>NC_059329.1:20933750-21250000 GCF_018350155.1 Leopardus geoffroyi
ATTTTGCTCATATGTGAAATTTAAGAAACAAAACAGATGAATATGTGGGAAAGGTGGGGGGAAAAGAAAAGAGGGAAATAAACCACAAGAGACTCTTAATGATAGAGAACAAACTGGGGGGTTGATGGAGGGAGGTGGGTGGGAGATGGGCTAGATGAATGATGGGTATTAAGGAGGGCACTTGATGTGATGAGCGCTGGGTGTTGTATGTAAGTGATGAATTACTGAATTCTACTCCTCAAATCAATATTGCATTGTATATTAACTACCTAGAATTTAAATTAAAAAGTGTTTAAAAAAATCAACTGAGTGATATGTATGGGTCTGGAGTCCTTTTCTTCTCCGTTGATCTGTATGTCAATACTTATGCCAATTGGCACACTCTGGATTACTATGATTTACAATGCTTATCGCTACCTTTAAACACACAGGTTGTATGTTTCTGTGGCTACTATGTACACCTTCATCCTGCAAACCTTCCAGCTCCCCCTTCATGATTCAAATTACAGCTTTTGACTTCATTTCTTTCTAATCTCCTTCAAATATGCTCTTGATGCGATGTAAATGTAATTTCCATAGCGGAATAGTTCAATAGCATTTGGGAACTGGAAGAACACAGTTTGGCCCTTTATCCTTTGGTATCTCCCAGGACCATGCCATCAAGAAGCAGCTGCTCTTGTAAGTGCTATCTCCAGTTCTCTTTAAATTTACAATCTCTGTAAAGGTCTTTGGGTATTATTGTGTGAGATAACTCTGTAAGCTTCAACAACAGATTTGTACAGATCTCCCAGGCTATCTTTCTTGGGTTTGCTTTGGAAAAGTAAGAAAGGTGGCGGTTACCCTTTCCTGATCTGGCCCCTCCTTATGTCGCCCATTGAATGGGAGGCGGTTCCTTCTCCACATATAGGGAATGGATGTTTAAGGCCAGCACAAACCACAGAATGTAGTGAACAACCCTTCTACTTACTTAACCTTGTAGGCTTTACCTTCAACTACACTGTCAACCAGATACTTTTACCTGAAACTTCGTCAGGTACTTAACCCAAATACTTCCAAAATTAGACTTTTTCATTCTACCCTCAGAACGCACTTTTATTACTTCCTCTACTGTGTTGAGTTATGTCACAACTGCCAAAGCATCCTAACTTCTCCATCGACTTGACCTCCTCACACGATTAGTTACCATTTGCCATCCACCGCACCACTCTCGATTCCTGCTGCTTCTGCCTGACCTGGATTGTCATGAATGTGTTTTCCTTTCTTTTCTGAGATACAGTTGAAAAGCCTCTTTAGTTCATCTTTCTCCCCTAAAGCCTACCTTCCTGCAAACTATCTTCCATGTTGCTACTAATTATAATCTCTAAGTGTAAATGCTATCACATTACTGTTACATCTGTTGTATTTCAATACCTTTCCAAAATTTGCAAAATGAAAATTCCTTTTTCCTAGGTTGTGTATGAGTTCCTCTAAATGACTTTGTCTAAATTTTCTGACTCCTCTTCTTATGCCCTTATGCTTCTTTTAGTTTATTTTTTAAAGTTTATTTATTTATTTATTTATTTTGAGAGAGAGCAAGGGAGGGGCATAGAGAGAGAGGGAGAGGGAGGGAGAGAGAGAGAATCCTAAGCAGGCTCCACACCATCAGCACAGGGCCCAATGGGAGGCTTGAACTCACAAACTGTGAGATCATTACCTCAGTCGAAACCAAGAGTTGGACGTTTAACCAACTGACCCACCCAGACAACTCCCGCCCCCCCCCCCCCCACCCATGATTCTCTTATATTGTGACTATAAGCTCCTTGAAAAGGAGGTCTGTGTCTGTCTAATCTTGGTGCTCATGGAACATAGCACACAATTACCACTTAACACATATTCATATATTGAATGGATAAGTAGGTAGATTCAAGTAGGAAAGAGAAAAAAGAACATAAAAAAGTTTTTTTTTTAATTTGTTTTATCCAACCCTCTAACCATTAAACTACTAACATTTGGTAACTTTATTCAGTGGTCAATTTTTATATTAGCTAAAATTCCTCACATGAGACATCCTTACAGTCTTGTAACTGTTCAGTATCTTTACTCTGGTCGTAGACACTCAAAACTACTCAGGTGTTATAATTGTATGCTATTAGCACACATCTACTCACACACACAGACACACGTACAAATGAAACTGGGAAAATGCGAATGAGATCTGTGGATTAAATCAATGGCAGTATCCTGGTTGTGATACTATGCTGTAGTTGTACAAATTGTTGCCATTGGGGGAAACTGAGCAAAGTTATACAACCGATCTCTTCATATTATTTTATACAACTTATGTGATTCTACAATTATTTCAATAACAATTTCAGCTAAAAAATGATGCTGATATTTATCTTATAAATCATTAAAAATTTAAATCACTTTCAACATGCTTGTGTTTACTACATATTATAGAATTTTAAATCTTTCATCATCTTTCCAAGTGAAAACTATTAATGGGTCTTTCCTTAAACACCCATTATATTTAGGACACTGTTCCCTGGATGATGCTACACTTGTTTTTCTCTCTCACTGGATGATGGCCTTCATCAATACAGACACACATAATGCTCAGTAAATGTCCTATAACATTTGTGCTATTGTGAGTTAAGTAAAATAGTAGGAATTATAAGAAACTGGAAAGCATCCAAGTGAACCCAGTGGCTAAGGAATTTTGATCTAACTCGTCATCAGTTTTCTCCTTTGCAAATTTAGTAGGGCTGTAGAATAGGCCATATCGGTCTGGTTTATTGGAATGAACACTAGTAATTAACCTCTTGCACTGGTTTATATAGGTCATGCGTTTATAGATAGTATGGTTTTCTTCTCAGCATGGACGTGTAGCTTATTTGGAACCAGATATACAAACGAGCACAGATGGGTTGTCTTCCTAAAGCGTCTCTGGAAGACAGGTGCCCCAAGTCTGAGGAGTCTCAGAAGTGATCCCTAGTTCTAACAGCTGCCTATCAGTTTTCTCTTCTTCCCTTCTTGGTATGCCAGGCAGTTTTGGCATTAACAGGATTCATGTGACATTTGAATGAAGGATTTATTTTCTGAAAAATTGATTTATGCTATCAATTGAGGTGTATGTTTGAATGACTGCTTTCAAGCTTCATGGCTCAAGTCTTAGCTCCCAGATGGTGTCCAAAGTCCATTTTACACTTTAAGTCAAACAAATGTGAACTAAAGACAATATAATTACATGGGAAGTACCACCTAGGGTCTGCTTTTAAAATTGGGAGGTACTCTCAATATTCTTTGGTAGTATCCTTGTGTCTCTAAGATTATTTTCTTATTTTTCACATATTTGTTATCTGTCCCTTGTTTACTCACAGAAATAATTTTAAGATTGCTAAAAATAGAAGCTTTGCATTTAAGAGAAAAGACAGTAACTCTGTAAATACAGAACAAAAATCTAGGTAGTTGTATCCATGACCGATTCAGTACAAATAGTGCATGGATTGCATAAGTAGACAAATATTTACTTTAAAAAATCACTCCAAGTGAAGAAATTATAGAGTTATACAGTTTTAGTTAACTCATAAATATAAATAAAGCCATTATTAAGAATTAAGTATTTTTGGTGTGATCTTTTGTAATGTAAAAATTTCATCATATATGTACTATATTAATGAATTGGAAATATTATATGTGATTATTTTTCAATATAAAGGTTTAAAAATGGAAAAAAGGGATCTTTAGTAAGCTTTGATTTAAATTGCACAAAATAAAATGTAAGTGAATTATCCTGGAGAGCAATTCTGGAAAATATTTGTACAGGGGATGGAAGTAAACTACTTTTCTGATAATCTACTTTGTAGAACATAAAAGAGAAGAATAGGTAATCATCCTTCCTGCCAGATTATCATCATTAAATGGCTGTTTATACTGGGATTCTGGCAAATAATGTAGAAAGAAATATTAAACTGCATTAAATTTTAATTAAAAAATTAAGATCGAATAATTGAAATATTCCTTACAGTGTAATGTTCATGTTGGTGGTTTAATTTAATTCTAAATCAATAAAAAAGAGGGCATCTGGGGGCACCAGTTAAGCGACAGACTCTTCATTGGGCTCAGGTCACGATCTCACTGTTTGTGAGATTGAGCCCCACTTAGGGCTCTGCACTGACAGTATGAAGCTTGCTTGGGATTCTCTCTCTCCCTCTCTGCTCCTCTCCTGCGTGCATGCTCTCTCTCTCTCTTTCAAAATAAATATATATATATTAAAAAAAAAATAAAAAAGGAGCCAGTCATAGCTGGCCTTTCTTCATTATTCGGTGAATACTGACTGACTTCTCACCTTGAACAGAGCTTTCTTCACTTCCTTGTTCCTCAGGGTGTACACCACAGGGTTTAGAAGGGGAGTCAGCACAGTGTAGAAAACTGCCACAATCCCGTCCACAGCATCCCTGGAGCCTGGCCTCAGGTAAACAAAAACACAGGGAACAAAGAAACAAAGGACCACAATGCAGTGGGAGGTACAGGTCTGAAAGGCTCTGCATCTCCCCTCGGAGGTGCGGATCTTCAGGATGGAACAGACGATGGACACATAGGACAGCACTATCAGGAGAAAGCAGCTCAAGGCCACTACTCCGATGTTGACAAAGATCACCCTCTCGTTCATGGACGTGTCTGCACAGGCCAGTCTGAGGATAGGAGGTCCGTCACAGAAATAATGCTGGATCTGGCTGGGCCCACAGTAGGGCAAGCGGAAGGTCAGTGTGGTCTGGACAGCAGAGTGCAGAGAGCCGCTGAGCCACGTGGTGGTGGCCAGGAGGGCACACGCTCTCCCACCCATCAGGCTGGCATACCTGAGCGGCTGACTGATGGCCAGGTAGCGGTCGTAGGACATGACTGTGTAGAGGAAACACTCGGTGCTCCCCAGGAAGTGAAAGGAGTAGAGCTGGGCCACACAGCTGTGAAAGGAGATGGCCCCGCCTCCCGGGGAGACCAAGGTCATCAGCATTTTGGGCACAGTGACGGTGGAGAACCACATGTCGATGAAGGACAAGTTGGCCAGGAAATAGTACATGGGAGTGTGGAGGTGGGAATCCACCGTGATCACCAGCAGGATGAGGAGGTTCCCCACCACAGTGAGTACATAAATCACCAAGAAGATTCCGAAGAGGGGGATGTCCAGTGCTGGTGCGTGGGGAAGACCCGTGAGGATGAACGTTGTCACTACGCTCATGTTTCTCATTTCTTCTCATATATGGAGCTCTGTCCCTACCAAAAGCAAAGAAAGTTCAGCATTTACTGAGATCATATTGTGGCAACTTTGTTTTCACTGAATGGAAACACAAGATGTAAATTGTCATATAAATGTTACATGACATTTTTGCTTTACGTGGGGCTTTGAGGGGGGTTATCCACTTCCTTATTACTTTACCCAAATCAACCAAATAGAAAAGAGGGGTAAATTGGGTATTGTTTTTCATAGAATTAGAAAAGTTATACCCAAACCAGCAACTTTGGCATGCTCTCCCATGGATGAGCCTTTATCCAAGCATCTCTCTTTCTTTTTTTCTCTCTAACCATCCCCCTACCCCACACCCCCCACAAAATACACACACACACAACCACACACTGCCATGTATACAGATTCAGTCTCTTTAATCATCAGAGAATTTCCATTATAAATATACATTTATAAAGAAAGCTTCATCCATAATGGCTGAGAAAGCTGCCTTCCTAAAACTCCCTGGTCAGCAGCCAGCTGATGTGTTAGGGAAGAACTCCTAGGATTTAGCATCTCAGTGAACCAGGTTCATCTGTCCTACAGTAAACCATGATCATACTCTCCTCATCATATGTGAAATCTGACACTAAACTAATGCAGTCAGTAATGGTCAGAGTACTATCACTTTCCTCACCTCTTCTTATCCTATATTTATTTCTATTTATAAATTTTTATTATATCTCCCTTGATGCAATCAATCATCCTCCTTCTGAATTGTAATCAAGTCATCTCAGAATATATTTTGAGCTTCCCATGAAGAATTAGATCTGCTTACTTAGGAGGACCAAATGGCATGTTTGAGGTTTGAGTTCCAGAACTGAATGTTGATACTCACTATAAAACAGACACCAATGCTCTTTGAAAAATAAAGGAAAATATGTAGTCTGAAATCATTTTTATTATTTCTAGGATTTCTATTATTCCAGGGCTCAGACTGTAAGTTCCTTTCTTCCTTCCTTCCTTCCTTCCTTCCTTCCTTCCTTCCTTCCTTCCCCTTTATTCCTCCCTCCCTTCCTTCTTCTTTCTTTCTTTCTTTCTTTCTTTCTTTCTTTCATGGTCTGAAGGTCTTCCAAATTATATATTCAAAGAGAAAACAAATAGTCATGAAGAAATGAAGAGAAATCTGGTTGGACACCTGGGCCTCTCTGGTAGAAAAGGTAGAAATCTTTACTGATTTCTAAGGTGCTTCTGGTATATACAGTCATATCAGCAATGTGTTTCTATTTTGGTGTATATGATAAAAACAGAATTTTCTATTGTTTCAACTCAGAGTTGTAATGCTAAGGTTTACAGAGAAAGCACTTTATTGACTGTGATTTTATAAAATTTTGAGTGTTTTATAAAACTGTGCAAAGTTGGCTTGGCAGCCATGACTAATCAATATAAGCCAAAGCTGAAGAAGAAGAAAAATAAAATGATAAACATAAATACGTCATAATCACCCCACAATTCCCAATGATGGAAAGTGCTAAGTTTTGTCAATTTTTGCTGCTTACCAATTTACAGCTAAGGTTTGGATCATGAGGCAAAATTCAACATTAAAAGAAACTCTCAGTCTTTAATGAGTAGGATGTTTCTTCTTCTTGCATATGTGAAACCACAAAAAACAAGCCAGAGAAACAAACATTTTAAACAACAGAGCTTAAAATTGATTTGATATCTCAGGAGATACTGCTTTCACCCTTGAGTCCTCATGGATGAAGATAATGCTTCCCCATTATGATAAACACTCAGAATTCTTTTCCAAATTCCTTGAAGTTGGTTTTATATATGACGGGCCACCATTCCAGAAAGCATTTTATTTTGCTCAAAATTAATTTCCAAAATAAATAACAATGACACTCTGGGTGTGAGAATTCTTTGCCCTGGGAATGTTTTGTTTTGTTCTTTTCTCTGATTTCTTCCTTAAATTCAAAGGTAGAAAATATGGGCTTTAGTCCCCAGAGGGACAATTCTCTGGTGAGGCTCGTAGTCTCCTTGATGAATTTTTTACTTTCTAGTCATTATGACCAGTATGAACAGGAGCTCTGGAGTTTGCTCCAGGGATGATCTGAGTACTACTCACACTAGATAAACATCTTAGTAATTAAACTTTCTCCCTCCATGGCTTGGCAGGCTGTGCAGGTTTCTAGTCCAGAATGGATGATGCTACCTCACCTTGTCTGATTCAGAGATTTTCTCTCTTTTCAGGGACTCCTGCCTTTGTGCCTTCTTAGAATATATTCACATTTTCTGTGAAAGTGTGTTTTTTTAAATTTTGAATTAATATAACTCAAGAGAGGGAAAATACACTTTTCTTCTAGAATTCATGTATGTCTTAGTTATCAGGAAAAGGGCTTTGTGAAACCGAGAAAACCTGACCTAACACAGCAGAAGCCCACACAGCACTGTTGGTTTGGGGGAAAGAAAATTGTAGCCTTACTAGCCTTTCGCTGAGAGAAGTGCTCACCTGTATGACTCTATAGGATGGATTTTGAGGAATTGAAGCTTCCCACATTAATATTTCTATCAATTAGCCCATCATATTACACAATTTTCTCACGTGGGCTATCCATTTAGAATGAGGCGTATATGTATAATCAAGGTAAAATCATAATGCTGTCTT
Organism: Leopardus geoffroyi; assembly: GCF_018350155.1. Classification (NCBI taxonomy): domain Eukaryota; kingdom Metazoa; phylum Chordata; class Mammalia; order Carnivora; family Felidae; genus Leopardus; species Leopardus geoffroyi. Next base: position 20,941,622 of record NC_059329.1, read on the forward strand.
GAATGGCTACTTCAAGAATTATTTGCAATTTAACTCCAGTTCATATATTTCAAAATGCTGCTATAAAATACATGATAACAATTTTGGTAATTTAAACTCCTACCCAATTTCTTTTATATACTCTTACGAAAGCTATTAACTTCCATTTTGTTCTCTTTGATTATATAGACATACACTCATGTCATCTTCATAACATAGGAATTTTCTTTTCCTTTCCAAAAGTAGACACCCATTAATTTTCTCTCCTATATTAGCACTTTGGCCCAAACCCCTATTGTTGCCCAGCTAGTGTTCAGGGATTACTTAGCGAAGTGTGTTAAGAATACTGCACAAATTCCTCTGTCCCTTTTTCCTTCAGGAGATAATGACATTTGCTAACTTTCATCCTCTTCAGGAACAAGAAGGGAGTGATTTAGCTTTTTAGCCTTTTATTTCACTAAAACCCAGTGGAGTTCTAGGTGATGAATGAGCCAGAACTTGAAACCATCAAGAATTCTGTGCTGATTGTTGTTTGCACACGGGTAAAGGCAAGCTAAGGCCACCCATTCTTGGTCCCACATTCTTGGGACTTCTGGTAATATTTTAACAAAGACTAGAGAAGGGCGGAGCCCCATGCACTTGTGACAAACACAAGTTCATCATTGGGCCTGAACTTGTTCATCATTGGGCCTGTGCTACCAGTGGACCACTTCTCCAACGTCATTGTTCCTAAAAAATTGTTTTTGCTATTCAAGGTCTTTTGTATGCCTGTGTAAATTTTAGAATCATACCAAAAAGGCCCACTGACAGTGTCATTAGAATTGCATTGAATCTATACATCAATTTGGGGGAATTGGCATCTTAACAATATCTGACCACGAATACTTGGTATCTCTTTTCTCTCAATAACGTTGCATAATTTCCATGTTCAGGTTCTAGCACATCTTTTGTCAGATTTATCACTATTTTTTTTTTCAACGTTTATTTTTTTTGGGACAGAGAGAGACAGAGCATGAACGGGGGAGGGGCAGAGAGAGAGGGAGACACAGAATCGGAAACAGGCTCCAGGCTCCGAGCCATCAGCCCAGAGCCTGACGCGGGGCTCGAACTCACGGACCACGAGATCGTGACCTGGCTGAAGTCGGACGCTTAACCGACTGTGCCACCCAGGTGCCCCATCACTATTTTTTATTTTGACACTATTTAACATTTTTTAAAAATGTTTATTCATTTTTGAGAGACAGAGAGAGACAGAGCACGAGCGAGAGAGAGGCAGAGAGAGAGGGAGACACAGAATCCAAAGCAGGCTCCAGGCTCTGAGCTGTCAGCACAGAGCCTGATGCGGGGCTCGAATTCATGAACCGTGAGATCTTGACCTGAGTCGAAGTCGAAAGTCACCCAGGCGCTCCGTCTTGATGTTAATTTAAATGGTAATTATTCATTGTGAATAAATAGAAATACAATGGATTTTTTATAATAGTTATATCCTACAACTTGGCTAAACTCATTCATTTGCTCTTATAGCTTTTTTAGATATTCCATCAGATTTTTTATATAGATAGATGATCATGTTGTCTACACATATAGATAGTTTACTTCTTCTTTATAATCTGGATGACTTTTATTTCTTTTTCTTACCTAATTGTCCTCTAGAAACTCTAAGATAATGTTGAAGAGAAATGGTGAGTGTGGACTTCCTTGTCTTGGTCCTGATCTTAGGCAGAAGATGTTGCTTTTTAAAAATTAAGTATGATGGTAGGTGTAAGGTTTTTTGTAATTTTTTGTTTTTGTTTTTCTCTTTAATAAGTTGACCCTTCCATTCCTAATTTGCTGCAGTTTTTATCTGGGATGCATTTGGGGATTTGTCAAATGCATTTTCTGCATCTATTGTGATGATACTATAGTTTTCCTTTTTCAGTTTGTTAATATGGTGAAATATATTGCTTGAATTTTAATGTTAAACCAAACCTACATTCCTGGAATCAACCCCACCTGATCATGAGGTATAGTTATTTTTCATATATAAAGGACCTGATTTGGTAAAATTTTGTTAAGAAGTTTTGCATCTGTGTTTCTAAAGGATATTAATCAGTAGCTCTGTTCTTGCAATGTCTTTGACTAGTTTTTGTATCAAAGTTAATGCTGGAATCATAGAATGTATAGGAAATCTTCTTAGTTCTTCAATTTTCTGAAAGACAAATTGGTATTCAGCAAGAGTATCTCTTTTCATATATCATGGTCCAGAACGTGCCTCCCAGCATAATCGCTCACCTTTATTTTTCCTCTGTCAGAGATTACAGTCTTGTGCTGCCTGTTGTCCAATAGATGAAAATATCCATTTATATATTTTTTGGTCAAGTTCTATATTTATGGTGGGAGAATAAACCCCGTTCCTGTTATCATATCACAGGCCAGAATGAAAAACCTCTAATTAAACTGTTTTTATTTTTAATTTACTTAAAATCGCATAAAATTTTAAAATTGTATTTAATTTCTAATTTAGTCATTTGCTTGTGCTGTGAAATATAACTTATACAGATAAAAGTGCATAAGCATAAATGTACAGTTAAAGTTTATTGTCAAGCAAACACGTATGTTACCACCGTCCAAGTTAAGAAGTTAAATGTTGCCAGCAACCTTGAAGCCTTCACAGACCTTTCCTTGAAGCCAGCCCTCTCCCACTCAACTATTATGACATCTATAGTAATTCTGATTTCTTATTAATTTTGAAGTTAACTAGACAATAACTTTGCCTTTTTAAAATTTATATTTGTGGAATCATGAACTACTATTTAATGTCCATTTTCTATTATTTAAAATTGTGTTCCAGTGACATGTACATATAGATATACATCACTGTAAATTCATTCCTTATATTGATGTGTATTATTCCATTGTAAAGCATACTTTTGGTAGGCATTTGTGTGTTCGCATTTTAGCTATTGAAAAAATTCTGCCTTGAATACTCATACATTATTTTGATCCACATGTGTATGGATTTCTATAGAGAATTCTCTGTCTTATGAGGAAAATATCTCTCACCTTACATGAAAATGATAAACTATTTTCTAAAGTGGTTCTATAAATTTTTTTTTGGTTCTATAAATTTATACTCCCTTCGTGCAATGTGAAAGTTCCAGTAATTGATGATTTTGACATTTACTTTAAGCAAATTTCATTGCAATTTAAAATTTCATTTCCCTATTTCTTCAAGGGATGGAGCAGATTTTTTGCTGTTGTTTATTGGCTATTTGCATTTCTTTGGTGAAAACTGGTCAAGTCATTTGCCTGCTTTAATATTGGATTGCTTACTTTTACAATGTACTTACTAAAAATAAAGTGAAATAAAGTAAAATAAAATAAAATAAAATAAAATAATAAAATATGAATTCTAGGAGTTCTTTACATATTTTTGAATCTGAGTCCTTATTAGTAATATGTGCTGTAAATAACATCTCTGACTTTCACTTTTTCTTTTTGGTTTTCTTTGTTAGTCTTTTAATGTTATTTTCAATTTGAAAGCAACAAAAATTATCAATGTTTACTTTGTTGTTACTGGTTTCTATATCTGGGTCAGAAATGCTTTCCCCAATTTAACTTGACAAGTTGCACTGTTTGCCTTACAAATTTGAATTTACCAAACCCTGGAATTGATTTTGTATATGGTATGTGGTAAGAGATTAAATTTATCTTTTCCTTATTGATCGAGTTGCATAATTTATTGAAAAAAAAATTTCTGCATGATCTTCTGTATCACCTTTGACTTAACGTCAGTTATCCATATATCCAGGAAGTATGTTTTCGTGTTCTCTCTCTTTTATTCCATTTGTCTATTTGTCTAACCTTACATCAACACATTGTTTCAGTTGCTTTAAGGAAAAATCATAAATAGACAGCTTGTAAACATGGTAAGCCTTAAGAGTTACTGGAAATGAATATTAAAAAATAGTTGGTTGTCAGTTGCTTATGAAATAATCCTTACAACTTTTGAAAACATTATTATGTAATGCTGGTAAAATTGGCTCTCCTAAACACTACTGCCAACAAAGTACATAATCTGAGAATAATCTTAAAAAACCGTAATATTCATAATTTTTATAGCATTTCTATTTAGGTAAGCTTATTTTGGTAAAAAGTTTATTTATTCATTTTGAGAGACAGAGCATGAGCGGGGGAGGGGCAGAGAGAGAGACGGAGAGAGAGAGAATCCCAAGCAGGCTTCCTGTTGTCAGCCCAGAACCTGACATGAGCTCACGAACCCTGAGATTATGACCTGAGCTGAAGTCAAGACTCAGACATTGAACTGACTGAGCCACCCAGGTGCCCTAGGTAAGCTTAGTTTTAATAAGATCTCAAGTTTAGATAACTATATGAACTCAGAGTTTCATCACAGTGTACCTTGTATGTATACCTATCTACCTGCCTACCTGCTTTACTTGTTTTGGGAAGTATAAGGAAAACTGTTAATTTAAAAATAGAAATTAAAAGGTAGACTTGCAACACTGCATATGTGGTATGATTGGAAGCAGTTAAAAATATACCATAACCAGGGTGCCTGGGTGGCTCAGGCAGTTAAGCGTCCAACTTCAGCTCAGGTCATGATCTCGGGGTTCACAGGCTTGAGCCCCATGTCAGGCTCTGTGTTGGCAGCTCAGAGCCTGGAGCCTGCTTCGGATTCTGTGTCTCTTTCTTGCTCTCTGACCTTCCCCTGCTTGTGTACACACTCACTCTCTCTCTCTCAGAAATAATCAATGAATAAACTTAAGAAAACTATACCATAACCGCGTGGTTCAGTGATTGGAAAGAAAACACTAAACTGTTAACATTGCTAATGTTTGGGTAGAGGAAGTATGGTGTATTGTCTTGCTTTTTTGAATATTGACCAAGTGGCGTATAAGGTTGCAATGCTACTCTTACAATGAATATATGTTATTATGAAATAATGAGATTTGTGATGGGGAAGAGGCATGAGGAAAGAGAGGAAGGCCTTAATTATTCCCTTTGCTCATTCATGCTCAGTACGTCTGAGTAGTGGGCCACTGGAGATACTGTCTCAAAAGGAACTCTCCCGTTTGCAAACATAAATCCAGGATTTCAGGACCAGACTGCATAGCAGGGCTGAGCGTGGAATCTATGTGTCTTGGGTTCAAGGCATCTTATGCTAAAATAGAATTTTAGCTTTAGGAACACATTCTTCTTGCCTAGAGGCCAGAAAAACGTCTCTATCATGTTAGATGGGTTTTCCATCAGCTGGCATGTGTCTAAAACTTCACCTGCTTCTATTTAACATATGTTCTTCTTTTATGACTCTTTCCATTCTCTGTGTCTTATTTCTACTCTGTATTTGTCCCGGTCATTTCCCCTGCTCCACTGAAGAGGGAGAATCACGGAACTTAAGAAAATTCTTATATGTGGCTGAGTTCAATGACCCATTAGTAAGTCTGCACTGAAAGAAATGAAGGGGAGAAGGCAAAGAATGGTGTGTGGAGGGACGGTGGGATATTGAAGGGGATAGAATCTTTGTGAATTCTGCTTTACAGAGAGTATAAAAATTAGAAATTATCTCCACTTGCAACAGCTTATCAATATCAGCCCACTCTTTTATCGATAAGAGAACTTCCTTCAACAGGCATGTTTTCATTCCTTCATTTAAGACGAAGGAATTGCATTAAAATGCAAATGTGGTGATAGTGCAACACAAAATTTATAACAAGTTAATAATATAAAATTGTAGAATTTCAACTTGGAAGAAAACATGTTGTCTGCCTTCTTTGCAGCAGGAGAATAATTCCTCTGTTCCTTTCCTTAAGAGATGAGCCTATAGATTCTGCTTAAAAATCTTCTGTGATGGAAATTCAGTACTTTTCCAAATGACTTTATGATTATGCAACATCTATCCTTAGAAATTTTTTTTTTGGACTGATGTCACATTCTTTCTTGAGAATAGGTTTGGATGGAGAGGAGGCATTGAGTGCGGATTGCAGGGGAGGACTGAGAAGCATTTTGAAAGTGGATATAAGGTAATTTGTGAAATTTACACTTTTGCCTAGGGCAAAGCTTGGACCAGATATCTTTGTGAATTTGGTTGCTGATCTAGAAACAGAAAGGTTCAGATTAAAAGGAGAATTTATGCACTTCCAGCCTATAGAGATATCTTTTAATTTTGCCAGTATATTTACATAATACTCTGTTGTGGGTCTAATGAAAATAGCATTTTCCTGATCTGGGTGTCTCTCTCTTTTCTTTTTTAAAGAAAGACACTATTTAAAAATTTTTTTTTAATTTTTTTTTTTTTTTTTTTTTTTTTTTTTGAGAGAGACAGAGACAGAATGCGAGTGGGTTAGGGGCAGACAGAGAGGGAGACACAGAATCTGAAGCAGGCTCCAGGCTCCGAGCTGTCAGCGCAGAGCCCGACATAGGGCTTGAACTCACGAACCACGAGATCATGACCTCAGCCAAAGTCAGACACTCAGCGACTGAGCCACCCAGGCGCCCCTCTCACAGATCCTTTTTTAAGCCCACTTTATATATTCATCACATCTGCTTTTGTTATTACCATAGTATCACCTACACTATCACAGTCTTATATGGATGAAATTAGTTGTTAAACTAATATTGAACATTTACCACTAAGTGCCAAGCCCTGAGCTAAACATTTCATGCTCATTATCTCATTCAATCCTCACAAAGACCTTATAAGGCAGACAATATTATGATGCATTACTCTTTTGCAGGAGATGAGGCCCAGAGATGTTAAGCAAATTGCTTATGACCCCAGCATTAGCAAGTGGTAGAGATAGAGTGAGGGTTACAAACCAATTTTATATAACTTTAGATGAACTTTCACAGGGAGAATACTTTATTTTATTTATCTGTATATTTCTAGCATGTTGATAAAAAATGAATGTTTGTGAGATTAGATTGACTGCCATGGCCCAAGCTCAATGTTTAAATTGCACTCTGGGCTGCAAAAGAGTCTTTTTGTCTCTCTATTTTTGCTGGGATAAAAACCCATTCAAGCATTTGGAGCAGGACAAGCTTTCTACAGGGTCCTGGCTACAAAGTTTGATTTCAAGAATGGTCTGAAGAGGTCCTGTTTCCTCTACTTCTCTAATCTTTCCAGAAATTCTACTTACTGAGATTTTTATCTGTAACATAAGACTTGATCCTTGTGAAATGGAAATAATGTAGGAAATAGTAACAGATCAGCAATTTATAAACTGGTATGAATAGACTTATCAGATTATCTTCTATGAACAAGTATTGATCACAGAGGGAAATCAGTTATATCCAATGACAGATATGGAAGCCTAACATAAAATGGGACACAAGTGAACAGGAGATACTGTCCTTTTGAAAATATAACTGAGGGTTTTTTTAAAGGTTTATCTACTGACATTAATTAATAAAGCTAAATGATATTAATGTCATTGAAATTTAGATTTGTGAGATCTGTAGTATAGAAATAAAGTCTAGCTGTAGAGAGATACATTTCTAGTGAGATGAAGTAGTTATTTCTATTATCTTCTGTTACCTAATGCCTTCTTCTAGATTCAGTCCAATTTTTGTATGTGTGTGGGTAAGTAATAAATATGAATTGTATACTTTTTCCTTGAATATAAACAGTGGAGAATGGAAAGAGTGTTGTGGAAAGTAATAATAGGCAAATGTGTATCATTTCTATGTAGATTCACATTTTTCTGTGCATATATTTGGCCTATTTACCACAATTATGCACAGTTTGGCCTATTTACCACCAACTAATTATGACATCCTGATATTAAAATAAGATTGTCATCTGATGACAAATTTTCCATGGAGAAGAGGATTCTGAAACATGCCAGTTTGTATGACAACAAATCAGATTGGGAGAAACTATATAAAAATGGTAGTAAGAGCTGATTCCTGGGTGGCTCAGTCCATTGAGTGTCTGACTCTTGATTTTGGCTCAGGTCATGATCTCATGGTTCATGGGTGTGAGCCCCATGTCAAACTCCAGGCTTACAGTGAAGAGCCTGCTTGGGATTCTCATTCTCATTCTCTCTCTCTCTCTCTCTCTCTCTCTCAGTATAAATAAATAAATTTAGAAAGAGTTGATTCCTGCGAGAGGTTGCCAACTATAAAGATAAATTATTCTGCTACTTAATCTAATATATGAAAAAACTGAGGCCAAATCTGACAAATGACTTAGCTCCAAGGCCAGATTTAGCGTGGGTCTCCTTTCCCTTTTTGACCTCCCTTTGCTTGTAGACACCGCCTCAGAAAGAATTCTATTAGGAAGAGATTTTCACAGTTATTTGTGGTCTCACATCACGATTATCGCTGTACTTTTCCAGGACCCCCCGAGGCACAAACATGCAGAACTACACTTCTGTGACGGAGTTCACCCTGTTGGGAATTCCAAATACTGAAGGGCTGGAGAACATGCTGTTTGTCCTCTTTCTGGCCTTCTACCTCTTCACCTTGCTGGGGAACCTGCTCATCTTCCTCACCATTCTGGTTTCCTCTAACCTGCACACCCCCATGTATTTCTTCCTGGGAAACCTGTCTGTGTTTGACATATTTTTCCCTTCAGTGAGTTCCCCCAAAATGATGCTCTACCTAACGGGGCCAAGCCGGACCATCTCTTACCAGGGCTGTGCCTGCCAGCTCTTCTTCTACCACTTCCTGGGTGGCACTGAGTGCTTCCTGTACACGGTGATGGCCTACGACCGCTTCGTGGCTATTTGTCACCCTTTGCGATACACAGTCATCATGAGCCACAGGGTGCGTACCGGCTTGATGTTGGGCACTTGGCTGGGCGGCTGTCTACATGGAAGTATCCTCACGTTTCTGGTCTTTAAGTTACCCTTCTGTGGCCCCAATGAGGTGGATAATTTCTTCTGTGATATCCCAGGGCTGCTGCCGCTGGCCTGTGCAGACACCTCTCTAGCCCAGACCGTGAGTTTTACTAACGTGGATGTTGTGACTCTGACATGCTTTTTCCTTATCCTTACTTCCTACGGCCACATCGTCATTTCCATACTGAAAATCGGCACCTCTGCAGGCAGGCGCCGAGCTTTTTCAACCTGCAGTGCCCACCTGATATCAATCTTCTTGTTTTACGGTCCAGTGATGCTCATCTATCTCAGGCCCGCTTCCAGCCCCTGGCTAGATTCTGTTATTCAGGTGTTAAATAACATTGTCACTCCTTCTCTTAACCCTTTGATTTACACCTTGAGAAACAAGGATGTGAAATTGGCCTTGAGGCAAGTATTCACTCAAGTGGTCCACATTTCTGGGATAGAAATAAGGTAGAGGGGAAATTCCTCTCTGAAATTCTTTGGGGAGTTGCTTCGGATCCACTACTCCGAGAACCAGACTGTTGCCAAATAGCGAGCTGGGCAAAGTTACTACCAGTCGTTTCTCAGGAGTCCTGACAGCCAACATGTAGGGGTCAGCTGAGCCTCTACTTCAGTCCCACATGGAAACTTTCCAGATTAACCCAGGCTTTTCTCTTTAAAAAAAAAAAAAAAAAAAAAAAAAAAAAAAAAAAAAACCTTAAAAAAAAGTTTATTTATTTATTTTGAGACAGAGAAATAAAGAGAATGGGGGAGGGACAGAGAGAGAGAATCCCAAGCAGGCTCTGCACTGTCAGTGCAAGCCCGACGTGGGGCTTGAACTCACAAACCGAAGGATCATGACCTGATCCAAAATTAAGGGTTGCAGCTTAACCAAATGAGCCACTCAGGTGCCCCTGCCTTTTCTTTTTTTAATTTGCCAAAACAATGTATCTTTTCCACCGGGAACAATCTGTCCTTGTTGGAACTCTGGTTTAACCAGTTACCATAAAGCTTCAAGTTTTTAGAGGCTATGGACTGTCTTCCATCCCTGCGTCCTCACCCCTTCCTCCCTTTCTTGCTTCCTCCTTTCCTTCTCTGCTCCCTTCCTTCCTTCCAAAATGTATGCCTCACTCTATTCTATTACAGTCTCTCTCTGGCCATTCAACAAAACTAGGTTTTATGGTCGACACATTATAAATTAAAACATAAGATTGCACAGTTTGCTAAATTTAAGTGTAAACTTAGTTTGTAACATGGGCTTTTATCATATCTTCCCATTGGAAAATAATTCCATCTGGAGTTTTATTCCTTTGGCCCTCAGAGAAGGCTGGCATTGGACTTGACTCATTATATCTCAAGCGAGAAGCTGGTCATGAATCTATTCTTACAAGATAAGAGAATGGAGTCCTTTAAATTTGTAGAGGAGAGCAGTTTTGAGCCAGAATTCTCTATACACTGTATATATTTTCTGTTTCTTAAAAATATAGTGTATCTAAAAAAATAGAATATATCTGCAATTAATTAAAATTGAACCAGTAACAATATTTATTATTTATCTTTCAACATTTAAATTTCAACATTTAATCAAATGAATTTCAGGGCAATTATCAATTCTGTTCAGAGTCATCCACTCAAACACCTAAAACAATAGCTAACATTTAAAATCTCACTATGTGTATGATGGTGTTATAAGCACTTTCCATGTGTTGGCTAAGTTAATTCACAAAATCCTAATAGGTGGATACTGTGATATCCTTCTTTTATATACAAAGAAACTATGGTCAGAGAAGTATTCACACAAGGGAATTTGGATCTAGAACTAGACTTTTACTGCCTTATAAGAAGAAGTGAAAAACCATAAATTTCTGTACAGTCATAGTTATCCTTATATCTTGTTTTTTATATACCACTTACTGTTCTAATATTTTGCACATTAACGTATAATATTTTGCACATATTAACTAATATAATATGAACAGCATCTCTATTTGACAGATATAATTACTCTCCTAAATTATATATGAGAAAACTGAGGCACGAAGGTATTACGTAACTGCAGAATAGTAAAATAGTGAGACATTGGCCATAATAAGGGAAGCACTCTGGGTGACATAAGTAGAAATAAGAAATGATGGGAAGATAAAAACCTCAACTCTTTTCACTCTATAGTAATATCCATTCAGTTAGTCAGTCAGTCAATGACTGATTAACTTAAAACTGTATATCTGACTGGTGTCAGATGGGATCAGAACGGAGTATCCACTAAATTACCTATAAAAAGAGTAAAAGGAAAAACTGTTTGTGGGAACATCTACCTGCCTATGATATAAGTCAAGCATTTACGTACAACTAGTTGATTTAGTATAATGGTTGCTAATATCACTAGTATCACTACTTTATCATTCAAGGGTCACCTTATTTACCTCATTTGAATGTTCTTGAATCTCCGGCACAACCTGTGCTATTGCATTTGTTTGTATTATGGCACCACGGATCACTGTGAAATTTAGCAGTTTAAAACATTTATTGTCTCACACAGTTTCTGAGGGGCAAGAGTCCTGGAGTAGCTTAGGTGTCCAGTCTTGGCTTGGGATCTATCATGAGTTTGTAGTCATACTGTTGGCCAGGGCAGCAGTCACTTGAAGGCACGATTGGGGCTGGGGGATATGCTTCCAAGATGGCTCATTACATTGCTGTTGGCAGGAGGCCTCAGTCCTCAATCACTACCTGGGCTTCTGCTACGTATAGTCCCTACATGTCTTCACAAAATGGCAACTGGCTTCTACCAAAGTGAGTGATCCAAGAGAGAGTCTAAACAGGAAGAGGCAATGCCTTTTATGACCAAGTCTCCAAAGTCATGTACCATCATTCCTACTTTTATTTTCTTTCTGTTAAAAGTGAGTCACTACATTTAGCCCACACTCAGTGGGACAGTAATTAGGCTCCACCTTTTGAAAAGAATGTCAAAAAATTTATCATTGTATTTCTAACTACTCCATCGCAGGTATATGTCCACCTTATTTAATTTTTTTTCCTTTTGTAATTCTTCATTTAGAATTACTTCATATGCTAAAGACATATCCTGCACTACATACTTCTTTGCATGGTCTTCTTGATTTAGAGCATCCGCTATAATCCTTTCTACCTTTATGAGAACCGTGTGTCTTTTGGGTTTTTGTTCATCCTCAACCATTTCCATAATACTTTCTCCAAACACCCCATTCCACAGTGATCCCTTTCTTCTACCAGCAGATAGCTCTTATTGCTTAAATTATTCACTTGTCATTAAGAAATACAAATTGTAAGTGTTCTTACATCATCATTTCAGATAGTTACATGATTTGTAGGTTACTATTTAACATTTTAATCAGTGACTAACCTAGAATACAATTAAGTCAGAAGGACAGCTTTTAGGGTAACATCAAATATGTATTTGCAGTTTACTATTTATGTATTTATATAGTGCTATCCAAAGGGGATGGAGTAGTGAGGAAGATAGATACTGTCTCTGTCTTTATGGAGTACAAAACTTATTGGAGAAGACAGACATGGAACAAATACCCAATACATGATTGGGACAAAGACTTTGAATGAAAATAGAACAGACTGTGAAAAGTAGTTCTAGATGAAAGTATCAAGACCAGGGAAGAAAGAAAAAGAGAAAAATCTGCAAAAATGGAAACCCATAGCACTTACCTGGAGACAAGACGCATCAAATATATTATTATATATTATTCAATTTCTGTTCCTGAACTTGGCTGACTTGAACACTATCACTCCTCCTAGCTGGCACTGTGAAATAAATTGAAATGGCACCCTTGAAATGAATGGAACAGCACTTTAAAAAATGGATTTTGATGAATATTGTTCAAAATACTTTAAAAATGCTTTACACACCATGGTGACCAGTAACTTGGTATTCCTATTTTTTAGGAAAAAGAAGGCTCTCCATTGACAAGGACCTTCACTGTAATAAACGCATTATTTTAAAATGTTTATTTATTTATTTTGAGAGAGAAAGCATGAGTGGGGTTGGGGGGGAGGGAGAGAGAGAGAGAGAGACAGAGAGAGAGAGAGCATCCCAAGCAGGCTCTGTGCCGACAGCTCAGAGCCTGGAGCCTGCTTCGAACTCTGTGTTTCTGTCTCTCTCTGCCCCTTCCCTGCTCATGCTCTGTCTCTCTCTCTCTCTCTGTTAAAAATAAATAAATAAAAAAAACATTAAAAAAACTTAAAAAAAAAAGTTGCTGGGGCAAAAGAGGTTGCAGCCTGTTTCTCCTTTCAGATTTTGATTTTTTTTTGTCTTCCATTTAGGTCTTTCATCCACTTTAAACAATAAACTCATTCTACCTGGAACTTACTTGATTAAAAATTGGGAATTTGATTTCTGTTTAAGTTTATGATACCTAACCTGTTGTCTTGTTATTTAATATTTAATGCATTCCCAATATTAATCTGTCTGTGGACTTTTAGAATAAACTAGTCATTGATATTGTGTGTTTTAGTATTGGCTTAAAATTCACTCATTTGAACTTTATTCAGAGATTCACATCTATTTTAATTATGGATTTGGTGGCATGTTTTTAAAATCAATTTTTAGTTCCATCTGTTACCTTTATAAAATAAATCAGATAAACATACTGATTAAATTTTTGTGCCCTGGAAAAGAGAACACAGGAGGATTATCTGTTTCTTCAAATAGTCTATAATGTCTTCTAGCTGTAACGTGATTTTTATAAGCAATTCTTAAAAAATGCTTTTCTTTTTTTCATAACCATCAATTTATTCTGATTTTCGATTTTTCCCTTGAGTTGTTCTTTTGATGAATACTTTCCTACTGAAAATTTTTATTTTATTTAAGTCAGTGACTTTCACACTTTAGGTAGTTTAAATCACCTTGAGTCTGGGATTAGAGATTGCAATTTTAAAATACAGTTCCTCTGTTTCATCCTCTAGAGATTGTGATTCATAAAGTCTGAAGAGAGGACCAGAAATCCCTATTTTTAACAAGCACACTCCAGGGATTAATTTGGGATTAATTCATCAGAATAACTACCTTGACTTTTTTCTTTGTATCTGTTATTATATTCCCATGCTCAATCTACTGTTATTTATTTTGCACTTTCTCACTGTCTACATAATTAGATTTGCCAAAAGTTTGTCTTTTATTCAGTTACTTCCTGAAAGAAAAACTTTGAAATCCATTTATTAGCTATCTTGACATTTGGTTTTGAGGTGGAAGATGCTATGTTGTATCTTGGTTACTCGTTGATTCCAATATCATTAATATCTGTCTTTTTAAAAAACTTGGGTCTTTTCTGTTTTGTATAAAATAGTAAGTATATGTATGATGTTTCCACCCACATGGTTAACTATAAAGAGCTGTAGATTTTTTTTTTTAAGTTTATTTGTTTTGAGAGAGAAGAGAGAGAGAGAGAGAGAGCACACACGTGAGCCAGAGAGCGGCAAAGAGAGGGAGAGAGAGAATCCTAAGCAGGCCCCACGTTCTCAGCACTGAGTCCGATGCAGGGCTCGTGAACTCATGAGCAGTGAGATCATGACCTGAGCCAAAACCAAAAGTCAGACGCTTAACCAGCTGAGCCACCCAGATGCTCCGAGAGCTGTAGAATTTTTAAAACTTTGCTTTTTAAATTATTGTTTTATACCTTAGTTGTTAGGAAAAAAATGAGTGATACATTTTTTACATTTTGGACTTGATTAAAGATATTTTTATATTCTAACATGATTATGTTGGTCATTGTCCATATATATATATATGTCCATATATACCAGCATCAAAAACAGGCTTGCGCTGTACTGAAATTTTAATTTTTTTTTTAACGTTTATTTATTTTTGAGACAGAGAGAGGCAGCGCATGAACGGGGGAGGGTCAGAGAGAGAGGGAGACACAGAATCGGAAGCAGGCTCCAGGCTCTGGGCCATCATCAGCCCAGAGCCCGACGCGGGGCTCGAACCCACGGACCGTGAGATCGTGACCTGAGCTGAAGTCGGACGCCTAACCGACTGAGCCACCCAGGCGCCCCTGTACTGAAATTTTAAAACCAATTTAAGCATTAGATTTTCTTAAACTTCACAATTTGTTTCTGTTTTAATATTTTCTGATACTGTACTCTTTAAGGGCTATAGCATACAAAGTTATGATAATATGTAACTTGGGGCATAGAAATTATTAATACTCAGATTGTAATTGAAGAGGGGAAAAGCCTTTAAATTTTACCATTGGATTTGTGAGTGGGAATTTTTCTTACTTTTACAAAAAATCTTAATCAAGTTTCTCTTCATCTAAACTTGGCACTCCCTTGACTCCTCTTACTAGAGACCTTGTGTCTCTCACTTTTGTCACCTACAGCGCATTACAGAGTTTTCTCCTTATTTGTCCACATGCCTAAGGAACTGCCTCCTTTCTCCCTCTAACTGCAGTTCTCCAGCTATGTTGCATGGAGAAATTGATATTTGCCAAGGGCTGTAGAAAGGAGAATTGATGGAGGAGAGCATATATGGGAACATGGCATAGTCAGAGTCAGAAAGTGATGGATTTGGGACCAGACTCCAGACTTACTCTTCCTTATTCTTTCTTATTCCTTAACCTGATTTTTTTTTTTTTTTGTTTTTATTAGAAGTCAGTTCATGGATAGGTCATGATTTCCAATCTCTCTCTAATTTTCTTTTTTTGCTGTTCCAAATAATACCTATCTGTATTCCTACTATTGGGCAATTTCCCCAGATTCTGAGATTTTTTTTCCCAAAATTATTTTATGTTATTGATTTCTGGCATGATTTCAAGTTTTGAATATCCTTCTGCGGATTTTAATTAGGAGATATTGTATAAGATGTGGGTAGTGGCACCATGTCAACTCATAACCTCCCCAAATGGAAACATGTTATTATAAAATGTACTTCATCTTCCTGGACTTATTCCATATATATACATATATATATATTTAACATTTATTTATTTTTGAGACAGAGAGAGACAGAGCATGAGTTGGGGAGGGGCAGGTAGAGAGGGAGACACAGAATCTGAAGCTGTAAGTACAGAGCCTGGGGCTTGAACTTGTGAACTGTGAGATCATGACCTGAGCTGAAGTCCGACACTCAACTGACTGAGCCACCCAGGCACCCCTTCCATACTGGTTTTGGACTTATAGTTGTTACTTATACTGCCTGTCTTAACAATTTTGGACTTATTCCATATTGGTTTTGGTGGGGGAACTTGTGAATTTCTATGGCAGAGTATACAAAGCTTCTTATTAATATTTAGAAAGACTTCCTGAGCACATTACTAGATTTTATATATGTATATATACAGATATGTGTGTTCACTCGAATAAAATGAAAAAAACCCTCCTTAATCTGTTTCTTTAATAAAATAATATTTTTGCATTATTTGTGTTTCGATTGCATCTACTTACCAATGAATTAAACACAATAAATAAGTTAAACTCGTTATAAATGGTTGATCCATTTTGATTGAAATGACATTGGAGGAGTCACATGTAAGTTGAGTTAGCTACCCTCTCTCAATTTGTAAATTTCACTTATGAGATAAATTGGAATCTCAACCATTTCTCACTCTTTAGCAACTCCCTAGAAATGTCTTATTTGCTTCCTTTAAAAAATAATCATAAACAAAACCAGATACTGTATATAAAAGCAAATGTGTTTTCTTTTTTTTTTTTTTTTTAATTTTTTTTTTTTCAACGTTTATTTATTTTTGGGACAGAGAGAGACAGAGCATGAACGGGGGAGGGGCAGAGAGAGAGGGAGACACAGAATCGGAAACAGGCTCCAGGCTCTGAGCCATCAGCCCAGAGCCCGACGTGGGGCTCGAACTCACGGACCGCGAGATCGTGACCTGGCTGAAGTCGGACGCCTAACCGACTGCGCCACCCAGGCGCCCCGCAAATGTGTTTTCTTAAGGCAATGGTATTTGAAAACTCATAGTATTTAGTATACTAAATAGTATACTATTTACTATTTAGTATATAGTATAATACATAGTATGAGCTTCTCTTAACTTCAGTCCTTCACAGATGGGCTATTTTCTCCTAGTTGTACCAAGTCTCCAGTACCACTAGTTTGCATCTGCATAAAGCCTTGGGTCCCTTCAATCCTACCATGACTCTCATCCTAGTTATTCTGAATCATCATACAGGCAAGCTCTCCCCTAGCTCCACCCATAAGTTCCGTACCTTGTTCATGTATTCAAACTGTGCTATGCTTCCTCCACAGTGATTCTCCATGCACTACTGACCTCTTCCTTAACTCTTCCTATTGTCTTCTGCAAAAACCTTCTTTAGAATGTTACTTACATTTCCTGTACTAACTGAAAGAAGGTTCTTTCTTTCAGGGGAATTTGTATTTGTTTCATCTTAAAATTCCACAGGAAACCAAAAACCAGCTGTGTTAGTTGACATGTTGGTAATTAAGTTAATTGTTAATTGCCTCTGATTGTTTAAGTAACCCAGAAATGCAGGTATGTATGTGAAGCTTACCAATTTTTAAATGTTGCAGCTAATGTGATAGAAAAAAACCCCAATAAATTTATTATCAAAAACGTAACCAAAAAGTCAGGTTTGAACTTCTTTAGTTCATTACTCCTGTTCTGCAAAACCTTTTCGGTCTTCTTAGGAATTTTTTTGATTTCTGATTTTTCATAAATACTTTATAGGAAATTAGTAAAGGCTAATTCAGAGACTGCTATCTGGATATTATTTAAAATCACAGAGCTGTCTTGACAATCAATACAAAGAAGAATCACCTATCAGGGGCGCCTGGGTGGATCAGTCAGTTGAGCATCCGACTTCAGCTCAGGTCATGATCTCACAGTTGACAAGTTCGAGCCCCACATTGGGCTCTGTGCTGACAGCTCAGAGCCTGGAGCCTGCTTCGGATTCTGTGTCTCCCTCTCTCTCTGCCTCTTCCCCGCTCATGCTCTGTCTCTATCTGTCTCAAAAATAAAGATAAACATTAAAAAAAAAAAAAAAAAGAAGAAGAAGAATCACCTATCAGACATAGTTACATGTGATAAGTCTAGAGAAGAGGTAAAAAGGATGGAATAGTTCCACAGTGTGCCAAGATGATACATCTTCACGATTTTGCATAAGAAGAAAGGAGGAACTGATTATTATACTAACAAAAAGCTTGTAAAAATGTTATCAAATATTTCAGGGTATAAAATAATTCTAGTACCATTTCTTTCTACCGATTGTAGATTCCTACATAATACTCATTCCTCATGTTCTGCATTTCCACTTAATAAACTGATTTAAGTTCTATTCAGAGTAGATGATGCATCATGCAGAAAAATTAAATGAAGGCACTTGATTTTTTGAAGCCTGCCTTGGAGATTGACCTCTGAATCCAGGTGAAATGCCCTGATCGGTCGGCAGATGGCACCATTGGGACATCGAGAAGCTAGGTTCATTTTGCACTGACAGGCAGCAATAAAGATCCTGGAACTGAACTGAGAGGATGAAGAATCGTTGAAATGATGATTAGTACCATGTGAGAGAGGCCTGGGAAGCAAAATGGTTTTCTGATAATACCACCATGTATTCTCTTTCTAGAGAAGCAGCTTCAAATCACTATCATTTTTACATGTTGGTGCCACAATGTGCATTGTTCTGTGTGCCACAGAAGTAATTTAGGTAAGAAGAGAGAAACCCTTAACGGGAATATGGCTGGCAAAGGTTACAAGACCCCACACTGCATTTACAGAATGCAAAAGAAATACTGTGATGCTAATGCTCACACCTGCCTTAGCCCATAACTTCGTTATTCCCCCCATTAGCCACCAGAGAAGGAAGGGAATTGGACATTTCCTTTATCATAGAAAGAGGCTACATCTCCTTTATCAAGAAGCCCCAGGGACTAATTTTAGCCTAGAAATTGTGTGGTGGTAACATGTTACCAAGTTTTAGTTTCAGCAAAAGGAAACAATCCAGGGAATTTCTTAGCTACAGGATATTATCACCATTCTTTGATCAACGTATAGCAATAGATACTGTTGGGTATTGCAAAGTCCCTTCTGATAAAATGATAAATGAAAACATTCACAAAATTCTGAGTCTTGAGAGAATGTGTAGTGTCATATTTCTCTGTCTTTGATTTTTTTAAAAATAAATTTACCCCGGTAAATGTTCCTTTAATAATGGGAACTTTTAGGACACCCACTTGTACTGGGGAAATTGTTCTATGTCCTCTGAAATGTAACCTTTGCTGCCTAAAATGGTTTCCTACTTGGTTACTTTGGTTGAGAATTGGTGGCATGAGTTATAGTACTTAAACATAAATTTGTATTTTTTTGAAAGTATCACTATTTGAAAATTTTATTTTTGGGCAGAATTGTTTTCCTCTTTTTAGTTCAAAACCTCAGATACTTCCTGGTATAATCTGAAACTGGGAGAGAGAAGGAAGAGCCTGCCCACTCCAGATTGTAAGGGAACTTAACATACAAGGCTTGTCCTAGGTGATAGCAAGGCCAGTACATCTCCATGCCTGCTCCCTACATCTGAAATGTTTGTACAGAGGCCTTAACTGGGTTCGGTGACTGGTACCACCCATGTGATTATATAGGTATGGATGAAATGGCCTTATGAAGTAAGTGAAAGGATTAAACATGACAGTTTAGGGGCATCTGGGTGGCTCAGTCGGTTAAGTGTCCAACCCTTGATTTCGTCTTGGGTCATGACCACGTGGTTTGTGGCTTTGAGCCTTGCATCAGGCTCTGCACTGACAGTGTGGAGCCTGCTTGGGATTCTCTCTCTCTCTCTCTCTCTCTCTCTCTCCTCCTCTTTCTCTGTCCTTCCCACCACCCCCACTCTCTCTCAAAATAAATAAATAAATAAATAAATAAATAAATAAATAAAACATGATAGTTATGATAGTGAACACTTAAGAAACAATATTTCCACCTGTAGGTAAAGTGCATTCTGAGGCTGTAACATTGATTTTTTTGGTCGCTACTTTAATTGAGATGGTTATCTATATTTATTGATGTGGAAATATTCAGGGAATAGGAAAATTAGAGTACAAAGTAATAACTACAATATTATGTCATTTGTGTAAATTTGTATCTATGTGGGCTTATATATGTGTGTTTGGTGGAAAGTGGTCCACCAAGTTATTATCAGTGGTTCTTAATGGGTAATGAGATTTTTAATGGATAAAAAAATATTGCGGGGGGTTCTTTACTAATGCATCATTAGCATATTACTATTAAAAATTATGTAGTTGTTTTTTTTAAAAAAGCAAGTCCTCTTGAATGAATCTCCTAGTAATTGTTCTCACCTAATGTGTCTGGAATCTACTGAGCCCACTAGATAAAGCTAGATTAAAGGGAAGGAAGTTCAATGAACTCTAAATATATACTCAAAAGTGAAAAAATGATTAAAACCAAAAAAAAGACTTCCAGGGAAGGATGTAAAGTAGGAATCAAAGGATGGGGAACAATAATATAACTAATTCTAGACTTTCAGAAAAAGCCAGAAAATAACCTCTGAGAGAAAAATCCTAAAAATTATCAATTTTGTATCTTCTGTTAAAAGAATTTTTGTGTGTGTGCTGCGTTCTGGGTAATTTTCAGAGTTAAATCTTCTGGTTCAGCAATTTATTCTCTTTTGTCTGCTATTCAGACATAGATCTTATTGAATTTTTTAATTCAATAATATTATTTACATAAGATTTCTACTGGTTTCTTTTCATAACTTTTCTTGGCCTTATCTCAATTTCTTGTTCTTATGTTATTATAATACTATCACTTTATTTATTTCCTTATCTATTTATTTATTTATTTATTTTAACATTTATTTATTTTTGAGAGACAGAGAGAGATGGAGCGTGAGCTGGGGAGGGGCAGAGAGAGAGGGAGACAGAGAATCCGAAGCAGCCTCCAGGCTCTGAGCTGTCAGCACAGAGCCGGACGTGGGGCTCGAACCCACGAACTGGTTGATCGTGACTGAGCCGAAGTCAGACGCTCAACCGACTAAGCCACCCAGGCGCCCCTATAATAAATAGTATCACTTTAATTGTCTCTTTTATACTTATATTTTAAATTATTTTAAATGTCTCATTTTAAAATGTCCTAACCTATAACTTATTCTGAGTTTTAAGTTTTTTTGTATGTTTTTTCAGTGTACTGGTTTCTTTGAGTAGTTGATGTAAACTCTTATAAAACAGTTCACGGCTGTGAGTCCCCACTGGGTGGTGATTATTTTGTGGGTGTGGCTCTGGCCTGGAGCTGGCTTGGGTTGTACAGCTCTGGTCTGAGCCTAATTTGGGCAGAGGAGCTCTGGCCCCCAGCCTCAGATGGGTGCTATGGGTGTCCTGGTTGAACATTTTCAATTTCTCATTCCTAGAGAATTCTTTTTACTTGTTTTCACCTGCAGGTTTTTTTTTTTTTTAATTTTGGGGGGAGTGTAGCATGAGTGGGCAGAGGCAGAGAGAGAGAGAGGATCCAAAGCATGCTCTGTGTTGAGAGTAAGGAGCTTGATGTGGGATTCCAACTCATGAACAATGAAGTCATGACCTGAGCTGAAGTCAGATGCTTAACTGTCTGAGCCACCTAGGTGCCCCTTCATCTGCAATTCTTTATTGTATTTTTCTATAATTTCTTTGTGTTTAGAGAAAGAGATCAAAGTTTCAGTATATGCTAACTCTTTCTTCTAGAGTCAGATGCCCAAGATTTAATTTTCTTTTTTTTTTTTTTTAACATTATAACTTCATAAGCTTTTGATACTTCTGCTTTTTCAAGGCCCTGTAATGACCCTGGAATTAAAAGGAAGTAGTGCCCATGACTCACTGGAACATAACTACACTGGGGGAATTTGTGTCTTTTCACATTCTCTGCCTGACGGGAATAAAACCCAGATGGGAAAAAGTGAAGAGTGAAAGTTGGGAATAAAAGTGGACAGCAGGTTGATTCCATAGGGCTTTTAACTGATTTAAAGGAGATGTATAGTGAGTAATATCAGTATAAAGAAGTGGGTACAAGACAATACTAATGAGCTGGAGGCCAGCGTGGGCCTCCGAGGGCATGTGCTGGAAAACGTCACAACTGTGCTCCATCACACCACTGTGAGATAATCTGGTGTGTGTCCCCAAGAGATAAGAGGAAATGGACCTGCATGTCAAATCAGCCTGCACCATTTGACATGATTATCTCACTTCCCATCAGATTATCATTTATCTCTGAGGACTTTTGTCACTTATGATTAGGTAAATATTCACTTCTGACCATCTCTCTGGTTACCTTGTTCCTATATAGACTTTGCTATAATAGTTAAGAGTTCTTTGGTGAATTGCTACTGTCGACACAATAGCTGTCCTTGATGGCATCTGGTCTTTTACTCTTCCTTCAGTGGAAGCGACCTTGTTTCCACTGAGGAACTCCACTGAGTCTTTTGACTGCGGGGCTAAGAAGAGAAAAAAGGGAGGGGTAAGGGCACAGAAAGTGTAATCTTGAAGTTCTTTCACTGTGTTGTAGCTCTGAGTTCTTTAGCCCACAGCTCAGCCTGTGCATCAACTTCCCCTCTCTCTTGTTGGATCATCAGGACATACTAGCAAGGGGACACTCTTCCTAGTATCTCGTCTCAGTCGTCCCCCTGGAAGTTGTTCCCCCAGGACTATGTGTCCTTTCTGCAGCTTCTGAGCTCTGTGATGGCGTCTGATCATTTCAACACCTGCCACTCTTGGACAGAGTCCCTAGAGAGATTGTTTCTCTTCCAACTTGGGTATCCGCGGAGGAGAGAATGTGAATGAGCTGCCACCCGTAGAGCTTCAAGGACTTTATAATCTGATAAACTAACAGGACCGAGCTCATCTGGCTTTCGACACTGATGCAGGAGAGGAAGCACAGCATTCCTAGTGAGAATTCACAAAATACCCCAGGCACGGCTTCCGGGCCCCACCACTGCGTGGGCTGCGCGTGTATGTATGAAGTGAAGCAACATGTATGAGCATTCCTTACTTAGCATCTCTTGTTAGTCACGTGGACTCCTGCTCTCAGTTTTCCTGCAGCTGGATCACATGAATTATATTCTGCAATGGAGAATCTCAATAGCCAGCTCTGGTCGCTGTGAGACGCACTGCAAAGAAGCAGGCAGCTTTAGAAACGTGCCTCATGTATGATCAGTCAATGTTGTTCTTTTCGTGACTGTGACCCATTTTCACCTCTGGGTCTGGAGGCAGGTTGGAGAGTCCAGCCGGGAAGCACCCTCCTTCCAGTGGGGCAGGCCACACTTCTTGTTTCTTCTCCTTATTCTTTATGGTATTCCTCCCCCCCACCCCCCCGAGTTGTGAAGCTATGCCAGACATTTAAAAGATTCACAGCATAGACACCTACACTTCAAGATTAGTGTTTTCATAGGACAAGGGACATTCACCAAAGAAGGTAAACCCTTTGCAGAGGGGTCACCTCCTTTTGGATGCTCCCACTTTGCAATCTTGCTTCAGTCCCTTCAGATCCCCATCCTTCTGAAAATTTTTCTGCTCTGTCATCTAACTAGTAACCAAATGTCTACAAGCCTAATTCTTACCTAACCGCCATCACCCCACCTCCAGCATTACTGTCTCGCACCTGTTTCAAATATTTCTCTTTGCTTATCTTGATGTCTATAAACGAACTGTTGAATTCAAGCCTGACAAACCTCCCGTGTGAAAACATTAATTTTCGGGCTCAATGTATTCTATTGTGATGAGAGAGAAGGAATATATATTTTTAAACTGTGACAACTTGCAAGATTGTCTCTTTCAGAATGATCTTAACATTTTGCTTTATTAGGCGGAACACCAGCAATTTTTTCCCTACATTTCCCATTTCAGTTCTGCCTCCCTGTTTTCATAAAAATCAGCAACAGGCTTAAGAATGAGTCATACAATTTTCAATTGCCTCATGCTGCCTGCTTGGAAAGTACATGATTAAATTCTCAGGCATCAGTGGCTAAATTATTTCAGTAATAGAGTTAGTGTGTGTGAAAATATAATTTACTTTCAACGATCAAGAGTCCTTGAATTTTGCTCTTTTTAATAGATAAAGAACTGGATAGGAGATAGTATAATTCTCACCCACCTGAACATATTGAGATACTACCCTTTTGTGCCAATTGAGGTAAGCTATTTTAGATAAGTGTGGCTTTATATAGAAAAAAGAATCATCTATTTTTGTTTCATATATAAGAATTGGAAAATATTTAATTTTTAGTGGTGTCTTCTAAAAAAAGTTTAAAAACCAACTTTCTGAAATAAGGGAGATACGCAATTTAGTGAATGGTTTGCAGTGACATTGTCTCCTTTCCTGCTTTCTCCACAGAAATGAGAAAAGAATAGAAAATTGTTTAGTTTGGGGACACCAAATAATGGATAGCAATTGAATAGCTGAGATTCTCATAATGAGCTGCATTACTTTTAAAGCACAAGCTCCAGTAACTATCCACACTGCAAAATAGGATTTAGGAAGGATTTAGAAGAATAGGATTTAGAAAGATATAGCACTAGTTAAACCACAGGTCCTTGAAAGTGGCTAAGAAAAGAACAAAGATTCCTCTAGAAGTTCTTTTTTTCCATTTGCAACTATGTGGATAGAACTAGAGGGTATTATGCTATGTGAAATTAATCAGAAAGACAAATATCATATGACTTCACTCATATGAGAAATTTAAGATACAAAACAGATGAACCTAAGGTAAGGGAAGCAAAAATAATATAAAAACAGGGAGGGGGACAAAACATAAAGACTCTTTCTTAAATATAGGGAACAAACAGAGGGTTGCTGTAGTGTTTGTGTGTGTGTGGGGGTGGCATGGGCTAAATGGGTAAGGGGCATTAATTACGGAATCTACTCCTGAAATCATTGTTCTTTTTTTTTATGAATAAAGTTTGTCTTTTAACTGTTTTATTTGGAACTTGTTTCACACTTTTGTTTCTCAGGCTAGAGATCAGGGAGCTCAACAGGATGGTCACACAAATTCAGTGGCCAAATCACGGAATAAAGGAGGGCTCTGGTTCTGGGCTTTTGTCCACGGCCACAAAGAATTGCGGTTTGGTGGGCGATGCGGGCTGAGAAGGTTTCTCTGCTGAGATAATTTTTGGTATTACAATATCACTGCAAATATAAGAATAATGGAAACAGGAGAGAGAGGGGGGGAAAAAAGACCAACATTAGGAAAGCCTACCCTCTAAGCTTGTTTGCACGGGTCCCAGGTTAACTTTCGGAATGTTCCGGCAATGGTAGCCCACCTGTTTGGCACTGGATTAGGTTAACTGTAGGGTGAACAGTGAGGAGATTTACATGTAACCAGCCTTCCACCCAGGTCCCTGTGACAGGTAGTATATACAGCTCGTGCCACATGGTGATTATACATTGTAGTGGATGACCAGTGGCAGCAAACTGGTGGCACTGCATCACTGGGGACAGGAAAGTCTCCGTACCCAAGAAGAGAAAGATTAGGCCACAGAACCTCTGAAACGTATGACCTGTCTCTGCTCGAAAGGCAAGCCAATCGTTTGAAAACAAACTCATGTCGGGGTGCCTGGGTGGCTCAGTCGGTTGAGTGTCTGACTTCGGTTCAGGTCAGGATCTCGCAGTTCGTGAGTTCAAGCCCTGGGCCAGGCTCTGTGCTGACAGCTTGGAGCCTGGAGCCTGCTTAGGATTCTGTGTCTCCCTCTCTCTATCCCTTCCCCACTCATGTTCTGTCTCTCAAAAATGAATAAACGTTAAAAAAAAAAAAGAAAACAAACTTATGTCAAACACTAGAGACATTTTTCAAGGCCAAGGAAAGAGGGCAGTGTGAAGTCAAAAGGAGCGAACAATAACTCAGAATATAACATTTTCCGAGGGGATACATAATTAAAATGATAGGAGCAGGATAATAAAATACACTTGCCAGCCCTTAGCGATGCCCACTAGGATAAACTCAAACTTCACTGTGAGAGTTTGCATTTTATTTATTTATTTATTTATTTATTTATTTATTTATTTTAATATATATATGTACTAAGTTTATTTTCTTTTGAGAGAGAGAGAGAGAGAGTGAGCAGAGGAGGGGCAGAGAGAGAGAGAGAGGGATTCCCAAACAGGCTCTCTGCTGTTAGCATGGAGCTCCATATGGAGCTCAAACCCATGAACCCATGAAATCAAGACCTGAGCTGAAACCAAGAATGGGACACTGAACTGACTAAGCCACCCAGGCACCCAGTGAGTTTGCATTTTAGAGAAGAGTCAACAGAAGAATATCAATGAAAAAAGTTTTGCTTAATATATATATATTACATAATATAACATAATGTAATATAATATAATATAATATAATATAATATAATGTAATATAATTTCAGGAAATCTTTAGTAGCACTTTTCTAAAAGGGAAGCTCTGAATAGTCTTGGATTCATTTTTCCATCCATTTTCATCTTATAAATCTTCATAAAACCGACAAAGAGCATTCTTCCCCATTCTCCCTCCTTTTGCCGCCCCAGGTCAGCCCAGTCTATTAGCTCCTGCCTCCTCTCCAGCACTGATCTCATCTCTGTGCTCATCTGGTTTCATTAAAACTATGGACTCTTCTCTAAGAATAATTAAAAAATCTTCGCATAAGGACAAGATGCTTTTCTTAAATCCTACCTCTAAAGTCATCTCATTTATTACCTGGGAATTTCAAAGCTAATGGAAGGGACAAGAACACTGTCTCCAATAAAACATGGGGTGGTGGGAAGTGTCACTTTTAAGATCCACAAAGCAGAAGGTCTCTCACAGAACATCTGATCCCGATTTTGATAGATATCCCGGTTTCTACTTATTTTGATGGGAAAGAGACCAATCTCTCCTAATCTATGAAAATTTAAATATACTTGGTTTTGATCTTCCTTTGAGATGTTTTTCTTAGTCTTACTATGAAAAGATTTATTAAGTAGTTCTTTCTTTATTTTTTTTTTAATTTTTTTTTCAACATTTATTTATTTTTGGGACAGAGAGAGACAGAGCATGAACGGGGGAGGGGCAGAAAGAGAGGGAGACACAGAATCGGAAACAGGCTCCAGGCTCTGAGCCATCAGCCCAGAGCCTGACGCGGGGCTCGAACTCACGGACCGCGAGATCGTGACCTGGCTGAAGTCGGACGCTTAACCGACTGCGCCACCCAGGCGCCCCAGTAGTTCTTTATTATAGACTTTGGTAATAATAAAACACTTAATTCTGGGGTGAAAACCGATAACAAATTGCTTGTAAAACCAGTTTTAATTAAAGATGACCGCGGCTGTCAGAGCCATTTAGTTTGTGCGTGGCATAATATGACACGGATGGATCATTTTTTGTATTCTTTCTTGTTTGTCTGAGCCTAATTTTAAGTTGCTTTGGATCTTTGGAAGCACACAAATTAATTCCTTGAATATCATAGTTAATCAATAAATGTTTGTTAATTGACTCTGGTTTATAAGTGTATTTATTAATGACATATTTCATTACTGAACATTTACTGAGTATCCATATGTGAAAGCATTGTGCTAGGTGCCTCAGATTTACAGTTGCATCAAGGAACCTTACAATTTAGGTGAGCAGGAGAAGGAAGGCGAAAAACTAATTAAAAATTACTGTGTTAGTTCTACGAGCCAGGATTATGATAGGTGCTTAGAATGTTATCTAATGTTGCCAATGTCCACATGAGGGGGGTGTCATTATTCACAGCCGAACGGGAAGAAACTAAAGCCCAGAAAATGTAATAAGCCTAGTGTCCCACAGGAAGTGTGGGAATTCAACCCAAGCCTGTATTTCTCACTATCGCTAACGCACGCTGCTGAAGGAAGCCTTCAGTGAAAGTGCATACAATCTACACGAACAGAGGAGGAATCTGCTTCTCCAAGTTGGCATCATGGAAGAGATAACCATCTGAGAGAAGTCTAGGTTGAAGAGGTTAGTGGTGGTTCATCAAACATTCCTGGACCCACAGTATGATGTGTTTGAGAAAACCACAACTCCGTTCCACACATGGTCATGCAAATAGAAAGTTCTGTGGGAGAGCCAGGCTGGGACGGGCCTCACATGATGTGCTATAAAGTCTATACTTCACACGGCAGGCTCTGGAGCGCTGTCTGTGAATGATGTGATCTGATAGAGTTCTAAAAGGGGAATATGGATCAGCACGGACAGGAGGCTGGACTCAGGTTAGCGTGGTGTTCAGGATTCCATGTGGGAGGTCATCAGGGTGCGATGGGGGTGTGAAAAGAGGTGGTGGTAATTAGGAAGGAGAGAGGATGATAACTAGGGGGAAAATAGTTAAGAAATTGAGTAGTGGAACTTTGTGGGCGATTCCTAGTGAGAGTATGAAAAAGTAAAGGTGTGCTCTCTGTGACTTGGGGATTTGGGTATATGTGGTAAGGTCATCACTCAAAAGATGGGAGGGAGGCAGGGGAGCTGCTAATTTCTCTTGTGTACTATTTAATCACTTAAAGAGGTTCTGATGATCAGGGCGCCTGGGTGGCTCAGTCGGTTAAGCATCCAACTTAAGTGCAGGTCATGATCTCACGGTTTGTGAGTTCAAGCCCCACATCGGGATCTCTGCTGAGCCTGCTTCAGATTCTCTGTCCCCCATCTCTCTGCCCCTCCCCTGCTCACACTCTGTCTTTCTCTCTTTCTCAAAAGAAACAAGCTTAAGAAAAATTATATTAAAAAAAGACTCTATGATTGATAAAGAATTACTTTCTTTGTCTTGCGCTCCGTATAAAGCTTAGCTCGGCAGGCGCTTGGAAAGCATGATGCTTCTTTATACATATGAGGCTGAGGTTAGAATTTTAGACAGTTGTTGAACCATATTTCATAAATTCATGAATTCATCTCTAAGCAGCTTCGGCTGTATGAAGTATTGCAACAACCTGAGGAGAGAATGATCTAATAATATATATATTGAGGGAGCCTAATCAAGCATCTGTCTACTTCCTCATGTCTGAGTGCTACAATTGATGAGTAAATCTAAGGATACGTTTGAGGGTCAAAACAAAATGTTGGTCTTATTAATAGTAAAGCTAGATTGTGAATGCAAGAGAATAGTCTGTCTTTCTCCCTCTAAAACCTTAGCAAAAACGGCATCTTGGTTTGCCCTCCCTCTTCTGCTGGGGGCAGGCAGGACACTTACGTTGCCCGGCAACCTACAGGGACCTGCCTGGATCCTCCTGCGGACTCTCCTGCTGGCCTCTTCAGAACAGAACATAAATTTGTTTAACATCAAGGACACGCTATACCGTCGGCCAACAATGCATTCTCTAATTTATCTCTCGTCATAAATTATGTGTAGCCACGTTTTTCAATATAGCTCAGCAGAAGAAGCTGTAAAGGGAGCACTGATAACAGTGTTCACGCTGTGCCAAATAATATAATGCCAACAAAATTAACTTGCATACGAGTATCGGTTCTGAGTATGAATCTTCTTATTAAAATTTCAGAAAGAAATTAAAATATAAATATGAAACACCCTTTTGTTGTGTGTTAAAATGCAAAGAATTAAGCGTGCAAAATTCTTCCCTCCACAGTTTCATATCCATCTTATTTGAAGGTTTGGGGTCGTGGTTCCTCCTCCTGTGGCTTATTTCTGGGCTCTGTTCTGATGGAATGGGGTGAGGCTCCTTTAATACTTCCCAATTTGAATCGGCCTACCCTGAGGCTCTCAATTGATTTCTATTTTCCCACATGGAAATCTGTCATTTTCACAAGACCAGCCCAGTATTTGAAATATTAAAAACAAAAGCACATTCCTAGCCATATAGTAATATGCCAAGCAAAATAATATTCCCAGGACCTAGTACATGATATAACTTCAACCCAGTTGCTACTCGAAACAAAAGCTAGTGGTTCTAGGGAGTAGGAGGGTAGACAGAGAAATACAAGCAAAGGGAGTAAATCTTCATGTTAGCTCTGTCAGAATGCCAGTCAGCCTGTGGGGGTTGCCCGGAGCCCACACACTATGAATGTGGACTTAATATTCAATTGTGAGAAATATCTTACTGGAAGGTTTATTATAATATTAGGTTGCCATATCCTGGGGAAGGATTCACTGATAGATTCTTCTATTTTTTTAATAGAAAAAAATACTTATTTTTGAGAGAGAGAGTGCAAGTGGGGAGGGGCAGAGAGAGGGGGACACAGAATCTGAAGCAGGCTCCAGGCTCTGAGTTGTCAGCCCAGAGCCCGATGCAGGGCTCAAACCCATGAACTGTGAGATTGCGACCAGAGCCCAACTCAGACGCTTAACCAACTGAGCCACCCAGGCACCCCTG
The DNA here is from genome assembly GCF_018350155.1 of Leopardus geoffroyi. NCBI lineage: Eukaryota > Metazoa > Chordata > Mammalia > Carnivora > Felidae > Leopardus > Leopardus geoffroyi. The sequence goes on from NC_059329.1 coordinate 20,971,701, forward strand.
TAGTGTAATTTGTTTCATGTTCCAAAGCTTCTCTACGCTTTGTGTTAGGAGAAATAAAATTTCAGGTTCAATAGAGATGTCCTCTTGCAACAAAATGATAGATTATTTTTATTTAGTATTTTTATTGTGGTGACGACTTCTTGTCTGGAAATGAACCAAGGTTCTGAAGCATCAAGGTCACCTATAGATTTCTCGGTTAGCATTTATAAATTTGTGACACAGAAAGAAGCTGACCTGCAAATCAGAAGGGCTGGATTCTACTTTTGGTCCTGCCAAAGAAACTTCTGAAACCAGGCCCTTAGCCTATAAACCTGGCCCTTCAAGGTGAACAAATTGGAAGAGAGAAGAGATTCAGGACTGGCTGGAATTAAACGTTAATACACATTTTGGGAAAACTCAGCCATTATAAATAAACAAGTGTTTATTATCTTTTAGTATTGTCACGTGTTTCTTCCCAGTAAAAGTGATAAAGTGCTTAAAACAATGTGTGTGTGTGTGTGTGTGTGTGTGTGTGTGTGTGTGTCTGTGTGTGTGAGTTTAAAGAGCATGAGAGTGGATTGGGGCTCCTGAGTGGCTCAGTCGGTTAAGTGTCCAAGTTGGGCTCAAGTCATGATCTCATGGTTCATGAGTTCGAGCCCTGCATGGGGCTCTGTGCTGACAGCTCGGAGCCTGGAACCTGCTTCGGATTTTGTGTCTCCCTCTCTCTCTGACCCTTTCCCGCTTGCACTCTCTCTCTCTCAAAAATATATAAACATTTAAAAAATAAAATAAAATAAGAGCATAAGGGTGGAAATTGTAAAACATATGCCTATTTGAGCCCTTGCCTGCCAAAGGGGGATTTCACGCAAGAAAGTGAGGGTGTTTACATTTGGGAAGATGGGAAGCAATGAGTATGAATCCTTGAAGCCTGGAGAAAGAAAGAGGCGAAGAAGGCCGACGACATCATGGGCAGGGCTTAAAGAGTTGGGGGTAGCTCTCGTGTTTCCCAGTTAACAGAATATTTAAGATGATAGCAACCTTGCTGTAATAGAAGTTATTAAGTTTGGAGATGTTTATATTAAAAAGATAAGGGAAAATTGAGCCGTTGTTTACATTTTATCCTTTAACATTTGACATGCTTATTATTTCAGATCAATTGTTGCTCATCTGGAAACGCCTTCAGTGTAACAAAGCTTGCTTGAAACTGGATTAGTGTCCTTTGGATTTTTAGCCAGAGTGACTACTTCATTGCTTGTAAGGTATAATTACAACCTCACATTAGAGGTTTCTATACAGCAAACCACAAAGCATTGGTGATTGGCATCTGTCACTGGAGCCCGTTTAATATTTTCTAATAGCTCATTCCACACCCAGTGTGATGGTTATAGTTTCTATCTGGGGAACTTATTTTCAATCACCTGCTGATAGACAGGAACTGTAGGTAAGAAAAGGAAGAAAAGAATCATTGCATTATGAAAAATATTGTTTTACTCCTAAAATACTGCTTGCTTTCTTTTTCTTCTTCCATCCCTTTCCTCCCTCTGTCCCTTCTTTCCTCCCTCCCTCCCTCCCTTACCTCCCTTCCTCTCTCCCTCCTTCCCTCCCTGCTTCTTTCTTTCTTTCTTTCTTTCTTCCTTCCTTCTTTCTCTCTTTCTCTCTTTCTGTTTCAGTGCATTATTTATTCTCTGCTTCCTTCCAAAAAGGATTTAAGGTGACTTACAAGAAAAGCCATAAACAACTGGTATGTAAAATACACAAAGAAAAAACAAAATCAAGAAAAGAATACATTAGTTACAAAATTGAACACTGTTTCTATAAATAAAATTTACCTGTTTTTTCCTTAACGTGATAAAACATAGAGATTAAAGGTGTCAAAACAAGTTACATTGATCTTATTATGAGAAAAGAAGAAATATGTTCTTTTCAACAGAGAGGAAAATTTATTACTGCCACCTGAATCTGAGTGAAAATTCTAACATGGGCTTTCTATAAGAGACAAAGATAAATCAGTATTCCTTGTTTTGGAGAAAACACGAAGTAACATATTTAAACTTGATTGGGTTGCTTGTTTTCTACTATCTTTTACAAAACTAAAACTGATTCTTTCAGGAGCTAATAAATGATTCAAGTTCATAGTCTTCCAGACAGCTAATAATGCAAGAAGAATGGCCAGATCCTGAAGGAATGTGTACACTAGAAAAACCTTATAACTACACTTGACTACACATGAGAAAGATATTACTTTAAACATTACCCAATTTAGTGTGAGTTTTGGCGTTGATTGGCAGAAAATTGGAGGCTATACTCTACAAAAAGAAAGGGTATTGAGTTCTGATATTCTACATTAATCTGGACTTTCTTGAATTTTTTCCATTCTCCCTTCTCTCTAGATTTTAATGAACATAATTAAAATTTTTTTTAATGTTTATTTTTGAGAGAGAGAGAGAGAGAAAGAGAGAGCGTGAGTGGGGGAGGGGCAGAGAGGGAGAGGGACACAGAATCAGAAGCAGGCTCCCAGGCTCCGAGCTGTCAGCACAGAGCCTGACACGGGGCTCGAACCCACACACCGTGAGATCATGACCTGAGCCGAAGTTCGAAGCTCAACTGACTGAGCCACCCAGGTGTCCCTAGATTTTTATGAACATGATTTTAACTGATATTATGAGAAAGAAACTTTCGGAGATTTAAACAACTAAGAAATGCTTTAAGAAGGATGGTGGTTGGGAGAGAATTCATGCAGCATAAGAATCAGTTCAATGTCTACTAAGTGGCTCTATTTATTATCTTTCATTATAAAACAGAGAAAACATGAAAACAGACATACAATATATTTAAAAATCTAGTGAGGTTAAGTGGTAGGTCAATTCAGAGTACATTTAATTTCAATATCTTGGAAGCGGAAAATGAGAATTTGTTCTAAGAAATGGAGAATCAAACTTTGCCCAGCAAAGCTTTAGATTTTCTCATTTATTCTTCACAGAGAAGCCTCTCTTGTGAAATATATTCCAAAGGGTTGATTTTACATCCTTATTCCTCAGGCTGTAGATTAGTGGGTTCAGCGTGGGGGTAACAAGATTGTTCACTATCTGAATTATTGCGCCAAGCAAGGCACTGGGATTGGGCTGTAGGTAGATGATGATTACCGGTCCATAAGCACAAAGAATTGCAGTGAGGTGGGCACTGCAGGTGGAGAAGGCTCTTTGCCTGCCCTCTGCTGAGCGAATTTTTGATACGGAGATCCCAATGCGAGTGTAGGAAACAAGGATGAGAAAAAAGCAAACGAGAGACAAAAGACCAACATTTGTAAAACCAACCCTCTGGGCTAGAGCTATATCACCACAGGCCAGAGGTAAGACGGCAGGTATATCACAGAAGTAGTAGCCCACCTGGTTAGAGTCACAGTAGGGCAACTGGAAGGTGAGGGAGGTTAGAATAATGGCGTGAACACAGCCACCCGTCCAGGTCCCTGTGGCCAAGATGGAGCAGACCCTGCGGTTCATGATGACCATGTATCTCAAAGGATAACATATGGCAACAAAGCGGTCATAGGCCATCACTGTGTACAGGAAACAATCAGTGCAGCCCAGGAAGTGGTAGAAGAAGACCTGGGACACACAGCCCTGAAAAGAGATACCCCGACTCTGCCCTGAAAGGTATAACAGCATCTTGGGAACAGTGGTTGAAGAGAAGCCCAGGTCAAGCATGGAGAGATTTCCCAAGAAAAAATACATAGGAGTGTGAAGCCGAGAGGAGGAGATGATAGCTGTGAGGATGAGCACATTTCCCAAGAGAGTACACAAATATAATGACAAGAACAGGAAAAAAAGGACAGTCTCTAGGCCCTCTGTCTCCGGGATTCCAAGCAGGATGAATTCAGTTACCGTTGTGTGATTTCTCATTTTTATGGAAGAATCAACTCTTGGGTGTCTGTGGAAAGAAATCTGTGGTTAAATTTAATATGTATATAAATGAGCTGTGTGTAAGTCAGTGAACTGGAAAAGGAGCCCAATGGTCTAGAAGAGTAGTGCTAGAATTGTCTTCATCTGCTGGCTTCTCTCCAAACTGGGCATCTCTCTGCAGTGCAGTTTCTATTTAAAGGTGCCCCTTGGGGCGCTGGGGTGGCTCAGTCCGTTAAGCGTCCGACTTCAGCTCAAGTCACGATCTTGCGGTCTGTGAGTTCGAGCCCCGCGTCGGGCTCTGGGCTAATGGCTGAGAGCCTGGAGCCTACTTCCGATTCTGTGTCTCCCTCTCTCTCTGCCCCTGCCCCGTTCATGCTCTGTCTCTCTCTGTCTCAAAAATAAATAAAACGTTTAAAAAAAAAAACGGTGTCCCTTATTACAATATCACCAAGAAGCCTTACATGACCGGTCTCCTATCTTCCATTCTTTATGCACACTACTAAATTGCATTGATACCAGTGCTACTTTGCGATTCTAAAAGGACAAATATGAAGGCTCAATGTCTTTATGACAAACAAGGTCCAATTCAAGGTTCTTACATTGATCTAAGACAATCTGGTTACATTAACTCTCCCCAAAATCATTTATAAGCCATACATACAAAAGATACAGAGTCTTTCTTACATGGTCTCCCTAGGTATAAGGTCAACAATGGGAAACTCTCCAAAAGAAGGGTCTGAGATAGCTCTTAATGAACAAAAGATTATATTTAACAGGGTTCACATCCTCTGGATTTTAGAGCAATCGAGTAACTGGTAGCCTCCATTTCAGTCTCCAAAGTCTATCTCATCTAACCAGACCCAAGCTAAGCAATAGCTTGGTTTCATGGCAGTAGAAGACACAGGGGTAGTAGAGGTTCCTCTCCAGCTTCCATGTTTAAATTTTTTTTTTTTCAACGTTTATTTATTTTTGGGACAGAGAGAGACAGAGCATGAACGGGGGAGGGGCAGAGAGAGAGGGAGACACAGAATCGGAAACAGGCTCCAGGCTCTGAGCCATCAGCCCAGAGCCCGACGCGGGGCTTGAACTCACGGACCGCGAGATGGTGGCCTGGCTGAAGTTGGACGCTTAACCGACTGCGCCACCCAGGCGCCCCCTTTTTTTTTTTTTCCAACTTCCATGTTTAAAAAAAAAACAACTTATATCTTTTCAACTTGTTTTAACTTTTCCAATGCAGTGATATCCTTAAATTATAGATCAATTCATGAATGCTATTCCCTAAGATCTTTATCACTTAAAAAAAAAATTTTTTTTTTTTTTTGATGATTGTGAAGGGAAGGAGGCAGTGAGATCTAAAATAAGAGAAGTGAAGGGCAAACTTTGGGCACTTACATGGCAAACAGGGAACAAAACTGGCTGGTTCTATTGAATGCTGTTTTCCTTTCCTTCTCCAGCAGAAGGAAAGAGCCCTCCCCTGCTAAATTCCCATCTTTCTGTAGTCTGCAGGTGGCTATCCTGAATTCTTCTCTTTTCAGTCACTTTTTAATAGAATGTCACAAATCTAAATGCACTTTAACTCCCTCACGGAAATTTCCTCTCTGACTCCAGAAACTGTGATCATTCCCAAACGCAGGAGATTTTAAATACCTTTGTCTTCCTTTGGGTATTAACCCCCCAAGTCAGGGATCCTATTGAGTAAGAGAGCAGTTAATTACTTGGTCTAATTGGACCTTAGAAATGAGAGAGAAGGGGTGGGGAGGGAAGAAAAGTGAGTAAAGAGGAAATCTTTTATGATTTCTGTTGTAAAATATGCTTCAGTGGAATAATAATTAAATTCATTTGGTGCCAATATCACATATTTTGTATGCATATTTATGTATTTACGACTCTTTTATATGTATGTGTTATTTTAATACACAAATTCTGTTATTTTACTGCACTGCCTGATAGGATTGACTTATTGAATGCAACAGGAACTGGGGTAGCCCAGAGAATTAAACAAACGAGTAAAAAATGTAGCTCACGGAAGGTTGGGAACTAGGGCAGCTCTGGGGCCCACGGCAGTAAGAATTTTGGAGCAGTCACAGGGCACCGCCACCAGATGACTCAGCCTCAGCTGCCTTTTGCTTCCACGTGCCTCAGCTCCAGATTCGAGTCTGATTTTCTTGGTTGGGTCACACGCCTAGCTCTGTGGTCACGGTACAGGGTACAGTGGAATTGGGCAGTTCTCCAAAGGGTAGCGGAAAAGCTTATTGCCAGGAAAAAGGGGGAAGAAGAATGTAAGAGGCCAAGAGAAAGTTCAGCTATTACTGGAAGCATCTGTCTTACATCACTTGGCATCTGTTTAAGCTTCCAAGTTAAATTCCTTGTGTACTTAAGAGTGTTTTTTTTGGGGGGGGAGGCGGGGGATGGCTTATCAAATTCTTTGCTAAATGCACTCATTCATTTGCTTATTTGTGCATACATGGATTCATCTGTTCCAACAAATACCAATTATGACAGGAAGGGCATCAATTATTTGTCAGGAGAGCCAGAAAGGTCAGGGAAGGGGTGGCTAGACATAGCCCCTCTGCTCAAAATACTTAAGAGTCTGAGAGGCAAAGAGTCTTATTTTAACCTCATAAAACTCTGATGAAGTCTTCTATAGATGAAGAAAATGAAGATCCAAGAACAACTCATGGAGCTTACTCTGAAAGGAACTGGGGGGCACCTGGTTGGCTCAGTCAGTTAAGTGTCCGACTCTTGGTTTCGGCTCAAGTCACAATCTCATGGTTCGTGAGATTTTTTTTTAAATTAATTAATTAATTAATTGAAATTTATTGTCAAATTGGTTTCCATAAAACACCCAGTGCTCATCCCAAAAGCTGCCCTCCTCAATACCCTCCCTCCCACCCCCCATCAACCCTCAGTTTGTTCTCAGTTTTTAAGAGTCTCTTATGCTTTGGCTCTCTCCCGCTCTAACCTCTTTTTTTTTCCCTTCCCCTCCCCCATGGGTTTCTGTTAAGTTTCTCAGGATCCACCTAAGAGTGAAAACATATGGTATCTGTCTTTCTCTGTATGGCTTACTTCACTTAGCATAACACTTTCCACTTCCATCCATGTTGCTACAAAGGGCCATATTTCATTCTTTCTCATTGCCCTGTAGTACTCCATTGTGTATATAAACCACAATTTCTTTATCCATTCATCAGTTGATGGACATTTTGGCTCTTTCCATAATTTGGCTATTGTTGAGAGTGCTGCTATAAACATTGGGGTACAAGTGCCCCTATGCATCATCACTCCTGTATCCCTTGGGTAAATTCCTAGCAGTGCTATTGCTGGGTCATAGGGTAGGTCTATTTTTAATTTTTTGAGGAACCTCCACACTGTTTTCCAGAGTGGCTGCACCAATTTGCATTCCCACCAACAGTGCAAGAGTCTGTTCATGTGCAACAGTGAAGTGTCTGTTCATGTTTTCTGCCCATTTCTTCACTGGATTATTTGTTTTTTGGGTCTGGAGTTTGGTGAGCTCTTTATAGATTTTGGATACTAGCCCTTCATGGTTCATGAGATTAAGCCCCACGTCAGGCTCTGTCTGCACTGACAGTGCAGAGCCTGCTTGGAATTCTCTCTCTCTCTCTCTCTCTCTCTCTCTCTCTCTGCCTCTCCTCTGCTCTCTCTTTCTGTCTCTCAAAATAAATACACAAATTTTGAAAGGAACTGGGATTTGGCCTATTCTCTAGGACTTTTGGCCATAGAGATTTCAGTGTTTAAGGAGTGTTTAGGTAGATCTACTACACCTCTGGAATTTTGATATAAAAAGTAAACTTAATGTTTTTGTTGCACATGATAAAAGGATGTAAAAGTTCATAATTCTACCATTTTATTTGTTCTTGTCTTTAATGTTTTGAAGACAAAATAGTCTGTACAAATAAAAAAGATGGTAAATACACTTTTGAGTAGAAAGTGAAATACCGTTACATTTACCTTGGTCTGGTAACAATTTATTCGGGGAAGATACGTGTCATGGACCATCTTTAGTCCATGATTTAGAATTATCCAACCTGATTTAGAATTAAGGTGACATGTGCTACATTAATATCATGGTCACAGTGAAAATACAAATGGTCTACATTCCCAAAAGGTCAGCCGTTTTCAGCTATAATACTTATTACAGGACAGTGATGAGATCTCAGTAGGGTAGACTTTAATAAAATAACTCTGAAAGCTTTCTTATTTTTGTTTACACTTTCCTCCAGAAACTGCAAAGATGTTCCAGAATTATCATAAGCAACAAAGGTACAATTGCAAGTTATTTTTATCTGCATTGTTAAGCAAATGGTTTGGTTTTTATAATAATAAATTGTCATTTAAGCCACTAAGTTTAGTGGTTGTATTTTGGGTAGCAATAAATAATGGAAACATTAATTTTTGGCATTGAGACTGAACCTGGAAAGGCAGCTTTCATTCAGTCTTCGTTTGTTTTGTTTTTTGTTTTTTAAATTTTTATTTGAATTCCAGTTAGTTTCAGATGTACAGTATAGTAATTCAGCACTTCTGTACATCACCCTGTGTTCATCGCAAGTGTCCTCTTTAATTCCCATTACCAATTTAACCCATCTCTTCACCCACCTCCCCTCTGGTAAACATCAGTGTGTTCTCTATAGTTAAGAGTCTGTTCCTTGATTTGTCTCTCTCTCTTATTTTTTCCCTTTTCTTGTTTATTTTTTTCTTAAATTCCACATATGAGTGAGATTATATGGTACTTGTATTTCTCTGACTGGCTTATTTCACTTAGCATTATATTCTCTAGCTCCATCCATGTCACTGCAAATAGCAAGATTTCACTTTTTTTTTTTTTTTTTTTCAACGTTTATTTATTTTTTTGGGACAGAGAGAGATAGAGCATGAACGGGGGAGGGGCAGAGAGAGAGGGAGACACAGAATCGGAAACAGGCTCCAGGCTCTGAGCCATCAGCCCAGAGCCCGACGCGGGGCTCGAACTCACGGACCGCGAGATCGTGACCTGGCTGAAGTCGGACGCTTAACCGACTGCGCCACCCAGGCGCCCCGATTTCACTCTTTTTTATGGCTGAGTAATATTCCATTTGTGTGTGTGTGCGCGCATGTGTGTGTGTGTATCTCACATCTTCTTTACCCATTTATTTATTAATGGACACTTGGGTTGCTTCCATATCTTGGTTATTGTAAATAAAGCTGCTATGAACACAAGGGTCAGTCATTCTTTTTTTTTTTTTTAAATCTTCACTGAGCTGCAATTGACAAATAAAAACTGTATATATTTAAGTTGTATGATTGGATGTTTTGATGTACATATACATTGTAAAATGATCACCACAAAGCTAATCAACATATCCATCACCTCTCTCTTTCTTCCTTGCCTCTTTTCTCTCTCTCTTTTCTTTCTTTCTTTCTTTCTTCCTTTCTTTCTTTCTTTCTTTTTTCTCTCTTTCTTTCTTTCTTTCTGTTTGTGGCAAGAACATTTAAAACCTACATCTTAGCAAATTTCAAGTATTCAATACAGGATTGTTAATTACAGTCATTATGCTGTACAATACATTTCTAGAACTTCTTCATCTCATTGGGGCACCTTGGTGGCTCAGTCCAGTAAGCATCCAACTCTTGATTTTGGCTCAGGTCTTGATCTCATGGTTCTCAAGCCCGGTGTCCGCCTCTGCCCCGGCAGTGTGGAGTCTACTTGGGATTCTCTTTCTCTCTCTCTCTCTGCCTCTCCTCCACTTGTATGCTCTCTCTCTCTCTCTCTCAAAACAAACAAACAAACAAACAAACATTAAAATAAGAAAGACTCTCTCTCTCTCCCTTTGCCCCTCTCCACCGCTTGTGTGCTCTTTCTCTACAATGAAAAAAAAAGCAAGCAAAAATAATAGTAAAAAAAAATCTAAACTAAACAAGAAGTTGAGATAAGAAAGGGTTGACAGAGGAAAGAAAGCCATGTAAAAAAAATTAGAAGTTTCAATGAAGTCATTTATTCACTCCTGAAAAATTAAGAAGCAGCTGCCATGATGTGCTAAAATCGCTATGTTCTGGTGAACAGGAATTGGCCTTGGTCTCTGCCCTCAAAGAGCTTACGGTCTAGTAAAAGAAGAAAGGCATTAATCAAACAATCATACATATAAGTTATAAATATTTAAGGTGGCAAATTCTAGGAAGAAAAGTTCAATTGGGTTGAAAAGTTCTAAAGGAGAGTGTTTGTGTTCACCCATGTCCCTCCTTCCTGTCAGTAAATGGGTGTGCACATCATGATTTGTAGCTAGGTGCTGTTCCCTGAAGGTCCAGATGGATATCCCTGGGAAAATGTTATCTGATCTTCCACCTGAAGAGCGAGTAAGAGTGCAGGAAGGGGAAGGCACAGCATGGTGGAGGCCGGGATGGAGCATGTGCAAAAGCTTTGGAAGGGGGACACAGCCATTTGAAGAACTCAAGGAAAGAGGAAAATAATTGTGAGGTAAAGCTTGAGAAGCCAAACAGCAATTACTCAGGGCCCAGCCGGTCACTGTAAAGGTAATGGTCTCTCTATGAGGAGCTTTAAGAAATGCTAAGATGGGGGCACCTGGGTGGTTCAGTCGGTTGGAAGTCAGACTTCAGCTGAGGTAGTGATCTCACGGTTCATGAGTTCGAGCCCCCAGTGGGACTTGCTGCTGTCAGCCTGTCAGCACGGAGCCTGCTTCAGATCCTCCTCTTTCTCTGCCTCCCCCACCTCACATTCTCTCTATCTCAAAAAATAAATAAAACATTAAAAACAAAAACCCAAAGAGGGTCTTCGGCAGCATTACATTTGAGTATATTATGGGAGAGAGGGAATAAGAAGAGATAGTTCTAGCTGTCAGAGGGAGCTAGAATACACCGAGGAAGATAAATAAGGAAGATCCTTGCACTACAGAATTTGAGATACTTGGTCAGGAAAAAAGGAGAAAAGCCAGTCACAAAGTCAGAGATGCTACTAAGAACGTATGTGGATTAATGCCCTGCTTTAGCCTAATCTGATGACGTTAGAACAGAACTTCATCTTTTGCCTGTACCTGAATGTACCCTGAGAACCAGACTTGGATTCTGATCATCATCAGATAAAGCACCCCCCCCTCCCCCCAGCCATAGGTATCTTCTGGGAACACTCAGAAGATTAGAATCAACAGAGGATAGTAACTAATGAGGATGAGAAACATAGAACCACACTCTATGGGATTAGAACATTTTATTACAAATTAGTTTGGGGCACAATTTATAAACAACATAATACACATTACACCATTGGTTTTAGAAATGAATGTCTAGTTTTTCCTCAAAAGTAATTGTTCTTTTTTTTCCCCTTAAAATTTCTGGCATGAATAATTAACCTTCCTTGATCCCATAATGAGGTCTTTTTTTTTTTTTTTTTATCTGTTTTCTCTTGAAAATAGCTCTTAAAAAAAAATAAATGTCACAATCTCATTGAAAAATCATGAGAGTGATGCAGAAGCATAAAGAAGAAAGTGGAAATAACTCAAAATTGGATTACCCATTTTTAATACTTGGGTGAACACTCTTTCATCCATTTACACACAGATAATTTATATGAAGATAAAAAAATTAGGTGTAAGTATTCACAATCTGTTTGTTGCTTCCATCTGCTATATGGAAGCCTTTGTCATATTCCCTGAGCCTTTGTTTTATAAAACCAGTGTATTGGGTAAGGGGAGGGCTAGAGAAGCTAGGAAAGAAAGATTCATGAAAGAAAAGGTACAGCGTGACTTATGGAAAAGAAAAGGAAGAGTCACAGGTGGCTAAAAGAAGGGATTTTTGGGGGCTTGAAGACAGGAATAAGAAATGATGTGGGGTAGCTCTCATACATCAGAAATATTAAAAGGAAAAAAGCAAGAGTAAGATTTTTGGGGGGATGTGTGTGTGTACAAGGTCAAACATTTATTTTCCCAGTTTCTGCAAAATTGCTAGATTGTGTACAGCTGTGTGAGGATGTGAGCTAGAATCCTAGGTTTATCCACAAGCAAACTGTGTGACTTAGGGAAACTTACTTGACATCCCTAAACCTTGTTTCATCTGTGAAATGGTCTCCGCATTCTTAACGCAGATAAGGTAGAGAATGTATATAAAGCAATTGCATAGTGCTAGGTAAGGGTTAAGGACTCAGGGAGTAGTGACTACAGGCACATCCCCTGAAGGACAACTTAGGCTACATGTCTTCTCTGCCCACACCAAACTGAGATGTTAAACAATCAAACTGTGATTTGAGAGGGTTCAGAAGTGTCTGTAGTTACAAGACAAGGGAGAGAACTAGCAAACTCAAAAACCACAGGAAATGTGAAAAAAGGATAAGCAGATGTATTTTTCAATTGTGGTAAACTACACACTGCATAAAATTTGCTATCTTTACCCTTTTTAAAATTTTTAAAAATGTTTTATTTATTTTTGAGAGAGAGAGAGAGAGAGAGAGAGAGAACGAGTAGGGCAGGGGCAGAGAGAGAGGGAGATACAGAATCCAAAGGAGGCTCCAGGCTGTGAGCTGTCAGCACAGAGCCCAACGTGGGGCTTGAACTTGTGAACCGTGAGATCATGACCTGAGCTGAAGTCGGACGCTTCACTGACTGAGATTCCCAGGCACCCCATCTTTACCGTTTTTAAGTGCAGTTCAGTAGTGTTAAGTATTTTTGTTCTGGTGCGCCATCAATCTCCAAAACTTTTTGCAAAACTTGTTGTCAACCTGAGACTCTATATCCATTAAACAACTACCCATTTTCCCCTCTCCCAGCCTTTGGAAACCACCATTCTCTTTTCTTTTTCTGTTGATTTGACTACTCTAAATACCTCGTATAACTGGAATCACATGGTATTTGCCTTTCTGTGACTGGCATATTTCACTTAAAATAATGTTCTCAAAGTTTATCCAGGCTGTAGCACATGTCAGAATTTCCTTGCTTATTCAGTCTGAGCAATATTCCATGTATGTATATATCACGTTGTGTTTATCCATTCACCATCGGAATCCTTATACTGCACCTTAAGTCATTTATCTACACTTAAATGGGCTTCATTTTGTCCTTTTTGTTTTATGCCTTTTGTAAGGGCAGTAATATATTTTTTTATTTAGGATTTTCACTTTTTTTTTTTTTGCTTTGTTTTAATGCTTTCAAGTAGGATGGGAAGCTTTGTGAATAAGAATGGAATATAAAAACTTCAAATCACCAAAATGTCATGAAAACTAAGGGCTGTTGTGTCTGTGAGATCTCCAGCAAATAACACCCTTATTTCTCCTTAGATTCTGGAAAAAAAATTGAAAAATAATGATCAACTCCAGTATTATTGGAGACCAAGCTGGAAAATGGAACTTGGTGGGAGAACCAGATGATCTTGGTGATTGAATCTCATAATTAGGCCTTCTTCTCCTCAAACAACACAGGACAGGAAGAAGGCCTTCCCCACCTTTTCATACTAAGGAGTAACATTGGCAGGATGGGGTAGAAGGAAAACCAGAACAATAGGAGTTAATAGGCGTTAATAGGAGTTAATAGTTAATAGGAGTTAATAGACCCAAGCCCGGCTTGGGTCTTGGCCTGGCTTTACCACGTAACTAGATGTGTTACAAAGGGCAAGACAACGATCGCTATTTCTCAGCACCACTATCTGCATATGGGAGAATGGATAGTGACAGAATAAAGAGAGATAGTAGTAAAGTCAACATGTGAACATGACCTATGCCAGGGAATATTTTCCCAGTTATTTATCGAACATTTTCTATGCATCATGAGCACTGGAGAGAGGTAATAAGGATGAGCAAATTGCCAAGCAGGACTTTTAGGGAGTCATGTAAAAAAGGGATTAAGAGTAGGGGCTTTGAGTTACCTGGATCTGAGTTCGAGGTCTGCTTTACTGCTTATTGTGCAAACTTGAGTCCACTACTTGAGGTCTCTAATCCTCAAAACCTTTTTTTTTCTTTCTATACAATGGGAAATTTACTGTATGGGGTGATGCGAAGATTAGATAAGATAATACTGTGAAATGCTCATCATGGTGCCTGCAGAGCAGATCATGCTCAACATGTGTCATTACTATTCTTAGCAACATGGAGGAACAGAAAATGTTTATAGGCAGAAAAGAGGAATGTTCCAAATGCAGCAAGAGAAATTAAGTGAAGGGTGATTTAGCCTGGAGATGGACTATTGAGGGGTGCTTCTTGGACCACCACCGATCCTCACTATCCTCAACAAGGCAAACTTGGTTGCATTATGAAGATAAGAAGTCTGTCTCCAGCTGCTTGCTATGCCCCATGGAGTCCTTACCCAGGAATAAGGCACTGAGGATAATATTAGGGGGATAATTTTGGGGGCCCCAAGTGTTACAGAGACATGCATAGAAAATCTTATTAGGGAAACAAAATATAACACTTTCAAGGAAGCATTTTCTATTATCTTCTTATTTATTTAAGAGGAGGAAATAAGTAGATGATGTTGAGACAAAAATTTCCAAAATCCATTTAAGAAACCCATAGTTTATGCCAGAGAAATAAATACTACATTGTAGAACACTCTTTTCAGGGATCTCTTCACTTCCCTGTTTCTTAAGGAATAGATTAACAAGTTCAGCATGGGTGAGACAATATTATTTAATATTTGCACCACAGCACCAAGCAAGGGGTTGGGTGAGGGCTGCAGATAGATGATGATTACAGGTCCATAGGCACAGAGGATTGCGGTGAGGTGGGCACTGCAGGTAGAGAAAGCTTTCTGCCCGCCCTCTGCTGATCGGATTCTCAGAATGGCAATCCCAATGCGTGTGTAGGAGATACAGACACTGAACCAAAGCATTAAAGCCAGAAAACCAACATTAGTGGAGCCCACTTTCTGGGCCAGGGAGCTGTCAGTACAAGCCAGGGGTAAGACAGCAGGAATGTCACAGAAGAAGTACTCCACCCGGTTGGAGCCACAGTAGGTTAACCGAAAGGTGAAGGAGGTCAGGATGGTGGCGTGGAGACAACCCGCCAGCCAGGCTGCCATGACTAAGCTGACACAGACCTCAGTGGGTGACAGATGGCCACAAAGCGGTCATAGCCATCACAGAATAGAGACAACCTTCGCTAGACCCCGGGAAATGGTAGAAGAAATGCTGTGCAGCACAGCCCTTATAAGAAAGGGCTTAGCTCTGGCCAGAGAGATAAAATAGCATCCTGGGACAGGTTACAGATGGGAACAACGTGTCGAAAATAGATAGGCGTCCCAGAAAGAAATACATGGGGGTGTGAAGGGTAGAGGAAGAAACAATTGCTGTAAGGATGAGTAAATTGCCAAGCAGGGTGAAGAGGTAAGCAAATGAGAAGATGACAAATAGCACAGTCTCCAGTCCCTCTGTCTGAGGTATTCCCAGGGGAATAAACTCATGGAACTCTGTGTGATTCCTCGTGTTCCCGGAGCAGAGGTCTGGATAGAGATAAGACGGTGAAAGTATGAACGTGGACGATGACTCAAGGCAGACACGATACCAGGACATTCATCACCATCAATCTTTGTTTATTTAAAATTTTTTTAAAGGATTTCATTTTTAAGTAATCTCTACACCTAATATGGGGCTCAAACTTACAACCCTGAGATCAAGACTCACATGCTTTACTGACTGAGCCAGCCAGGTGGCCCAAGCTTTGTTTAAACATAAATATGATGCTGAAATTAAGAATTAGGCTTCTGCCAAAGACATTTAGAGGAAAGTGAAGCAAATAGAGTGCATGCTTTTATGTCACAGGATGTCATCGTCCTTAATGAACATACGAAACATTACTATGGTGAAATAGTGGATGGGCTAAGAGAACAAAGAGCTCAATATTGAACAGATGAACATAATTTAACTAACATCCACAGTCAATTGTACAATAATACATGCCCTAAAATAGACTAACCTGGAAGCCACTTCCTCCTGATTTCTTTTCAAAACATGTCTACAGTTGATCAAAGACACGGTCAAATACCCTAAATATTCATCAAAGGTTAATGTGGGCACCCACACCTTTGACGACAATAATCGATTGCAATTCAGTACAATGTGCATTAGAATTTGAATTGTATTAGTATTATTCTAATTGAATACATTCCGTAGTTTGAGAATTTTCTTATTTAGCAATGTTCATTTGACTGAAAAGAAACTATCAGTGATAAATCTGGATGTGATCCTGGGGTTTTAAATTGTCTAAAGATTAGTAGCTAAGTTGTATTATGTAGAAGGTAGGTTTTAGTAAAGTTATATCACCCATAAAGATGTAGATACGGATATTTAATCTTTGCTAACAACTGGAATTTTTGACTCCTTAGTACAACAAAAGGATTTCAATCCCGCGACTGTTTTGTGTTTTCTGCTTTTTAAAATTTTTAATTTTTATTTTTTTCTGGTAAGAAAACTTACAATGGGATCTACTTTCTTAACAGATTTTTAAGTGTACAATACAGTATTATTAACTGTAAGCACGATGTTGTACAGCAGATATCTAGAGTTTATTCATTTTGCCTTACTGAAACTCTATACCCTTGGTTCTGTCCCCATTTTCTCTCTCATCCTTACCCCTGGCAACCACCATTCTGCACTCTGCTTCTATGTGTGTAACTATTTGTTTTATTTTAAAGGAAAAAGTCACAGAACAGAATATGTTGAGAATAGGAATTGCCACCAGGGTGTGCTGTGGTCAGCTATCTGTTACAAAGCTAGGATTCAAAGGTGCTTGTGAATTGTCCATAAAGGCATGCATGATACTCTCACTTTCAGTTTTGACTTTCGTGATTCAATGGAGATCCGAAGTATATGAAAATTGTGTAATTATAATTTCCTGACTTCCAATTATAATTCCTGATTGATTTCTTCAATCGTCTTCTATAATTAATAGTTACTAATTGATAATTTTATCTTCTAAAAAAATTGGAAGTGGTAAGATAGGTTAATACTATTCATATATACAAAAGAAATTCCAAAGGAACTGAATTTAGGTTCTATTAGACTGTAAATCCCCTGAGAGTAAGCATCATAATTTGTCATTAAATCCACAATACTTATCACAGTGCTAGTAAAGAGTTGGCATTTAAGTATTTGTTAGATAAGTAACTGAATGAAAAGTTGGAAATTATTTTATAGACATACTTCGAGTATAAGCTTCATGAAGAGATTGTGTCTATTCTTGTTCAGCACTATATCTCTAGAACTTAGAAAATAGTAGCATCCAGGAAGTGTGTTTATTTGAATAGGGTTTTAGAATGCTCTGAAATGATTCCTTTTGTTTTTAGACTACTTTAGGCCTTTTTTTATTAATCCTGGAAAGCAATGGCTACAGCGAGCCTCCTGTTAGCTTGAGAGTCCATGCCTAACGAAAGGAATTTAGGTGCACATCAAAATGTAGGGTATCTAATTTCTGAACTAGAAGAGATAAGATGAGCCTTGAATATCTTCATAATTGCTGATGACTCATTATTGTCTCTTGTTGGGGGGAAAAGCATGTACTTGACAGGTGGAAGGGAGAGCTAAGGAAGAATGGACCTTCCTGAAGAGAAGGAAAAGGAATAAGTCATGATTGGTGGTGCTTTTCTATCAGTGAATAGGAAGAGGGGAAAGTGAGGAGGTGGCCATACTCTTTTCTTTGATTTTTTTTAATGTTTATTGTTTATTTTTGAGAGGAAGAGACAGAGAATGAGTGGGGTAGGGGCAGAGAGGGGGGGGGGCACAGAATCCAAATCAGGCTCCAGGCTCTGAGCTGTCAGCACAGAGCCTGAGATGGGGCTGAAACCCACCAACCTGAGCCAAAGTCAGACACTTGACCAGCTGAGCCACCCAGGCGCCCCATACTCTTTGCTTTGAAAGGGAATGGTGTGATGTTGCACACATCATTTTTTGTTTCCCATTGGCCAGAACTCGGTCATAATGTCATACCTAGCTTTAAGGGAGGCTAGGAAATGTCTTTATTCTGAAAGACCGTAGACTTGGTTAAACTTGGGCTAAACTTGAGAATTGATGTTAGAGATTACTGAGCAACCTAAAGTCACAAGGACAGAATTTTGGGTGGAGACACCTAATCTAAGGTGGCTTGTATTTATTCTCTATTACACTACAAACGTGTTTTCCTTAAGCACTCACACTACCAGATACTTTCTTCTTTATTTACTTGCTTATTTGTTTATTGACTATTTCCTCCCCCTGCAATGTAAGCTCCAGATAGGGAAGGGTCTTTGTGTCTTGTTATTGCCACAATGCCAATGTCTAGAACAATGCCTTGCATACAGTAGAAGCCCAGTAATTATATGTTGACTAAAAGAGTGAATTACAAGGGGCGCCTGGGTGGCTCAGTCAGTTAAGCATCCGACTTCGGCTCTGGTCATGATCTCACGGTTCTGTGCTGACAGCTCAGAGCCTGGAGACTGCTTTGGATTCTATGTCCCTCCCTCTCTCTGTACCTCCCTCACTCAGGCTCTGTCTTTCTCTCTCTCTCAAAAATAAATAAACATTAAAAAAAATTTTTTTTAAAAGAATGAATTGCATGTTCTCTTTCAAAATTTGATCATCGGATTTATTAAATTGCCTATATGCAAAGAGTGAATTATTCATTGGGCTTACACGAAGTATGAATAAACAGATCAATAAAATACATTCATATTTTTAACAGCTATTAAGGTCTACTTAATTATGTACGTTGTGCCAGATTCAGAGGCTTTTCATATAAGTGTTCTTCCAATAACCAGCATCATCTATATGTTTCCTGATTCAGTTCCTTCCAACCCAGCTGCCATATACCGTCTGTAGCAAACTATTTTTTTTTTTTTTAACCTCTCTAGTCCAACTGGGTAAGAAGATGAACTCTGCCCATTCTTCCAGCCTCTTCCTTTTGTTGACCAGACACTTCGGCCAACAGAAGTTATAGTCAGGAGAAACAATACCAGATGTGATTTCTACCAAGAGAAAAGGATCATTCCCTCTCACAATTAGTTTGATACATGTAAAGAACATAGTCCTAGAGCCTAAAACTGATAAAATAGAATCTGTGCTTATATTGTGCTTTACCATACATGTGTATATACACACATCACATCACGTCAAGATCCACCGAATCTTTAAAAACAACCCAGGGAGGGAAGTGTGCCATTATTTCCATTTTACAGATAAGACAACAAACTCAGAGAAAGTAAATATGAATACATTGCAGAGACCAAAATGAACCTGAGTTTTCATATGTATTATGTTTCTTTACTCTCTACATATTCTCAATAGCAATACAATTCTTTTTTTTAAGCCTCAGACTTAACAGATCATTTTGAAATAAAGAAGACATAGGAAACTTCATCGCTTCTAGTGTCCCTTAGCCAGCAAAATGAGCATAGATATTCTAACTTACTTATGTTGTTACCCCCAGCAAAACAAAAACAAAAACAAAAACAAACAAACAAAAAACAAAACAAAACCCACAATAACCCAAGAAACAAAAACCAAACACCTTAATTTTATGATCCTGATGAAAAATCCATAAATGATCCATGACTGGAAGACTTGGTCCCTGTGACCATTGTCCTGTCTCTGGGCCCTCCCCTGTGCTGTTAGGAAGGATGCAATCTTGGGACAAATAACTCAAATTAGAGATTAGAAGTCAACGATAATGCCCATGGAGTTCAGGGCCTACCATACAGTATTATTAGTAGGGCCTAGTGCACAGTAAGTCCTGGGTAATTCAATCTGTTACAGGAATATGATGTGATTTGATGTGATTGTTGATGTTACTGTGAAAGCACTTCACTGGTAAAACAGTCTCTTCCCTTTGCCTGTCTTCTGATTGGTCCTTAGCAGAGACTAGGCCTTGGAAAAACAGCAAACGTTCGAGGGTTGAAGAATTTTCCATTGATCCCTTAATCAAGTAGTCGCCACTTTGTAACCGGTCCCTAGAAGGGGCGGGTCTTCCTGGAAATTTTGACTGCAGCTGTTTTCCCCCGGCTGTGACTCAGAGCGCCCAGACTGCGGGAGAAGGTAGGGGATCCCGCAGCCCGCGCTGGGGCTGGATCACACCCCTTAACCCTGACGGCCAAGACGCGCCCCTTCCAGCTCCCTTTCCCCATCTCCAAACCCTCTGGGGCTTGTTTTAACCGCAAACCCAAGGGGTGGGGGAATTTAATCCTGGTGTTCGCTCCCCGGGGGTTTTCTGCAGGTTTGGCAGTTTAGGGGGATCTTGTGGGGGGTGGGGGTGGGGGTGAGGGCTGGAAAGGGGATTTAGGCATCTGCTGATTTTCTCAAGGCCCCTCTTCTTTTTACTTTCCTTCTCTTCAACTTTACTTATCTCTCTCTCTCTCTCTCTCTCTCTCTCTCTCTCTCTCGTAGAAGATTGATGTTTTCTCAATTTTATCGAATTTTCTGCTGTGGAAATGGAGTTTCAAACCTCCCCCCACCCCCCGACCCCAGTAGGACTGCAGCCTCTAAACCCTTCCCTATAGAAATTTAAGGAAGCGACTCTGGTCCCTTCTGTTAATACTTGGAGGCTGCAAACCTAGGACTGAAATTTTAAAGATTAAATCACTTTCTGTTTCTATCTGAGCTCCACTCCCCTCTTGTCCCCTGCAACAGGCTGCAGGGGTGTGGCCCGCTGCGCCACGAGCGCCCTGGCTCCTCCCTCTCCTAGGTGGGTGGCTGAACCGCTAGGTGCCTGGACTCTTGGATTCCTGAGGGTCCACCTTAACACGCAGCCCTCCGGCTCAATGGGCCCCCCCTCTATTCTCCCAGCCGCCTCAGATTCAACGCTTTGACCTTGGTCAGCTGCTGTGGTCAGTCTTTGCCTACCGTTGCCAGGTGCATTTCTGAAATGGCATCCTGGGGGGCAGAGAACTAGTTCTGAACCACCATAGTTTGTACGGAGAAGGGTGGGGGAGAAGGTGCAGAAAATTCGCCTCAATGAAGGATTTGTTCTGGGGTTAGAATTGGGAAATAAGACTGTTTCTTTGTAGGAGATACCCCTCTGCTTCTGTCCCTTCACCTGGAAGTCATCCTTGGTGAGTATTGCCAAGCCTCAGAGATTGGGTTACTTGACACATTTCTTCAGTTGTCGAGGGTCCTGGGTCTTCCTCCTGTTGTAAGCTTCCTACTGATATTTTAGAAATTTTTCCCTCCCCTAACCCCAGCCCGTCCTACCAGATCTTACCTCAGTCAAGCATCTGCATGGAAGTCCTTTTCCTGACCATTCTTTCCTCTCCCCACAGCTGCTACTGCCCTCTGTGTTTCTATCAAATGGGAGCCATTTTGCCACACTCAGTTTTTTTAAATTGTTTAATGTTTATTTATTTTTGAGAGAGAGAGAGAGAGAGAGAGAGAGAGAGATCATGAGTGGGGGAGGGGCAGAAGGAAAGGGAGACAGATTCCTAAGCAGGCTCCAGGCTCTGAGCTGTCAGCACAGAGCCTGACGTGGGGCTTGAACCCACGAATGGTGAGCTCATGACCTGAGCTGAAGTTGGATACTTTACCGACTGAGCCCCCCAGGCACCCCGCCACACTCAGTTTTTATCCAGTTCTTCAAAATACCACAGAATGAAGACCCTGATTTATTGGCGCTGATCTGTGGACATGGGGCATGGTGTACAAGATGCACCATTGCCATCAGATGGATGAGCGACGTGGACATTGCTCTGGATGGGAGTAGGGTGAGGTTTTAAATGGTGATTGGGATGAGCATAGAGGGCCTAGAAGTAGTCCTCCAGAAGCTTCAGAATCCTTGAGGGGGATGTTGTTCTAAGAAGGAAAGTTGCCTTTCTCATGAGCCTACATGTTTTTGTGGCCTGTGGGTTCCTCAGTGAAGGTTGGGCTTCCCAGAGACTTGTCTGCTTCTGGGACTCTGGATAAGTACATAAGTTTCTGGGTTTTTTTGGCATTCTCTGTACACCAGATACTTCCATTTTAGCTCCTTAAGTTGTGTTTTCAGTGAAAGGCCCCCTAACTGGTGCTGGAGATTGTAGCTCATGTCACCCTTTGACAGAGCAGGGAGAGGCAAGGTGACCAATGATTCTGTTCAGAATGGTCAGAGGGCAGCTTCCAGGGGTACTAGGGCCAATGACTAGGACCAGACCCACCCACTGATTCTCTGGATAAAAGAATCATAGTGTAAATCATAATCTAGATATGTAAATGTATCTTCTTGTTACCATATCACATGAAATAGGTGTCTAAGATTATAATAAAATTTGGAATAGGTGGTTAGGATGGCATGATTTAAAATAGAGGTCATGGGGGCCCCTGGGTGGCGCAGTCGGTTGGGCGTCCGACTTCAGCCAGGTCACGATCTCGCGGTCCGTGAGTTCGAGCCCCGCGTCGGGCTCTGGGCTGATGGCTCAGAGCTTGGAGCCTGTTTCCGATTCTGTGTCTCCCTCTCTCTCTGCCCCTCCCCCATTCATGCTCTGTCTCTCTCTGTCCCAAAAATAAATAAACGTTGAAAAAAAAAATAAAAAAAATAAAATAGAGGTCATGTTGGGGCACCTGGGTGGTTCAGTCAGTTGAGCATCCGACTTTGGCTCAGGTCATGATCTCACAGCTTGTGAGTTCGAGCCCTGCGTCAGGCTCTGTGCTGACAGCTGGGAGCCTGGAGCCTGCTTCGGATTCTGTATCTCCCTCTGTCTCTGCCCCTAACTCACTTGCATTCTGTCTCTGTCTCTTTCAAAAATAAATAAACATTTAAAAAAAATAAAAAATAAAATAAAATGGAGGTCATGTTGCATATGTGATATTTACATATATATCTTAGAATACTTTGGATGGAGGAAACAGTGGTTTCAATTGTGAGTCCCAAAAGAAAAGTCACAAGGTAAGTGATCTTAGTTGCAGGGGACCATTATGGATCAAGATGCTTCTTAAATGCAGGTCTCTGTTTAGCGTGATCCAAAGTAACAGGCAAGGTCTATTTAACAACTGTAACAATTACAGCAGGAGCAATACAAGCCTATTATCATTGATTAAATGCTTCCTGTAGGCCAGGCACTGTTCTAAGGACTTCATATATATAAATCCATATATGCATATATGACAAATAGTATATGGTTTTCATTGTGGAAAGAGAATACTGAGGTTCAAAGGGGTTAAGATAATTTTAGTTATTCCACATACAGTATTTAAGGAATGGTATATTTGAAAAAGTGGAACTGGTATTTGAACCAGCTTCAGGGTGTTTCAGAGACTTCCTGTTTATTGGGTACGTAGTGAATCTTACAGTTTACCACTTGGGTCTGGCATTTAGAAGGACTATTACTATTGGCGTCTGGGTCCCCTTCTTCACAGCTTCTTTCTCCTTCCCATTAATCCTCTGAATGTATTCTCGTGCCAGACAGGAGCACAGGAGGTCTGGTCTTTGAATAGATAATCCCCAACATATCACTGTATTTATGATGTGTCTTTTCCACAGTAACCCTGCATCACCATGGTGCGCCCTTCTGGCCTACTAACCCGCCAAGAGGAACCAGGTAGGCATGATTCATGACCCTAACTTGCCATTGTATCTTTGGCATCTAGCCCAATGCCTGGCATGCAGGAGGCCTTCTGGTAAAGTTTGTTCACCACTTGAACTCTGGTCTATCTCTAGTGCCATTGAAGAGCATCTGTGTGACCTTGTCCATTCGTGAGTTTGTGGCTGGTGTGGCTGCTACCTTAAACTATGAAAATGAAGAGAAATTTCCTTTGGAGACCTTCTTTGTATTCCCCATGGATGAAGATTCAGCTGTCTACAGCTTTGAGGCCATGGTGGATGGGAAGACAATTAAAGCAGAATTAAAGGATAAGAAGAAGGTACTAGGGATGAGTAGATTATCTCCTCCCTTCTTATTTCCTTAATGCGTACTCTTAGGATCTCTAGCATATGCAACTTCACAAAAAATGCTGATGTTGAATGCTCTTTCTGCTATTCCCCTCTAGCTGCTATTTTCCTAAAATCATCTGGGGGGAATAGTCCATCAGGCATTCACAGTAGAGCTGTGACCTTGGCAAGACCAATCACAGGGCGTCTCCATCAGTCTCTGTTTTCCGTACCGCTCGTCTCTTCATTTAGCCATGCCACCTTTGGTATCACCTTCCTGTCCCTGTTATCCGTAGGCCCACATCATCTATGAGAGTGCCATCAGCCACCGCCACCAAGCTTTCCTCCTGGAAGAGGACAAGTGCTCCAGGGACGTCTTCTGTTGCAATGTGGGGAACTTGCAACCTGGGTCAAAGGTGGCGCTCACCCTGAAGTACGTGCAGGAGCTGCCCCTGGAAGCGGATGGGGCCCTGCGCTATGTGCTCCCAGCTGTCTTGAATCCTCGATACCGTTGCTCTGGTGAGTATCCTTTCCTTTTGAATACTGGTGGTGGGTTATATAATTTGGGAAACCCCCTCAAGTGTCGTAGGGGTGCTAAACAATATGAGAAGGGAAAACAGAACTAAAGTAACTTCTTGTAGGATCACCTGAGGACAGTTGCCTTGATTTGAAGACTCCCATAGTCCCTTTGGATGACTTGCCCTATGCGTTCAGCATGACTGCCACTGTCAGTTCCCAGCATGGCATTGAGACGATCCAGTCCAACTGCCCCTTGAGTCCTATTGAGTACCTTGGAGATAAGAAGACTTCTGCCCAGGTAATTCATAAGAAAGTAATGTTGTTGCCAGCACCCCTGTTCTTTGGGTTCTGACCTTGTTCCTCACTCAGTCTTTCCAAAATGTTCCTTACTTTTCCCTACTAAGTAGAGGGAATCCTACTTTGTTCCTTCTTTATCCAGAGCCTTCTCTCCATTCTTGCCCCTGCCGCTGATCATGCTCACTCAAGGAAGAAGCCTGTAGCCCGCAGCTCTGACCTCAGCCCCAGGCAGCAAGCAGTGATAGTTCTAACATGGCTCTTTTGCTTGTTCCCAAACTCAGATTTCCTTGGCTGATGGACACAAATTTGATCGAGATGTGGAACTCCTGATTTACTACAGGGAGGTGCATACCCCCAGTGTAGCTGTGGAGTTGGGGAATCCTAAAAACAACCCAGGTATTTTCTTTCTCCCTTTGTAGTTACCTCCTAAAGGGTAACTCTTGTCTTGGAATTTCCCTCAAATTACCCTCACTTTACTTTTCTTCTGTCCAGTAGTAGGTAAAACATCCAAAGAGCTTACATTACGGTTAGATACAATGAGTATCATGTGGTTGTGTCTTAGAGGCAAATTTAAGTGAATCAGTAGATAACGAGATCAAGGACATGGACAAATAATTCACAACAGGAAACACAACTAGTTTACAAACATAGATGGCAATGATCAGTCTCTACAAGTGCAAATAAAAATAAAATAAAATAAAATAAAATAAAATAAAATAAAATGAAATAAAATGAAATGAAATGAAATAAAATAAAAATAACTGGAAATGTGTACCTCCGAATCCCTTTTATCTATTTCTAGTCTATTTTATTTCTTTTATATATCCCCTTATCTATTATCTATGGTACTAAGAGGTACAAACTTTCAGTTTCCAAATAAGTAAGTCACAGTGATGAAAAGTAGAGCACAGGAAATATAGTCAGTAAGATTGTAATAACATTTGGTGGCAGATGGCAAATAGACTTATTGTAGTGAGCACTGAGTAATGTATAGAATTGTTGAATCATTATGTCGGGTACCTGAAACTAATATAACATGGCGTGTTAATTATACTTCAATGAAAAAGTAAATATTCATTTGTGGGGAAAAAATAAAATGAAAATAATGATGTGACATTTTCACTTTTCAAATTATCAAAGATTTCCAAATCCGGTAATGCCCGATCATTCATCTCCAGAGATTTTTCATCTCACCCTAGGATCTTAATTTCTAAGTATGTTAAAAACTGGATATAGTCTCTTAATAGTTTTTTAATTTCTTTAATTTCCCTTATTTTCTAAATTTTCCTTACCATGTGTGTACTGTTCCTTATAACTATAACTGGTATAACCCATAGGAGTCTATTGCTGTCTTGGGCCTTCCTGGGCAGCCATGTCCCTGGATTGCAGGGACCAAAGTCTAACTGGAGGTTCTGCCACCTCTGAAGCTTTTTTCACATTGGTGGAATGGAAGGATGTTTGGGGACAGTCATAGTCACAATGCTATAGCTTGGGTTAGGTTCTTACTTCTGTAACTACGCTGCTATGAAGACAGTTTCCTGTAGTTGGTCCTCCAGAGGCCATCCTTCTCTCCCATTGTTAATGTTTGGCCAAGGTCGATTTAGAGCTCCTTAGTTTGCCCTCACTTGTTCAACCATTTTTTCTCTGGGCCAGTTGTCCATGCTAAAGCCGGTAGAGGGGCTCCCAGCCTCAACCAGATTTGCTCCAGCTCTTCTTCCACTAAGCTCCATGCCCTGTCTTTGTACATTAGTTTTGTCCTTTTGTACTGTTTTTGTCCTTTCCCTTTGGTGGCTCCCCCTTGGGTGCCCATGAAATACGCCCACAGTAGCGACCTGGTCTTCAGTCAGGATTATTCTAATCCACCAGAGAAAGTTTTATAGTGCTGAATCTTTTTTTTTTTTTATTTAAATTTTTTTTTTCAATGTTTATTTATTTTTGGGACAGAAAGAGACAGAGCATGAACGGGGGAGGGGCAGAGAGAGAGGGAGACACAGAATCGGAAACAGGCTCCAGGCTCTGAGCCATCAGCCCAGAGCCCGACGCGGGGCTCGAACTCACAGACCGCGAGATAGTGACCTGGCTGAAGTCGGACGCTTAACCGACTGCGCCACCCAGGCGCCCCTAATAGTGCTGAATCTTAAAAGGTATGGATTACGATCTCAGTTCCTTTAATTCCAAGAAGTTCCCTTGGCCCCTAGGCGGAATTCCTCATCTGTTCTCTATGACGGGCTCTGCGGGCCAGAGCGGGATATCAGGGGAAGCCTTTATGATCTTGTGAATCCCCTTCTAGCAGGGCCACTCAAATCTCACTTTCTAGATCATATATCTAGTCAAGATGACTTTCTGTTCGTGTTCTAACAAGGAAGAAAATGACAACTGGCAGCTTGGCTCACTAAACCCACTGACAGTTCTACAAAATGAAGCATACTACCACATGATGAAAGTACTTTACATACATATGTACATATGTATACACATATTTTAAAGTGTATTTATTTTGAGAAAGAGAGACGCATGATCTGGGGACAGGCAGAGAGAGAGGGAGAGAGAGAACCCCCAGCTGCACTGTCAGTGCTAAGTCCAGTGTGGGGCTCGAACCCAGGAACTGTGAGTTTATGACCTGAACGGAAATCACGAGTCGGACGCTCAACCGACTGAGCCACCCAGGCGCCCCCCAATATATATATATTTAAACTTAGAATATACTTGACCATATTAAGAACATGATTTTTAAAAAGTTATATGTATAATTTAATAAAAATAGCATAAAAAGTTGGTAAATAATTTTCCAAAATTGTTATTAAGAGCTTAACCTGAGTTAAGGCCTCGATTCAGTTCCTTAAACGTGTATCACTGAACCCTTAACATGATCTTGAGTCAGGTATTACTACTTGGATTGTTCAGATGAAGAAACTGAGGCCAGCAAGCAGAAGAGCTAGGGCTTGAAATGCCTTATTTAAAAATGAGGAAGCAGAGACTCATAAAGGTGAAAATAATTTGAGCCAAGCCAAAGGAATTATAGTAGAAATACCTAGATAGTGCATACTGTATATCTGGCATTGTTCTAAACACATTAAACATACGCACCTGTTTCATTGTCATGGCAGATTGTCTGATTTACCAGTCCAGTGCCAATCCCGCTACAATAAGCTGCCTCTTTAAATAGAATGGAATTTACCTTGCCCATTAAAAACAAACAAAAAAAAAAAAAAAAAAAAGCTACCCTTCCATTCTGTATGCAGCGATTTGGATTTTTTAGAAGTTATTCTTGAACTAGCATTCAAGCAAATATTTGATGAGCTGCGCCCATTTCATTTGGAAGCCAGTTTGGTCATTGGGGTATCCCAAGGGTAAGAGATTAAAACAAACCACATCCTGTAGTCGTATTGAATCCCAAGGCTACTGAGTATTGAAACCTATAAATCCTGGAATCACTTTATAACAGTAAGGTACGGGAATTTAATTCTTTGTCCTCTTATATTCTCTGAACTGTAAAACTGGAGTGGATCTAATCACCCAGCCATTCTCGCTTCATCTCTGTCTCAATACTAACATTTCAATTCTTGCATCAGTTTTCACTTGTTCCTCAAAATAAAACCAAAGCTTTGACAGCCTGGTAAGATGGGTCAGACTCCCATGGTTTCCTTCCCAGTGTTGCTTGGATGATGCTGTTAGAGTCTAACACACGTCCCACTTCCGGAGAGTATCATTAAATGTTTCATCCCCAAAGCAGAGGACTTTCCTTGGTGTGTATGACACTTATACTTTCAGCTCTTGCAAACTGCCAACATAGGAGTTGCCCATGAACCTTCATTATTTCAAAAGTATAATTAAAGACCTAAACAAGGACCCACATAATACATTTCCTATTGATTTGATCTGAAGAGAAGGTGTCCCTGCCAATAAATTAGCTCGATTCTTCTGGCAGATTCCAGAACATTTTAACTTCAGGCATTTCACTCAATTACCTCCCTGCTAGGAAACTAGCATCCAATTATATATTTTAATTATTGGTTGTACCTGTGACCTCTACCTTCTTTTTTTCTTCCATATCTTTTCTGCTTCTCTATCTTTTATATGTTTATAACTCACCCGAAACCCTCTGCCAGGATATACAGTATGAAGAGCAAATAGCATTTTAGATTTGGATTTTCTCAGCTCCCTATGTAACTGACTACACCGATTCTTGGGGTCTTCGGTATTCTTGGGTTCCTTTTCATGTTCTGGTGTCCTTATCTTTTCAAATTAGATGGTTTGATGAAAGATCCATCTGCGATGGTGTGTTTCTACCCAAATATCCCAGAAGTTGAGCCATCAGCTATCTGTGGAGAATTCGTCTTCCTCATGGACTGCTCAGGGAGTATGCAGTGCCCCATAAGTAAACAGGATAAATCACAGTTGCGCATAGAGGCAGCCAAGGTAAAGCTAGTTACTTTCTTTTTCTGGTCACGTGAAAGGAGGATGAATCGCAAGAGTTAAATTGGGGTCCATCTGGAACTTTCCCCTTCTGAGCTACGTCTAACATGACCACTCTGAGAATAGCCTTGGGATATAAGGGCCTGGAGTCATGAAATGTGGGAAGGCCCACCCCTGTAAGAATTACACTGGGAGGGTCTGTGTGTCTGGGAGGAGCCTCTCTCACTGTCTCCTTGCACTCTCTTCCTTCAGGAAACACTGATTTTGCTGCTGAAGAGTTTGCCTGTAAACTGTTATTTCAATATCTATGCATTTGGATCTTCCTTCGAGGCATTCTTTCCGTAAGTTTCTAGAAAGCCTACAGAGAGTCCAAAAGGAAACTTCAAAGACAGAAGTAGATTGTTAGAGGGGTTCCTTGCACAGTTGACTTTGGCGTTGGGTGTTTCAGGTGAGGTTGTTTATAGTGGAGGTATCTCAGTTCAGGGACTTGATACTGGGTGGTGTTGAGCAGCTATCGTATCACTGGGCGTGTTTGTTTTTCTCAGGAATAGTGTGAAATACACTCAGGATACCATGGAAGAGGCACTGAGGAGAGTTAAACTTATGCGGGCGGACCTAGGGGGCACGGAAATCTTGACACCACTCCAGGTCATTTACAGAGAACCTTCCATCCCGGGCCACCCCCTACAGGTAGGAACACCTGGAACAGAGCCAGCAGAAGGCAACAGAGAGAATGAAATCTCTGTTCAAGAATCCATCCCCCTGAGCTTGGTTGTAGGTTTGTTAAAATAGGACATAAAATTCAGAGTCTTCTATCATACAGTGAAGAGAATAAGACAAGAGACAAGAAGCGTTTAATAGGATTCCTTTCCTTAGCTCCGTGCTGTGGGCGGTGGGTGGTGGAAGTTGTTTTGTGGAGTCCCACAAAAGTTTTAGATGAGACGAGAAGGGGGAGGTGATGAAAATCCCAGGTCCCAAACAAGCCGTGTGAGAATGTGGTGCAAGTGACCATGGAACGTTAGGGACCTCACACCCGTCTGAAGGGGCTGTAGTCTCTGGAATGAAACAGTTGATTTTTCCCAAGGGCAAATTCTGGCGTCTTAAAAAATGATCTTCACAGAGATGTGACGAATGTCTTCTTTCTATCTACAGCTTTTTGTCTTCACAGATGGAGAAGTTACTGACACGTTCAGTATAATTAAAGAAGTTCGGAACCACAGACTGAGGCACAGGTAGGAAGAGAATGTGAGTTCTGGGTGACTGACCTGGGTAGTGGCACATGTAGTTTACTGCCAATTGCTACCAGGGTTGACATTCCTTTCAGAGGAGAGAGTGATTCAAGAATTTTAGTTTTACTAGCTAAAAAGCTTTTTCTATATCATTTTCCCCTCTCTAGTAAAAGATAAAAGTCATTTTCTAAATAATGTCTAAACCATATGGAAACAAAAATTGAATAGTAAGATAGTTTAAAAAAATTTTTTAATGTTTTATTCATATTTGAGAGAGAAAGAGACAGAGAGTGAGTGGGGAAGGGGCAGAGAGATGGAGACAGAATCTGAAGCAGGCTCCAGGCTCTGAGCTGTTAGCACAGAGCCCGATGTAGGGCTCGAACTCACGAGCAGTGAGATCATGACCTGAGCCGAAGCTGGACACTTAACCAACTGAGCCACCCAGGTGCCCCAAGACAGTTTTTTTTAAACTATAACCATTTTTATCAAAGTAAAACATACACAAAACTACACAAATCATAAGTATACAGCTGGGTGAATCACAGAGTTGATCACTACCAACTTTTACCTCTCCAAAGGAAATAGCTTTCCTGACCTGTAACACCATGGATTATTTTTGCTTGTTTTCAAATAAAAATAAGTGGGTTATACAATATGTTTTTGTTTCTGTGTATTTTGCTTCTTGCCCTCAGTAGTATGTTGATATTCATACCTATTTTGCATGGAGCCGTGGTTAATTTTCATTGGTGTGTAGTATTCCATAGAATAATAGATAGTTATATGTGTATGTATGTGTGTATATATATATATATAGAGAGAGAGAGAGAGAGAGAGAGAGAGTTAGATCTGTAGTTCACGTGGATTTTGTGTGTGTGTGTTGTGTGAAGTAGGGGCCAATTTTCATTATCTTCTCATGTTGATATCATATTGACCCTGTACCATTTATTGAAAAGTTCTCACTGATGTACAGTGTCATTTTTGTCACAGATAAGCATCTACACATGTAGTAATTGTTCTTGGATCCTTTGTTCCATCCCATTAGTCTATTTATCTAGACATGTGCCAGTACTATACCAGATAAATTTACGTAGCTCTCTGATAAATATTGATTTCCAATAGAGTAAGTCTTCAACTTTGTTTTTTTTTTTTCAAGATTGTCTCAGCTGTTCTTGACTCTTTATATTTGTATTTTAGAATTCGTTTGTCAGTTTTCACCAAAAAAAGGAGACTGTTGAGATACTGATTAGAATTACATTGACTTTAGGGGTGCCTGGCTGGCTCAGTCAGTAGAGCATGTGACTCTTGATCTCGGGGTTATGAGTTCAAGCCCCATCTTGGGCATAGAGATTACTTAAAAAAAGGAGAGAGAATTGCATTGATTTTATAGATCAGTTTTGGGACAAGTTAGTGTTTGTTATATTGAGTAGTCTAATCTATTTAGATGGTGTGTCCATCCATTTATTTAGGTCTTTCTTGATTCTTCTGAATGTGTGTTTCCAATATTTTATTTAAAAATTGAAACCTGTAGAGAAGTTGGAAGAATAGAACAATAGACACTCATATACCCTTCTACCAGAGGTCCATGTTTTAGCACATTTGCCTCACCTATTTTTTGTCTGAAATATTTGAGAGCAAACCACAGATACTGTAATTCTTCATATGCAAATAATAACACACCTTATCTTCTAAGAACAGGGACATCCTGATGAATAACCACAATGAAACTATTAAACTCAGGATATCTAATGTTGAGATGATACTATCTAAATACAGGCCATATTTGCCAAGCTTTCTAATACTGTCCTTTACAGATTTTTCTTTGTTTATCTTTGCTTTTGTTCCCAGAGGAAATCTAAGACCAAACATTTTATTTCATTGTTATGTTTCCTTAATCTTCTTTACTCTGGGAGAGATCCTCAGCCTTTCATTATTTTTCATGACACGGATATTTTTAAAGAGGACTATCTAGTTATTTTTGTAGAGACTCAATTTATGTTTGTGTTTAATTACTTAAATTCACGCTTAGGTTAATATTAAATATTTTGGGAAGAAATATTCCAAAAGTAACATTGAGTCTGCTGATAGGTTTGACCACTTCGTTAAAAGGTGGTATCTGATGGAAAACTTGGAAATTTTGTAAACATCTTGTTCTCAACAGATGTTTACTCTGTAGATCCAGCATTCATTGATGATTATTACCCAAATGTTATTATTGTCAGTGGTTACAAATGGTGATTTTTAAGTTCTGTCAGCTTTTCCAGATTAGTTGGCATCTTACTGTAAAGAAGCGTTTCTTGGGGTGCCTGGGTGGCTCAATCAGCTGAGCATCCGACTTCAGCTCAGGTCATGATCTTGCAGTTCATGAGTTTGAGCCCCACATCAGACTCACTGCTCTCAGTGCAGAGGCTGCTTCGGATCCTCTGTTGCCCTCTCTCTGCCCCTCCCCTTCTTGTGCTCTCTCAAAAATAAATAAACATTAAAAAAAAAAAAAAAGATTTTCCTTCCCCCCCCCCCCCCCTTCCTTTTGTTGTGCGAATATATACTTCGGGATTCTTCCAAAATTTTGGATTGTTTTTCAATTTTTTAAGGTTCATTATTTTCAGTTTTCATTTAGATTTTCAAAAATTCCAGTTTTGGCCAGTGGGAGCTGCGTTTCACTTGTTCCTATGTCTTTTTCATGTGTCTCTTTGGTGTTTGAATATTTCCTTTCTTTCTTATAAAAGAGTACAGACTCATCTATACTTTTCCATCCCTATCGCCAGTTATTTCTACAAGAAGCCTAGTTTCTTTCAGTGAAAATGACAAATAGAGGTCAATATTTGAGTATTAGGCATAACTCTGTTACGGGCCTGTTCTTGATTGTAGCCATTTTTGGCAGACTGAACTAGCAACTATTAAAAGAATTTGTTTTAACTGATACCCCTACTTCCAAGGTAATAATATAACATTCTTTCTCTTTTTTCTTCTATTCCAAATTTGTGCCTTTTTTCCTCTATGGTAACAAACCTGGTTTCCCATAAAATTAGTAAATGTGCTCATTTCCTTAATCCAACAATACATACAAAATCTCTCTGTAATGTTTTATAATTCTCTGTGTAGAGGTCTTCATGCGTTTGTTATTAGATTTTTCCCTAGGTGTTTGATACTCTTTTGATTTTTAAATGTTTATTTATTTATTTTGAGGGGAGGGCAGGGGCAGAGAGAGAGAAGGGGAGAGAGAATCCCAAGCAGGCCCCACACGGCCAGCAAAGATCCAGACATGGGCCTTGATCCCACAAACTGTGAGATCATGACCTAAGCCGAAATCCAGAGTTGAACACTTAACTGACTGAACCACCCAGGTGCCCTAGATACTATCTTAAATAGTATTTTTAAAATCATTTTATTTACTGGGCATTTATTTCTAAATAGAAATTGATTATAATAGCTTTTAAAATTTACATGGACCTTTTATTCAGTGACTTTGCCTTATTTAAATATTAATTCTAATAGTATATTTGCAGATTCTTATAGATTTTATTTTTCTTCCCTTCCCTTTTGCCATGGAAAAGAACTTTAGTATAAACCTGAATAGATGTGGTCATAGCTGGCATTCTTTCCTTGTTTTGGATTTCAGAGGGAACATGTTCAACACTGCATCAATAAGTATGATTGTTGGCTATAGGTTTTTTTGTACATATCATCAGATTAAGGAAATTGTATTGATTTTGAGAGTTATTTTTTCTTTCTTTTTTTTCTAACAAAAACCATGAATGATTGTTGAATTACATCAAATGCATTTTATGTATCTGTTGAGATGAGTGTTTGATTTTATCCTTTTTTTCTTTTCATGTGTGACTTATAATGACTAGTATTAGACCAACCTTGCCTTTCTGAAATAAACCCAAATTAGTTGTGATCTATTAACTTTTTTTTATGTATTTTTGGATTCAGTTGTCTGGTAACTTCAGGATTTTTTTTCAACTTTAGGATTTTTACATATCTTTTCATGAGAAACGTCAACATATATTTTCATATACTATTCTTGTCAGGTTTTGATGTCATTGTTATTCTGGCATCAGAAAATGAGCTAAAATTGTCTATTTTTCTATTATCTGAAAGATTTTCTTTTTTAAATGTTTTTAAAAAACAATTTTTTAAGTTTATTTATTTGCTTTGGCAGAGAGAGAGGGAGAGAGAAGGAGAATCCCAAGCAGGCGCCATACTGTCAGTGCAAAGCCCAGTGCGGGCCTCAAACCCATGAACCATGAGATCATGACTGACCTAAAATCAAGAGTCAGATGCTTAACCGAATGTACCACCCAGGCACCCCTCTTTATTAAATGTTTACTAGAAGTTGTCAGGAGGCCTTTTTTGTGGGAAATTTTTTAAATATCTTTTTTTTGAAATGCACTATTCCTACTTTTATACATTTTTGCTTTTTATGGGAATTTGTATATTTTATCTGAATTTTAAATGTCTTTGGATAAAATTCTCTTATGCTATATTGCCTTATGCTGTTGTTAAATTTTGTAGAATCTGTGATATATTACCTTTTCATTCCTGATGTTGGGTATTTGTGTCTTCTTTGTTTTTTTTCCTTGCCCTAAATGTTTGTCAATTTTAATAATCCTTTCAGAGCACTTTTGAGGTGTTTTTTTTTTTAACCCTCTCTATTGTATGGTAGTTTTTTCTATCAATAATGTCACTCCAATCTTTATTATTTTCATTTCCCTTTAAATTCTTTGGGTTTATTGGCCGTTCTTTTTCTAACATCTGGGGATGGATGCTCAGGCAGTTGAGTTTTAGACTTTTCTTTTCTAATGCATGCATTTAGATATATACATTTAAACATATATATCTGAATCCTAATTGGGATCTGTCATTTTCCATTGGCATCCACGTAAGAGTAGTATCATTGCAATTTTTTAAAGCCTAAATTATTCAGAAGTATCATGTGTAATTCCCCAATATTTGGGGATTTTCTATTCCTTTGTTAGGTGTCAGATATTCTATATGAAAAGTTCTAGAACTCCTCTGAGCCTCTAGATGATGTTCTCTTCCCTCTGCGAGGATTGACTCTTTCCTTCTGACAGGTTGGGAGACTAGAAGCAAAGCATCCTAGTCCAATTAGAGCCAAATGAGCTTCAGACATTTGACGGCTGGTTCCTTTCAGATTCATCTCTACCTCTGGGGAGTAGTTCTGCAGGGTTGTGTTAAAAAAAAGCCCTGAGGTGTCTGTAAGGGCAACTTCTCTTTGGAAAGTCCAAGTCTGAAACCACTTAGTTTTTCAGTCTTTTGAGCCATCTGTTTTGTACTTGGCACTATCTTCAAGGGTAACAGGTAACCAGATACCAGTCCCATCTCTCTTGGCCTCTCTCCTCTCCCAGGTCATGGCCCATACATTCCTATTGTCTTTGAAGCCATTTGATGTTTTCAAAAAGATTGTTAAGAATATTGTATACAGCTTTTCCAGTTCTCTACTGGCTGAAACAACTTTGGCTTTGCTGCGAGCAGTACTGTCCTATGGTGTTCTCCTTTAGGTCCATATCATATATTTAAGTTCCATTTCACCTGCTTGCCAGCTGTTTGGATAAATCAGCTAAACTCCCTATCTCAGTTTCCTCATTTGAAAATAAAGACAATAGCAGTATTTTTCTTATGGGTTTGCTGTGAGGGTTAAAAGGGTATACCTAAGTAAAGCATTAGGAACTGTGCTTCACATACAACATGTGCTAGATAAATTGTTGCCATTATTGTAATTACTATCCTTATTATTGTCACCCATAGGAAGCACTTAAGTCCTAGGCATGTTGTTAGCCATCCATAACTATTGTTTAGCTTTAGTTTTACACATACAACACTTAAAAATGCACATAAAAGCCCTTCATAAGCCATAAGGAATGTAGGCTACTGTTGCGATGCCACATGGGAAATTTAAAGATGATAATATCAAGATGCTGGCAGGCTGTGGTCTCTAGGGGCATTGTCACAGGTCGGTCACTCTAATTAGAAGTCTGGTTCTTAGCCCTACAAGTTCAGACTGTTATGATGTCACTAGAATTGGGGTTGATGACTCACACTAACCCAATTCAAAAGAGACTGATGCATAAGCCAAAATTTCAGTGCATTAATTTACAATCTGATGTCTCCTTGTCATGCCTTCTAAAAATGCTTATATTAGTGTTGCCACTAATAGGCAGTTTAGCTGGGAAGCCAAATTGTAAGTAAAAAGCTATTTAGTGCACATGGATTATGGCAGGGAGAGAACTCTCCAGCTAGAAGAGCAGGAGGTACCCTTTCCCACCCTAGGACTGGTCTTGCCAGGGCAGATATGGCCCTAGTACAATGTTAGCAAGGCGCTGATGATAGTGTCTCTTTGATCTTACCTGTCCCACTTTCTCCCACCGTTCTTTGGATTTATTATTAAAATAATTGATGAGGATATGGTCCGAAGATTTTTTTTTTTCTGCTTCTAGAATCAGCGTAATATATATTGTTTTGCCAGGGGGATCTTATGGTCACATAGACCAGTGCTCAAATGTCATCTCTACCATTTGGTAGGTGTGTGATCTTGGGCATATTTCTTCAATTTGTTGGCCCTCAGTTTCTTATCTGCAAAATGAAGCATAAGTCTGCCTCTTAGGAGTCTTGTGATGATTAAATTGCATCATTAGGGGCGCCTGGGTGGCTCAGTCGGTTGAGAGGTCGACTTCGGCTCAGGTCATGATCTCGCGGTCCATGAGTTTGAGCCCCGCGTCGGGCTCTGTGCTGACAGCTCAGAGCCTGGAGCCTGCTCCAGATTCTGTGTCTCCCTCTCTCTCTGACCCTCCCCCATTCATGCTCTGTCTCTCTCTGTCTCAAAAATAAATAAACGTTAAAAAAAAAATTAAAAAAAAATAAATTGCATCATTAATTTAAGGCATTTGGCCTCCTGATTTGGGTCAAGGAACTAGACTAGCTATTTATCTCTTTATGTATTTTTGACTATTATGTGTTAATTTATAATTTCCCTCTGTAGTGTCTGTCTCTAACCTCTCATCCTTGTACAATTGCAGATGTTTCTCCTTTGGGATTGGAGAAGGAGCCTCCACCAGCCTCATAAAAGGCATTGCCCGGGTAGGAGGTGGCACTTCAGAATTTATCACAGGCAAGGACAGGATGCAGGCCAAGGTGAGGACAGGCCTTGTGTTCAGAGGGCCTTGTGATCCAGAGGGAGTGTGGAGCGGGGGTCGGGGGGAGACACTGCCGCAAGGGCAGAGGCAACATCTTGACGCCAGAATTCATTTTCTTATATCCGTAACGCCTTGGGCTATAATACATAGTGGGGCTCCTTTTGACCTGATGTAAATGGGGCCTACTGCAGTTTCTGGAGAAATGGCATCTGGTCCTAGTAGTTGGAAGCCCAGAGACAAGATGCCAGGGGAGTTCAAGGCTTTGTGTTTAAGACCAGAAAGAAACTAAGGATTGTGACCGTCATGATCCGGATTCTAGATGTGTGCTCAAGGAACACTTTGGTGCTCTATCCTATCCTCCATGCAAAGGAGACGAAGAGAACAAGGATGAAATGTAGTATGTCTGGTAGATTGGCAGATGCAGTCAATTCATATTCCCATTTGATCAGTGCACACAAGGGAAGGCATCTTCTTCCTCTGCTTATGTTTGTAAGTTCCTCTTTCCGGGGTGCTGCCATCCTTTACTTTATTCTCCCTTACCCCTACCGCCTCCTAGGACAATATTACGGAATAAGCATAACACATACAGTGTTGCATAGCACCTGGTGCATAATAAGTATTCAGCTGATAGTAGTTATTATTGCCGTTATTATTTTTTTGCTTAGTCTGTTCTCTGTCTTCCACCAGGCACTTAGGGCCCTGAAACACGCTCTACAGCCCGCAGTAGAGGATGTTTCTGTGAACTGGGATTTGCCTCGTGGTCTGTCTGCTAAAACGCTTTCACCAGAACAGACTGTCCTCTATAAGGGTCAGAGGTTAATTGTCTATGCCCAGTTGACTGGGACCATGCCGGTGAGTTCCAATTCTTGTTTGTTCCTCTAGTCAGGGTAGTTACGGCCCCGACCTCTGCTCCAGACAATTTTCTTAAAACTGGTGGAGTCTCATCAAATGATCACACTTGTCGGGTGGAGCCCACCTACCCCCTTCTCCATGATTTCAGTTTCTGATTTCCTGTGCTACCTGGGTCCTAGTCAGAAATTTTAATGTGTTGGGTTGGGAGGGGCCCCAGTTGTGACCTTTCTCTTGGTGACCTCTCCCTTCCATCACGTCTACTCTTCTCTACTTTGCAGCCAGAAGAGGGAACAGGAGAAGTTTGCCTCAACTACACACTCCAGGGCAAGAGTTGTGAGAATAAGGTGACATTTTCCCTACAACCCAAGCTTGATGACAAGTGAGAATCCAGTTTTCCTTCACTGTTTTATTTTGTTTTTGTTTTTATTTTTTTTGGGGGGGGGGTCTCTGCCATCCTTGAGGGTTGACTTCTCTCTCTTAATTTGGGCCTCAATTGTGTCCCTACAAACACTTCTCCTTTCCGACCCATTCAAGTCTTCTCTCTCCCTTTATCTGGCTTTTTCGTCCCTTTGCCAAGGCTAACTTTTTTTTTTTTTTTCCAACGTTTATTTTATTCTTGGGACAGAGAGAGACAGAGCATGAACGGGGGAGGGGCAGAGAGAGAGGGAGACACAGAATCGGAAACAGGCTCCAGGCTCTGAGCCATCAGCCCAGAGCCTGACGCGGGGCTCGAACTCACGGACCGCGAGATCGTGACCTGGCTGAAGTCGGACGCTTAACCGACTGCGCCACCCAGGCGCTCCTGCCAAGGCTAACTTTTGAGGGCCCTGAGGAACTGGTATGTGTGTGCTCTTCCCTAAGTCACAGGGGTTCTTTTCTTCTAGCTTCACTATTCACCGCCTTGCTGCCAAGGCCTTTCTCCAGAGCATGGACATAGGCTTCGGGGAGACTCCAGCAAAAACTAAAAAAGATGTGCTGAAAGTCAGCATTGACTGTGGAGTCATAAGCTCCCACACAGCTTTCATTGCCATCAACAAGGATGTCAACAAGCCAGTTCAGGGGCCCCTGGCTTGTAGGGACGTTCCAAGGCCGGTTCTGCTGTGTGCTGCTGCGCCGATGACACAATGCAAAAGAGTTGGTGAGTGGGTTTTACCCTATTTGAACTCATGTGACACAAGGGGCCCTAGATACGTAAACACGTCATTTGAAGTAAAAGCTTGTGAACTTGAATTTTTTTTCCTTGCCTCTCCACATCTAGGATTTCTGGATGCTGTGGTCCCTTTCTAGGGGACTAGAAAATATCCCACCGGCAAGGAGATTTTAAATAATCTGAGGGGGAAAAAAACCAAGAAAAATGAAAACAGAAAGTACACATACACATTGAGTATTCACACAGTCTAAATCTGAGGCTGATGTAGCCTATGGAGAATTAGATGGGTAATGATTATACAGGTGGCTGATGGTAGTGATTTGGTAGTGTTAGGGAATGGGTGTCTCAAGCGTCAGTCAGGTGGGCTTGAGTACAGATATTAGGGGCTTGAGGGTTAGGATCAGGTAGAGAAATTCCCTGGATTTCTGTGGCCAGAGGGGAATGTGTGATGTTGGTTGTAGAGGCAAGCTTCAAGTTGAGCCCAGATTTTTGTTTTAGTGGTACCATTTATTTAAATAGAGTAACTAAAAAAACAGGAGCCAGTGTAGAGGGTAGTATGTTGAATTGTTTTTGAGTACTTTGAACTTGAGATCCCTATGGCATATTCATATGAAGATGTCCAGTAGAAAGATAGATAGATGGTTCTGCCATTCAGAGGAAAGCTCAGGGATGAAGATACACATTTGGCAATATTTAACATGTAAGTAATAACTAAAGTCATGAGAAGAGGTGAGATTATCAGAAGGCATGTACAGAGTGAGACGAAAGGGGGACGAAATGGAAACACCGAAGAAAACCCAGTATCTAGGGATGGGTGGTAAGAGGA
Organism: Leopardus geoffroyi; assembly: GCF_018350155.1. Taxonomy (NCBI): domain Eukaryota; kingdom Metazoa; phylum Chordata; class Mammalia; order Carnivora; family Felidae; genus Leopardus; species Leopardus geoffroyi. Next base: position 21,011,805 of record NC_059329.1, read on the forward strand.
TTCCCCACACCAGAATGAAAAGGAATGAAGTAGGATGAGAAGAAGTGAGTGCGCATCCAAAACAAATGAAATATGATTTTAAAAAGTGGAATTATCAAAGTGTAAGATACTGCAGACAAGTCAAAGTAGAGACTGAAGGGGGACTGTTGGGTTACTATCAGAGAAGTTCTTGCTGCTGTAATCAAGGGCGATTTCATTGGCTTCGGTCAGGAAAGAATCCATATTACAGGACGTTAAAGAGTAAAGAGAGGTAGGAAATGAATGCATAGACACTTTTGATAAACATGAAGCTGGAAAGGGGAGGGAATAGAGAGTGGTGTCTACAGAAGTTGTAGAGTTGAGGTAGAATTTTGTGTGTTATTATCTCTTTAAAGTTTCAGAATGGGGGAGATTTGAGGATGCTGTAATGCCCAAGTCAGAGTGTCAGCAGGGAGGGCTGACACTTTTGGGGCGGGGGAATGGGGTAGCTGAGATGGGTGTCTGAGGAAGTGGGAGACGATGACTTCTAGAGCAGCAGTGAAATCCAGGAAGGACAAGTATTAGGACACTCGCCCACTGTTGCCAGGAAGGAGAGGAAAGGTGGTGGAATTTGATTCCAGTTCACAAACTGAGAGGCAAGTGCTTAGAGTTTCCGTCTGATAGGTTTTCTGTAGTTTTAGTGAAAGAGACAGCAAGACTAGCTACTGAGTCTGAGACAAAAAGAGGTAGAAGAGAGAGTTTGAGGAAAGGGTTTCAAGTAGCTCTGTGGACAATTAGTGCAATTCCCAGGGAAAAATAAAGCCTTTGCCCAGGAGTGTTGAGCGTCCAGTTTAGTTTTGATTCTTTGCCTTTTTTAGTGGCACCAAACTAGCAGAGAGGAGCACAGTCCATGTGATTCATTTCGGCAGGACTCAGCAGCTTTGGTGTAAGAACAAAGGGAGCAGAGTGTTGATGTACTTTCAAGGTTGGGGTATTACCGGATGGGTGTCATGAAAAGGAAATCAGGGACATGGAGTTGAAGAGAGTGGTTAGGTGTTGGACCTGGAACCGAAGCTAAATAGGAGAGAGACTGAAGATAAAAGGAAGGGGACTATAGGGAAAAAGCAGAGGCGACACAGATATAGAGGTCCAGATGAAGTCAAAGACCAGGCAAAATAGAGATCTCTGAGTTAGAAGGCTCCAAAGATTGGATACTGTATTTAAAAAGTGGGATTTTTTTTTTCAATTTGCTTTTTTTTTTTTGTACAGGTGGAACAATTCTGCTGGATAACAAGATTCTGGCTTGGGAGGGAGTGGCGGAGGTTGAAGCCATTTGATTTGAGAAAGTTAAGACGCTTTGAATGAGGCTGCTGGATAGGTTATCCACAAGGGTACTGAAATCTCAAGATGATGGCAGGCTGTGCAATGAAGTGGGAGTCTAGAAACTAGCATTCAGATGCTTTTGTGAATAATGGGAAGTGACAGAGAAGGTTGGAGGTTGACAGCAGGAAGAGTATGAGGAAGGTAATCCAAGTGAGGGTGGAGGAGTAATGAGCTGGAAGCCACCTTTGTGACTAACGAGGTTGCCAGTCCCACCCCCCCAACCTGGGTACTTAGACTATGGTACCTCAGGAGATCGCCATGTGAGAGGGACAGAGAGAGAACAGTTCTGGGAAGAAGAAGATTAGTTTTAAGATAAGTAGTTGGAAGAAGCCTCCTGTAATGAAATGAAAGATGCAGGAAAGATCATTGTCGGTATCGAGTGTTCAGAGGACACAGCAGGAAGGGCTCAGGAGGTAAGGGTGTGTGCAGGAGGTGGGCTCACAGAAGGAGAAAAGATGGTGACTGAGGCAGACATGCATAGGGGGACATGTGTCCCACTTTTTCAGTGCCCTTTGCCTATATAGCAGAGAGCAGACGGTGCCTCAGTCTCAATGTCTATACTGGTGGTTTTCAGCTCATTTAAAGGCCTCGTCCTCCTACCCGCCTCGTGCATCTCGGCCCACACGGACCAATCAGTACTTGAGTATGTCATGTCAGCTGAATGTTTACAAAAGTCTCTGTAAGCCCATGGTTAACAAGGGCCTGTGCTCTCCAGGTGAGCATGTTTCCAGGGACTTTTCCTCACCCATGTTTGTCTATCACATGTATAAGACTAGACACACTCAGCCCTCTGGGTCATAGATCAGAGAAGAAATGCATGTTTCTCAAAGAGACTTCTCCTGAGATGGAAAGAGCTCATTGTCCCACCAATAGGACCAACTTGGAGACTCACCCTACAGGTGAGATGGGACTCATTGCTCTGCTCTGATCTATGGGGACCAAAGAACTAATCTTCAACGCTTCTGCTTCCCTGGCTTTCTCTAGCCGGGAGGTAATCTGTTTGAAAAGTGGCAGGCAGAGGATGAGATTTGTCCAGTCCCTATGCTTGCTAGGGTCAGCCCACCTTCACTACTCTACAATACAGGACCCTGAAACTACCCAGCAGAGTGTGGGTTAAGGCCTGGCTGAACGCACTCCCTTTGCCATCTCAGCTCATCCAGCTTGCCTGCAGAACTCTCCCGCCCTCCCGCTGCAGAACTCTGCTGCCACCCTGTTTGGGTCCCCGCTGCACTGGTCAGTCTTCTGCAAGTTGGATTTGAGAGTAGATCTTCCTGATGCTGGCCACTCACTTTCTTTCTGTCACCAAAGGGTGTTCCTCCGAACACCAGCTGTGTTCCAAGCAGCTGGACTTCTCACGTACAGGACAAACTGAGTCAAAGTACATTTTGCCACTAAGACGTGCCTTTTGTACTAAAATAGGCTTAAAGGCAACTTCTTTCTAGTCTTTGATTCTTGTAGCAAGAATTTGTGGTATACAGTTGTTTAATTGTTGAAACATCTTCATTGCCATTTACCCTCTACTTATTCATTCCCTTTAGGCTGCTAGTTAAAGAGAGGACTTTATGGTCTCAGGTGGAGTCAGATCCCCGTCCTCCCAACTACTGTGGGGTTTTAGGCAAATTAAATTCACTTCCTAGAGCCTTAGTTCCTTCAGCTGCACAACTCCTGACCTCACAGGGTTGTCATGAGAAAATTCTTTTATTTATTTGTTTATTTATTTATTTACATCCAAGTTAGCAGATAGTGCAACAATGATTTCAAGAGTAGATTCCTTAATGCCCCTTACCCATTTAGCCCATCCCCCCCCCCCACAACCCCTCTAAGCAACCCTCAGTTTGTTCTCCATATGTTCTCTGTATGTCTCTTATGTTTTGTTCCCCTTCGTTTTTATATTATTTTTGTTCCCCTTCACGTATGTTCATCTGTTTTGTATCTTAAATCTCTCACATGAGTGGAGTCGTATGATATCTGTCTTTATCTGACTAATTTCGCTTCGCATAATACCCTCCAGTTCCATCCAGGTAGTTGCAAATGGCAAGATTTCATTCTTTTTGATTGCCGAGTAATACTCCATTGTATATATACACCACATCTTCTTTATCCATTCATCCATCAATGGACATTTGGGCTCTTTCCATACTTTGGCTATTGTCAATAGTGCTACTATAAACATTGGGATGCATGTGCCCCTTCAAAATAACACACCTGTGTCCCTTGGATAAATACCTGGTAGTTCAATTTCTGGGTTATAGGGTAGTTCTATTTTTAATTTTTTGAGGAACCTCCATACTGTTTTCCAGAGTGGCTGCATCAGTTTGCATTCCCACCAGCAGCGCAAAAGAGATCCTCTTTCTCCGCATCCTCGCCAACATCGATTGTTGCCTGAGTTGTCAGTATTAGCCATTCTGACAGGTGTGAGGTAGTAGGTCTCTCATTGTGGTTTTGGTTTGTATTTCCCTGAGGATGAGTGATGTGGAGCATTTTTTCATGTGTTGGTTGGCCATCTGGATGTCTTCTTTGGAGAAGTGTCTATTCATGTCCTTTGCCCATTTCTTCACTGGATTTTGATAAGTTCTTTATAGATTTTGGATACTAACCCTTTATCTGATATGTCGTTTGCAAATATCTACTCCCATTCCATCGGTTGCCTTCTAGTTTTGCGGATTGTTTCCTTCACTGTGCAGAAACTTTTTATTTTGATGAGGTCCCAATAGTTCCTTTCTGCTTTGGTTTCCCTTGCCTCCAGAGACATGTTGATAAGAAGTTGCTGCAGCTGAGATCAAAGAGGTTTTTGCTTGTTTTCTGCTCTAGGATTTTGATAGATTCCTGTCTTACATTTAGGTCTTTCATCCATTTTGAGTTTATTTTTGTATAAGAAAGTGGTCCAGGTTCATTTTTCTGCATGTCACTGTCCAGTTTTCCCAGTACCACTTGCTGAAGAGACTTTTTTTTTTTAATATATGAAATTTATTGTCAGATTGGTTTCCATACAACACCCAGTGCTCATCCCAAAAGGTGCCCTCCTCAATACCCATCACCCACCCTCTCCTCCCTCCCACCCCCCATCAACCCTCAGTTTGTTCTCAGTTTTTAACAATCTCTTATGCTTTGGCTCTCTCCCACTCTAACCTCTTTTTTTTTTTTTTTTTTTTTTTCTTTTTTCCTCCCCCTCCCCCATGGGTTCCTGTTAAGTTTCTCAGGATCCACATAAGAGTGAAAACGTATGGTATCTGGGTGCCTGGGTGGCTCAGTCGGTTAAGCGGCCGACTTGGCTCAGGTCATGATCTCACGGTCCGTGAGTTCGAGCCCCGCGTCGGGCTCTGTGCTGACAGCTCAGAGCCTGGAGTCGGTTTCAGATTCTGTGTCTCCCTCTCTCTGCCCCCCCCCCCCCCGTTCATGCTCTGTCTCTCTCTGTCTCAAAAATAAATAAACGTTAAAAAAATTAAAAAAAAAAAAAAGAAAACATATGGTATCTTTCTCTGTATAGCTTATTTCACTTAGCATAACACTCTCCACTTCCATCCACGTTGCTACAAAAGGCCAGATTTCATTCTTTTTCATTGCCACGTAGTACTCCATTGTGTATATAAACCACAATTTCTTTATCCATTCATCAGTTGATGGACATTTAGGCTTTTTACATAATTTGGCTATTGTTGAGAGTGCTGCTATAAACATTGGGGTACAAGTGCCCCTATGCATCAGCACTCCTGTATCCCTTGGGTAAATTCCTAGCAGTGCTATTGCTGGGTCATAGGGTAGGTCTATTTTTAATTTTTTGAGGAACCTCCACACTGTTTTCCAGAGTGGCTGCACCAATTTGCATTCCCACCAACAGTGCAAGAGGGTTCCCGTTTCTCCACATCCTCTCCAGCATCTGTAGTCTCCTGATTTGTTCATTTTGGCCACTCTGACTAGCGTGAGGTGATATTTGAGTGTGGTTTTGATTTGTATTTCCCTGATGAGGAGCGACGTTGAGCATCTTTTCATGTGCCTGTTGGCCATCCGGATGTGAAGAGACTGTCTTTATTCCATTGGATATCCTTTCCTGCTTTGTCAAAGATTAGTTGGCCATACATTTGTGGTTCCCTTTCTGGATTCTCTATTCTGTTCCATTGATCTGAGTTTCTGTTTTGAGGCTGGTACCATACTGTCTTTATGGTTACAGCTTTGTAATATAGCTTGAAGTCTTGGATTATGATGCCTCCAGCTTTGGTTTCTTTTTCAAGATTGCTTTGGCTATTTGGGGTCTTTTCTGGTTCCATTCAAATTTTAGGATTGTTTGTTCTCATTCTGTGAAGAATGCTGGTGTTATTTTGATAGGTAATGCATTGAATATGTAGATTGCCTTGGATAGTATTGACATTTTAACAATATTTGTTCTTCCTGTTCAGGAGCATGGAATATTTTTTCCATTATTTTGTGTCTTCACTTTCTTTCATAAGCTTTCTGTAGTTTTTGGTGTATAGATTTTTCACCTCTTTGGTTAGATTTATTCCGAGGTATTTTATGGTTTTTGATGCAATTGTACATGGGGTTGGTTCCTTGATTTTCTGTTTCTTCATTGGTGTATAGGAATGCAACTGATTTCTGTGCATTGATTTTATACCCAGTGACTTTGCTGAATTCATGGATTGGTTCTAGCAGTTTTTTGGTGGAATCTTTTGGGTTTTCCATATAGAGTATCATGTCATCTGCGAAGAGTGAAGGTTTGACTTCCTCTTGGCTGATTTGGATGCCTTTAATCCTTTGTATTGTGTGATTGCTGGGGCTAAGACTTCCAATGCTATGTTGAATAACAGTGGTGAGAGTGGACATCCCTGTCTTGTTCCTGACCTTAGGAGGAAAGCTCTAAGTTTTTCCCCATTGACAATGATATTAGCAGTGCTTCGTTCATATGTGGTTTTAATGATCTTGAGGTAGGATCCTTCTGTCCCTACTTTTTTGAGGGTTTTTATCAAGAAAGGATGCTGTATTTTGTCAAATGCTTTCTCTGCATCTATTGAGAGGATCATGTGGTTTCTGTCCTTTCTTTGATGGATGTGATGTATCACATTGATTGTTTTGTGAATATTGAACCAGTCCTGCATCACAGGTATAAATCCAGCTTGGTCGTGGTGAATAATTCTTTTAATGTATTGTTGGATCCAGTTGGCTAGTATCTTGTTGAGGATTTTTGCATCCATGTTCATCAGAGAAATTAGTCTGTAGTTCTCCTTTTTAGGGAGGTCTTTGGTTTTAGAATCAAGGTAATGCTGGCTTCATAGAAAGAGTGGAAGTTTTCCTTCCATTTCTATTTTTTGGAACAGCTTCAAGAGAATAGGTGTTAACTCTTCCTTAAATGTTTGGTAGAATTCCCCTGGAAAGCCATCCGGCCCTGGACTCTTGTTTTTGGGAGATTTTTGATTACTGATTTGATTTCTTTACTGGTTATGGGTCTGTTCAAATTTTCTATTTCTTCCTGTTTCAGTTTCGGTAGTTTATATGTCTCCAGGAATTTGTTCATTTCTTCATATTGCCCATCTTATTGGCTTATAATTGCTCATAATATTCTCTTATTATTTTTGTATTTCTGCTGTGTTGGTTGTAATCTCTCCTCTTTCATTCTTGATTTTATTTATTTGGGTCCTTTCCTTTTTATTTTTGATCAAACTGGCTAGGGATTTATCAATTTTGTTAATCCTTTCAAAAAACCAGCTTATGGTTTCATTGATCTGTTCTACTATTTTCTTTTTTTGTTTGTTTTTTGTTTTTTTGGTTTTGATAGCATTGGTTTCTGCTACAATCTTCATTATTTCCTGTCTTCTGCTGGTTTTGGGTTTTATTTGGTGTTCTTTTTCCAGCTCTTTAAGGTGTAAGGTTAGGTTATGTATCTGAGACCATCTTCCTACTTCAGGAAGGCCTGAAGTATTGCTATATACTTCCCTCCTATGACTGCCTTTGCTGTGTCCCAGAGGTTTGGGGCTGTGGCGTTTTCATTTTCATTGGCTTCCATGTACTTTTTAATTTATTCTTTAACTTCTTGGTTAGCCCATTCATTTTTTAGTTGGATGGTCTTTAGTCTCCAAGTATCTGTTATCTTTCCATATTTTTTTTCTTGTGGTTGATTTCGAGTTTCATAGCATTGTGGTCTGAAAATATGCACAGTGTGATCTTGATCTTTGTTGAAATTGTTGAGGGCTGATTTGTGTCCCCGTATGTGATCTATTCTGGAGAATGTTCCATGTGCACTGGAGAAGAATGTGGATTCTGCTGCTTTAGGATAAAATGTTCTTAATATATCTGTTAAGTCCATCTGGTCCAGTGTCATTCAAAGCCATTGTTTCCTTGTTGATCTTCTGTTTAGATGATCTGTCCATTGTTGTAAGTGGGGTGTTGAAGTCCTCTACTATGGTATTATTATCAAAGAGTTTCTTTATGTTTGTGTTAATTGATTTATATATTTGGGTGCCTCATGTTTGGAGTATACATGTTTACAATTGTTAGCTTTCTTGGTGGATGGGCCCCTTACTTATGATATAATGCCCTTCTTCATCTCTTGTTGCAGTCTTTATTTTAAAATCTAGATTGTCTGATATAAGTATGGCTACTGTCTTTCTTTTGGTGTCCATTAGCATGATAGATGGTTCTCCATACCTTTACTTTCTATTGGAAGGTGTCTTTAGGTCTAAAATGGGTCTCTTGTAAACAGCATATAGATGGATATTGTTTTCTTATCCATTCTGTTACCCTATGTCTTTTGATTGGAGCATTTAGTCCACTGATATTTAGAGTGAGTACTGAAAGGTATGAATTTATTGCCTTATGTTGCCTGTAGAGTTGGAATTTCTGGTGGTGTTCTCTGGTCCTTTCTAGTCTTTGTCGTTTTTGGTCTTTTTTTTTTTTTTTTTTGGTTGTTTATTTATTTGTTTTCATCTTTTCTCCCCTCAGAGAGTCCCCCTTAAAATTTCTTGCAGGGCTGGTTTAGTGGTCACAAACTAATTTTTGTTTGTCTTGGAAACTCTTTATTTCTGCTTCTGTTTTTGAATGGCAGCCTTTCTGGATAAATAATTCTTTGCTGCATATTTTTCTGATTCAGCACATTGAATATATCCTGCCACTCCTTTCTGACCTGCCAAGTTTCTTGTGGATAGGTCTGTTGCGAACCTGCTGTCTTCCCTTGTACGTTAAGGACTTTTTTTCCCCTTGCTGCTTTCATGATTCTTTCCTTGCCTAAGTATTTTGTGAATTTGACAATGATATGTCTTGTTGAGGGTTGGTTTTTGTTGAATCTAACGGGAGTCCTCTGTGCTTCCTGGATTTTGATGTCTGTGTCCTTCCCAAGGTTAGGAAAGTTTTCTGCTGTGATTTGCTCACATAAACCTTCTACCCCTTTTTCTCTCTCTTTATCTTCTGGGACTCCTATGATTCTGATGTTACTCCTTTTTAATGAGTCACTGAGTTCTCTAATTCTTAAATCGTGCTCTTTTGCCTCAGTCTCCATCTTTCTGCTTCATTGTTCTCCATAAGTTTGTCCTCTGTATCACCAATTCACCATTCTGCTTTATCCACTCTTCCATTCTTGCTGCCGTGGCAACCATTCGAGATTGCAGCTCAGTTATAGCATTTTTTATTTCATCCTGATTAGCTTTTACTTCTTTTATCTCCACAGAAAGGGATTTTAATCTATTTTCAACCCCAGATAATATTATTATTGTGATTCTAAATTCTTGTTCAGACATCTTGCTTGTATCTGTGTTGATTAAACCCATGGCTGTCATTTCTTCCTGTTGTTCCTTTTGAGGTGAATTACTTCGTTTTGTCATTTTGAAGGAAGAAAAGGAATTAATAAACTAAAAAAAAAAGTACAATTAAAAACAACACAAAGAAATCAAATAAAGGATGCTAGAAATTAGGTGTGTTTTGGTCTGGTTGTTGAAAGGCGCTTGATAAATTAGAGAAAAAAGGGAAATATAAGAAAAAAAAGAAAAAAGGAAAATGTTTGAAAATTTGAGAAAATGAATACAATAAAATAGAATAAAACGAGATGATGGAAGTAAGAATTTTAAGAATTTACAAAAAAGTTAAAAATTTAGAAAAAAATTAAAGAAATATATTTTTAATAAAAATGGAAAATAAAAATAATTTTTTTCTCTTTCTGTATTCAAGAAAAGAAAAGAAAAAGAAAAAAAATTGAATAGATGGACCAGCAAACAGACTGAAATACGATTGAAATTACATCAGTCTCCCCTAGAAATCAAAGTATGAATCACTTTATAGTCTATAGACTAAGCACATGGAGAGACTCTTGGTGTTCCTCAAGAGCTCTGTCGGCCCAGTTGGGCGGGGCTTAGTATAACAGCTCCATTCTCCAGTAAATGGCGCTGCTTACCTCACAGGGGTGGATTGTTGTGGCACATGTAGGCGTTTATGCCCATGTACGGGAGGGATGAAAATGGCGTCGCCCAGCTACCTAGTCTCTAGTATTGGAGCTCTGTGCTCTCCCCGACTGGCAATGAAGTACCCCTCCTTTGTCTCCGGCTTCTGTTCACTTCTCACTTTTACAGTGTCTGTGACGAAGCTGTCAGGCTACCAGGTGGCACCTCCCTCCTGAGTTCTATTTCAGATGGGGCTGTGTTTCCCAGCCCCTCACTTCTGAGGGACTGTGGCTTTGACCCATTCTGGCCTTCTGGAGGAGGGTCTGGCTGAGCAATGGCCTGGTGCCAGCCCTCTTCAAGGAATGTTCATGAGACTCTGCCGCTGCTGATGCTCAGAGACTGTGACTAGGCACCAGTCCACCCATGAAAAATTTCATGCAGTTGTGTAGCAGCAGCATTTCAGGGATTATGGCAAATCACAACACACATCTGGCACCAGGCTTCCCTCTTAACATCCTTGTTACAACACCAGTGAATGTGGTTGTTCTCCAGGGTCTGCTAGGATCTTTGCCTGTAGGCATGGTTCACAGCCTCCACCAAGTACCTTCCAAGCAAGGGAACCGCCTCTCCAAGCCACAATGCCCCAGGACTTGAAGAACCTTGATGCTGGCTCCTGGGGATTTGACCTTCCCACCAGAGCACCGCCAGGTATCAAGCTATAGAGTTTCAGACTCTATGCTTCCCTGTTTATAGTGTCTTAATGGAATTTAAACACTCTCCTTTCTTCTTCCTCCTTTCTCCCTTTTTTGTTCAGTCCCTTGCATACTCTTCCTTTTCTCTCCAGCCGCTTTTGGCGGGGGGGTGGTTTCCCATACTCTCCCCACCCCCCATCTCCGTCTTCTCTCTGCAAGCAAAAATAGCTCTCTGCCCTCCACAGCTTCTCTCTCCACCAGTTCACCTCTCTGCACTGCATACCTGCCAAGTTCTGTGGTTCAGGTTGTGCAGATTATTGTGTTAGTCCTCAAGTCAGTTTTCTAGGTGTGCAAGATGGTTTAGTGTTGATCTGGCTCCATTTCAGGGATGAGAGATGCAAAAGAATTTCCATGCTATTCTGCAATCTTGGCCACTTTGAGAAAATTCTTAATGGTAGCCACAGAGTAGCTTAACTTTGTGTTGGTTTCCTAGGCCTTCCTCACTTAGAATATTCCAGCTCTGACCTTTCTCTTTTATGAATCCTCTTAGCAAAGATGAAAGAAAAGTTACCTAGCAGTGGTGAACTTCTGGTTTTTGTGAGCTATTTAGCAACTACTTTTTGTATGGAACCAAGGAAGGGCCTTCCATACTTTTTGTACATTTTGAGTGTTAGCAAAGCTGAGGTTCAAACTAAGACTGTTGAAATTCAGAGCTATAGATTTTTCCCCCATTAGAGTAGAATTGTTTTCTAGTTATGGTTTTTCTCACCTGCTAATTTCCAAGTTGCTCTAAGTACACCATCACATATGATAGATAGCCAGATGTGAGATACTTTCTGTGTGGTCTTTAAGCAACTGTTGTAGCATCCAGATAAGACACTAGACTACACTTTGAGGTACGTTGCTCGGTGCTTCCTTTATATCTGCTTTCTTTTGAAAATTTTTATAATTAAAATTCAAGCTACATTGGTGTAGAATTTTTTTTAAATATACATCACGTTTTAAGGCCCATTTAAATAGGACTGGATAAAACTTTAAGCAGCATTATCATGTGGGTTCTTTAGTTCCTCCTATCTTTTCCTTGTTGCTAAATTTTTAAGTGTAGCTCCCCTAGATTTAGTATATCATTCAGGTGGCCTACATTGTCACAGAGAAAATACCTGCCTCCCAGGGGAAGGACTATGACAGGTATCTTGGTAGGATCTGCTTAGCTCTGTGCTGTCACTATAGCCTGTCTTTCTCAGGTATGCTAAGACCTGTCTTTCTCAGGTATACTAAGGGATCATAGCTCTATAATTTCTCACGCTCTTTTTTTGTTCCCCAAAGTCTTTGGAGAGACTTATCTGGTGCAGCTGATATCCCTCCAAAATGCAGATGGTTCCTGGGATCTAGATGAAGATCTGGCCAGGATCCTAGGTATAAGTTTGAAAGACCTATGGTCTGCACTCCCTGTCAAGGTAAGATTCAGAGAAGAAAAAGGAGTATGTATGTTTTTGAGGGGTTGGGGTCGGTCATGAGATTGGGGTGATTCATGACTCATCTGAGAAAGGAGACTATAGGAGGCCATAGACTAAATTGATTTCTAATAAATAGATGTTGAAGATTTTTCTTGGTATGTTAGAGAAGAACGAACAAGGAACTAAGAGCCTAGTTGGTGGGAGTTGATGGATGACAAAGGGAAAGCAAACATCTTCTTTCACTTCATATTCCCTGTCAGTCATCTTAGTTAGAATAACTAACATTTTTTGAGCAATTACTCTCTGCCAGGCACCATGCTAAGCACTTAACATCCACTGACTTATTCATCATAATAATTAAAGTAAATCCTATTCACATTATTCCTATTTTATATAGAACCATAATACTGTGTCTGAGTTTTCCCAGCCAGTCAGTGGCAGAGCTGGATTCAGTTCTAGAACTGTCTTCAGAATCTACATTGCTACTAATTTGTGCATGTGGCCCACAAATCAGCAAAATTTCACTGAAGTCAGGACAGGTATTAATAGGGAATCACCTAGTTATTTCAAATGTGTCTAAGTCTGCTAATGAGGACAAATTTCATTCCAGAATTTCAAGGCAACTTACCAAATCTTCTGAGAAATTGTTAAATATGGACAAAGACCAAAAGCCTGAAGGACAGGTGTTGTTCTGAATTTTCAAAATGTGAAAGGTGGTTAAATAAACCTCAGGGACACCTGGGTGGCTCAGTTGGTTGAGCATTGGGCTCTTGACTTTGGCTCAGGTCATGATCTCATGGTTCATGAGTTCAAGCCCCACACGGGTCTCTGCACTAACAGCGTAGAGCCTGCTTGGGATTCTCTCTCCCCTCTCTTTCTGTCCATACCCCACTCATGCTCTCTCTCTCTCTCAAAATAAGCTTAAAAGAAATTTTTTAAATGATTAAAAAAAAACCCTCAAAAATCCTATACATGCATCAACTAATACAGTATCCACTTGTCCAATGGCTATTGAGCAATTGAAATATGGCTAATGCAAATGAGGAACCAAATTCTTAATTGAATTAAAATGGGATGTAATTGTGAAACACATGCTGATTTTAAGACTTACTGTAAAAAATGCAAATATTCATTAATAATTATTTTTATATTGATGTTAAAATGGTATTTTGAATGTGTTAGATTAAATAAAACATATTAGTAAAATAATTGTACCTGTTTATTTTTATATTTTTACATATGGCTACTAGGACATTTAGGATTATATGTGTGTGTGACATTATATTTCTACTAAAAAAACTGTTCTAGAACAAATAATTAAAAGGATAATTTATAAACCATTGGAAAAAGATATAAGAATCATGATGTTCTAACTCGGTTTTATTGGGAAACCAATGACATGTCAGACTAACATTTCCTTCTTCGACATGGTAACTGGGCCACCAATCCAGGGAGTCAGGAACCCTGGGGTATCTGAATTTCATTAAGGAATTTGAATTTTTTAAACGATGAGTATATGGACTGAGAACAAACTCACTGAAAATTCATTGCACTGAATAATGAATTTTTTCAAACTTACAACAGGTTTTTGGAGCCACCAGGCTCTGCATTCTCTTGAGGTTTATATTTTCAATGAAAATTTAGATCCAGTGCTAAATTTGTAAATTTGCCAAAACTGGGAGATAGAACAGTAACAAAATTGAGATCCCAAAAGACCTTGAACAATGAATGACTTGTAACTTTTCCTGAGGGGGGAAAAAACTTACTAGGAATCAAAATACTCTTTTTGCTTCTAAATCTTCAATTTTGTAATCAGAGAATAGAAGCAAAATGACTTAAGACCTATTGCAACATGGAGACTTGGGGTGACTGAAAACTTCATTTGAACCAACGCATGTGATATGTGATCAGTGGAAGGCACAGGGTTTTCAGAAGAGCTGTGTGTGTTACGTATTTGGGGCTGTGGTCATAGAATTTCATAAGTTCACTGACCTCCATATGTGACCACTTAAGGAAGTGTATTTTAGTTTTTATTTTTATTTTTTAAGTTGATTTATTTTGAGAGAGAGAGAGAGCAGTGAAGGGGCAAAGAGAGAGGGAGACAGAGAATCCCAAGTAGGCTTTACACTGTCAGCGCACAAAGCCGGATGCAGGCCTCGAACCTACGAACCGTGACTTCATGACCTGAGTCAAAATCAAGAGTCGGATGCTTAACCAACTGAGCCACCCAAGTGCCCCTAAGGAGGTATATTTTAAATATCACTGTGATGTTTGTTTCTAGACTAGATCAAGCATGGGGATTCTTACTTGCTTTGACATTAGCAGTTCTTTTAAGGAAGAATGAAAGGAATTGAGAATTTTGATTGACAGGACTCCTCACAGAGGACCTGATAGCTGTTTCCAAATTTTAAAGGTCATGATCTAAAAGAACAATTTTTCTTGATCTGTTGCATCTATAAACTGAAGGTGGGACCCTGGGTGAAAACTCATTTTCTTTCTTTTTTAAAAAAAGATTTTTTAAATGTTTATTTATTTTTGAGAGAGACACAGAGTGTGAGCAGGGGAGGGGAAGAGAGAGAGAGGGAGGAAGAATCCGAAGCAGGCTCCAGGTTCTGAGCTGTCAGCACAGAGCCCGACGTGGGCTTGACCTCACTGTTGGTGAGGTCATGATCTGAGCCAAAGTCGGACCCTTAACCGACTGAGCCACCCAGGCATCCCTAAAACTCATTTTCTATTTTCTGCCTGAGACTCTCTCTTGAGTGAACAGTGTGACCCCAGTCCCTGCTGTGTCATTTGCTAGAAGGCCAACTTTGGGCAAATCATTTCACTTTCTTATGAATCGGTTTTCTGTCTCAAAAATGTCATTATTGGTGGGGTGCTTGGGTGGCTCAGTGGTTAAGTGGCTGACCTTGGTGTTGGCTCAGGTCATAATCTCACGGTTTTGTGAGTTCAAGCCCCACATGGGGCTCTGCACTGGCAGCCCAGGGACTGCTTGGGATTCCCTCTCTCTCTTTTTGTCTCTCTCTCTCTAGCTCTCTGCCCCTTCCCCACTCACGCTATCTCTGTTTCTCAAAATAAATAAATAAATAAACTTAAAATTGTTTTTTTAATTGAAAAATGTCATTATGGGTAATTCGTCTTTTTTTTCTTTTGGTTTGGCAAATATTCAAATAAAACATTCAATACTTTATAAAAATATAAAGAAATTATGCACGTATTCTCTTATCATAGCTTGGGAATGCTTGTTGGGGATTTTGTAGGAGTTTTCAGCACCGCCCTGGTGGTTCTGCTGGATTGAAAACTTAAGACTTTTCTACTCTAAGACTCACAATTTTTGCCCTGAGGTTCAGGGCCTGGCTTTACGCCTTGCAAGTAGCAGATGAGGTTCCGAGAGAGCAGGTCGTCACATTTAACAGCAGTTTGGAGCAAAGTGAGTGAGGAGGTGTTTGCGTCCCCTCGAGGGGCCTCCTGCTCCAACTTGGAGGTTTCAGGGAAGTCTCTGTGTGTTGTACAGGATGCAGATTCCTCAAGCTGGGCCACAGTCCTGGCGGTGGTTTGGCTACATGCCAAGGCTAAGCACCAGAAGTGTGAGTGGGAACTTCTGGAAAAGAAGGCCAGAACCTGGATTAACAGTAATGCAGGTAGGAGTTCAGTCCTAAGACCCCATCTCCTTCCCTCCGTCGGAAGCTGGCCATCTTGCCAGGTGCTGAGCCTCCAAGCCTGCTAGAAGATGACTGAGAGGGAGGTCCCGTGGTCCTCTCCTGGTTCAGACCTTTTCTGGACTCCCCCATAGTTCTTTCCTTGGGGCGCGGGGCTGAGAGTGCAGTCTTAAATGGGGGAGGGGGAGGTAAGTAAAGAGGGAAAGGGACAAGGATGGGGACTGTGAATTGTGAGAAGATGACGTGGTGTTTATTCTCCTCCCCATCTCGGTACTGTACCGAGTGTAAGGCTGGGCTGGAGCTCTCACCCCTCGGGGGTTTATTAGCTCACTGCTGCTCAGTATTTCCGGGGTCTGAGAAGATGAAAGGGAATCTGGGCAGTAGGAAGAGGAAAGTCAGGGGTGTTAAAGAAAGACAGGAGCCGGACTCCGGGGAGACGAGCAGGCCAGTTTAGGGGAGACTCGGGGAAGAGCGTTCACTTGTCATTGTGATTCCTCAGCCTAATTCTTGGTTTCTCCTCCTAACAGGCTCCATCAAGAAAAAGCTTGTGAAAGCTGCTATTGCTTTTACCAAGTCCTCCGTGGACCCTGCTGTCTTTGGTATCTGAGGAGACCGTCCAGAGAAACAAGTGCCTCTCCCCTGCTGCTGCCCTTTCCTTTACGCTCTCCTGCTGTGGTGTGTTTTTGTCTTTTACGCCTGGCCTGTCAGTTTCTTGACATACAAGTGAAGGATGCCCATCCCACCTTGCCTCTCTGTTCCTGGTTCCCTTTGGGTAGGGCAATTTGCTGCCCCCCCAACATGTACCCTCAGCCAAGTGCTAATGGTCCCAGAACCTGTTCCCTTTCTTGGAGGAATTTAAAGCATTTAGATATTTAGATATTTAGATATTTACATTCCTTCCGGGTTTTCCAGAATGACCACATGAAAAACAGGTGACACAGACTCCAGACTAACGTGTACAGAACTGATGTAGGAGATCCCTAAATAAGAGAATTCAGTGCATTATATTTGCCTGTTCTCTTTGGTCTTTTTTTTTTTTTTTTTTTTTTGAGAGAGAGAGACATGGTGCAACTGAGCAAGGGGCAGAGAGAGAGAATCCCACAAGGGGCAAAGGGCAGGGGAGAGAGAGAAGTGGGGCTCACCTGAACTGGGGCTCGAGCTCACCCAGTGTGGGACTCCCAGTGTGGGAACTGTGAGATCATGATCTGAGCTGAAGTCAGATGCTTAACGACTGAGCCACCCAGGCACCCCTATTCCCTTCGATCTTATATATTCATCATGATCAGACTGCTGAGCTATCCAATTTTCTATTCTAAGATAGGACAAAGAGTTGGCAGGGAGGTTGAAAGCCAGCATCGGGATCAGTATAACCTCAAGATCACAAAGAGAGAGACTCCGCGGGTCCTCTGTGAGAGGCGGCACTGCTGGTGGCCTTCCTGGTTGATTCCACTTGGATTTTGCTAACCAGTATCACATGCCTTCCCTCCCACTGCCTAAGAGACGGGATTGAATCATACCTTTTGGGGACAGATGTTTCTCCTTAATTGTTAAACTTTTTTTTTTTTTTTAAGTTTCTTTATTTTGAAAGAGAGAGGGTGAGAGGGTGAGCCAGGGAAGGCCAGAGAGAGAGGGAGAGAGAGATCCACGCAGGCTCTATGCTGTCACTGTGGGGCCTGACACAGGACTTGATCTCATGAGCCATGAGATCCTGAGCCAAAATAAAGAGTCAGATGCTTCACTGACTGAGCCACCCGGGCACCCCTTAATTGTTAAACATCTTAGTAAGAAGCTAATAATGGAATCTTTCGTCTTGGCCTGAACCCACGAGGCCTCGAAGTCAGGCTCTATAATCTATATTAAAGGAAAAAGTGGGTTTAAAGGTAGCTTTGCCTGAGACCTGAGACTGGATCACTCAGCCCATGAGGAAGAAAGGGGCTCCCCATGCTTGTTTCTGACCTTCATGTCCCACATACTCTGTCCTAGTGGGAATGACCCTATTTGACGTGGTGTCCCCTACGATACTATTGTATCAATATTAAAATGGCTGCCTCTACGCTGCACTTTCTTGGGTCTGATCTTTTGTGGGCTTATTTTTTGAACCTGCATTGGTTTTATTATCCCTTATTTTCCCTCCCAACGTTGCTGATGCCTGCACGGTTTACACTGGGTCCTGTCCCCTCATCTTCCATTGTAGGCTGATTTCCTGACTCACATGAGGCAAGGAAAGGACACTGATCAGAGAACCACTAGTAGAATCCTGACAATACACTTAAATAGTTATGTGATAATGGACAAATGATTTAACCCCCAGGAGCGCAGTATCCCTATATGCAAAACTGGGATTACACTCGAATTCCATTGTCACTTTCATCCTGAATTTTCAAGAATACTGAGGAGGACCTCAGTATCTGTTCACTTATGTAGAGAATGGCCTAGACCTGAGTTCCGTTGAGCTGTTGAGTGAACCTCAGGAACATTAGCCTGACTTGCATAGTGGAGACCGATCTCCCAGGATTTTCTCACAAGTCTGCTTATGGCTGAGTGTCACCTGTGGAATAGGGCTGTGGCATCACCTGGAAGCTTGCTAGAAATGCAGAGTTTTAGGCAACCCCAAGAACTACCATATTAAAGTCTGCCTTTTAACAAGGTCTCCAGGTAATTCATGTGGACATTAGAGTTTCAGAAGTGAGGGCTTAGTCTTTACAAAATAGCTTGTTTGTATCCATGGCTCCCATCTAGATAGGTCCTATTGATGTTGTGACAAGAGACAGCTTCCTAAAGACCATGCAACTTGTAGAACTACCCTGTGCTCATAAAAATATGGCCCTTTACATTTATTGTACAGATCATTTTTTTTTTTTTTTTATTACATGTATTATTCCCTTCCCTTTTTCTTGCCCTTCAGCTTGTGGACTAGGCTAGAGCTTGGGAACTTCTAGAGCAAAAAACAAAACAATAACAACAAAAGCAATCTTCCATGTGTCTTCTTTAACATACAGAACTGACTATAGTTTTAAAGTAGTATGGTTTTATTTTTCCATTCGAGCTCATGCAGTAGTAACATGTTGTGCCAACTGTAAATTCCTCAAATTTAAACAAGTGTCGGTCTTCATAATCAACAAGTATGTTTTGGCACATTTATTGAAGCCCACTTTCAAGGCTGGTGCTTCATGTTTTTGGAAAATATAAAGCACCATCTGTACTCTCAGGAACTGATGATCTGGGCAAGGAGCCCAGGAGAGAAACTGAGCTCAACTCCCATTGGGCGTCCTCACCCTGCAGCTCTTTCCTGGCTGCAGAGACTTGGCCACAGGAGGATGGCAGATAGCACTACCTCGAGATTCTTCCACTCACGCTGAGCCCAGTACCTTCCAGAGCAGGGTACCCGACTGCGCATAGACTTAATGAAACCCAGGGCCTCTTTTCCCCAGTTGCAGCATAGTCACGCTGGGATCATGTAGCGTGTGCCGTTCCTCTCCCAATTGAGCCGTTGCTTCCTCAAAAACAGCCCATGTGCTTCTAGTATCTGATTGACTAGAAGAAAACCAAGAAAAATCTCATGCAATGAGCTAAGCGCATGTACTGTTTCTCCTACCAGCTTCATCAGTTTTTGCCTCAGGTATTTCGATGATCTCTTGTTAGATTGTGTACACATTTAAGATTATTGTATCTTCTTGGAGAATTCACCCTTTTGTCATTATGTAACACCTATATCCCTGATGGATTTCCTGGTTCTGAAATCTGCTTTGTTTGAAATGAGTATAGCCGCATCAGGTTTCTTTCTTTCTTTTAAATTTTTTTTGTAGTGTTTATTTATTTTTGAGAGAGAGAGAGAGAGAGTGAGCTGGGTAGGGGTAGAGAGAGAGGGAAAGAGATAATGCCAAGCAGGCTCTGTGCTGTCAGCACAGAGCCCGACGTGGGGCTTGATCTCACGAAGCCGTGAGATCATGACCTCAGCTGAAACCAAGAGTCAGATGCTTAACTGACTGATCTCATGAACCTGTGAGATCATGACCTGAGCTGAAACCAAGAGTTGGACGCTTAACTGAGCCACCCAGGCACCCTGTGCCAGCTTTCTTTTGATTAGCATTAGCATGGTGTGTGTTTCTTCACCCCTTTACTTTTAATCTATGTACATCTTTATGTTCAAAGTACGTTTCCTGTAGACAGCATATATACTTGGGGCTCATTTTTTAAAAATTTTCTCTGACAATCTTTATCTTTTAATTGACAAACTTACCATATTTAAAGTAATTATTAATATAATTGGATTTATATCTATCGTGTTTAACTGTTTTCTATATGTTGCATTCTCCCCTCCCCCTTTTTATTTTGCCTTCTCTGGTTTGAATTAAGGATTTTATGTGACTTCCTTTTATCATCAATTATATCATCCTCTTAACATCAATTATATTTCTTAATTTTTAAAATTGTTGCCCTGGAACTTGCAATATACATTTGAAACTAACTTGAAGTTCATCTTCAAATAGCACTATACCACTTTCTGTGTAGTGTAGGCACCTTATAACAGAGTTTTCTTAACCACCGCTCCCACCACTATGGTATAGCTGCTATTCATTTCTCTTACCCATATATATAATGATTACCCGGGATGCCTGGGTGGCTCAGTCGGTTGGGTGACTGACTTCTGCTCGGGTCATGATTTCACGGTTCATGGGTTCAAGCCCCGCATCGGGCTCTGTGCTGACAGCTCAGAGCCTAGAGCCTTCTTCTGATTCTGTGTCTCCCTCTCTCTGCACCTCCCCTGCTCGTGCTCTGTCTCTCTCTGACTCTCAAAAAATAAATAAATGTTAATGATTACCCAATGCTTTGTTATTGTTATTGCTTTAAAATTGATCTTCTAAATCAATTAAGAGAAAACATTTATTCCACTTTTATTTATTTATTCTCCAACACTCTTTTTTTTTATGTTGATCTGAATTTCTGACCTAGATCATTTTCCTTCTTCCTGAAGGATCCCTTGTAACATTTTTTGCAGAACAAGTGTGCCAGAAACAGGTTCCTTCAATTTTTGTTTGGGAAAATTTTTATTTCTTCACTTTTGAAGGGAAATTTTACTGGAAGAATTTTATATCCTATACCTTATTTTTTAATTTAAATTTTAGTTAGTTTACAGTGCAATATTGGTTTCAGTATATCCTATGCTCTTCAAACATTTTAACACTTTAAATATTTCACCCCACTCTTGTCTTGCTTGTGTAGTTTTTGATAAGAAATCTACCATAATTCTTCTTCTTCTTTTTTTTAATGGGTAAGGTGTTTCTCCCCCACTCAGGCTTCTTTCAAGTTTTTTTCTTCATCTTTGGGTTTTCTTTATATATATAATATTTATTTATATTTATATATTAAAAATATATTTTAATATATATATTTTTTTCTTTATTCCCCCTTTTGTAAGGATGCTATACTGTCTCTTCTAGGATATATGTTGTTTACTAGAAAGTTTACTTTTCTTGAACCTTGACCTACTTATATGTTTATTCCATGGAAATTGAATACTGTAGTTTGCTTGGCAGATGGGGCTATATCTCAGACCCTGCTAGATTAGTGATAATTCCACTAATATCTGCCTGCTATCTCTGATCCAGAAGCTGTTCCAGTATTCTAGCCTGATGTGGCTACCTGAACCATGTCCCAGGAGTTCATACGCCTTGATAATGGGAGTGGGGACCAGATACAAGCATGTGAAATCACTTAGGAATTGGTAAGGACTGAGGACACCAAATCATTCAAGAAAGTTCCATGTATTCAAGTCCCTGATATTTCTATCATTCCCATCTCCCCACCACCAAAGATGTAGAAACTATGAGTTTTATTCCCACATTTATTACTTTAACTCCTCTATTAGGTGGATCACATCTCTTTCATAGAAACCATTAAATTGTCAAGAGGTCAAACAAAGAAACTGAGCACTTTCCTACTAGAAGAAAAAAGAGAAGGAAAGAAAAGAAAGAATGAATGAAAGAAAGAAAGAAAAAGAAAGAAAAGGAAAAAATATCAGCCTTAAGAAATTTATCACCCTTTAGCCATCATCCTACTCTTTTCCATTTTTGGCTCATAGTTCAATTCTTCCCCAGAGTTTTTGCAGTAAGGGAAGAAATTTTCATTTGGCCATTTCCCCCAGACCCCAGTCCTGCCAACAAACAATAAAGCACCTGTCACTGGACCAAGAATGCCTAGACTTAGCCTTGCTATTTATAATCAGAAAGTTCTGCTGAATGATTAGTTGAGAAACCAGTTGTTTCTGGAATATGCCAGTGACTTACTTAAATTCCTGGAGTAGAGGAAAAAGGAGTTAAACAAGGTTTTCTCTGATTAAAACAAGGATGCTTTCAATATAAGGGAAATTTCCCTGCAAATATACCATAGCAAGACATCTCTCTTGTGGAATATCTACTGAACTTTCTGGGACTCCTACCCTGTGAAATAGGACATGGGCTGAACAAGCTGCTCTCTGTCGCTCTCTCACTTTCTCCCATAGTGTACGGCCATAATCTTGTCAGAAAACACTACATAAAAACAGTAATGACTGTGAGGGTATACATAAGCCTCCTCTAAATCTCGAGAATGAATCTACTATTAACTCTCCTCTTACACAGGGACAGCTGCTGTCTGTATGGAGTCATTTTTGGAAGCAGTAATGATGTAGTGGAAAGAGGGCTCAGCCTGGGAATGCCTGGGTTCCTTTGTGGTCTAACTTTAGGAAAGTCACAGATGCTCTGAGTTCCAACATCCTCATTTGTAAAACAGGGCTCATAAGGGCCACCTTACAAAGTTCTTGAGAGAATTAATTAAAATGACATAAAAGTGCACCAGAAAACTGAAACAATCACACAAGGAAAGTGATATTAGTTATGAATAAGTATTTGAAAGTCAGAATTAGTTCTGAACATTTTTCTTGATAACCGAAAGAGTCATGTTATCTTGGATTTGAGATGCAGCTCTACCACTGACCAACTTTATTACCTTGATTAAATTGCTTAAACCCTATGAGGCTAAATCTCCTACTAGAAATGGGGGAAATAATACTACGTGCCTAATAGAGTTCTAGTGAGAACTGAAAGAGATAATACATGTAGACCAGTCAACACAATTCTAGCACATATGCACAACAAATGTTAGCTTTTATTAAAACTGTAGTCTAAAAATAAAAAAATCTGTCATCTGTTCACTATGACATCTCAACAGGCCACTCTCATCTTGTGAGACCCTGCCTGAGTAGCATCTGGACTCGCTCCATGACCTATATTTCTCCTTTCAAAAAAATGTTTTCAGGGGCACCTGGGTGGCTCAGTTGGTTAAGCGGCCAACTTCGGCTCAGGTCATGATCTCACGGTCCGTGAGTTCGAGCCCCACGTCCGGCTCTGTGCTGACAGCTCAGAGCCCGGAGCCTGTTTCAGATTCTGTGTCTCCCTCTCTCTGACCCTCCCCCGTTCATGTTCTGTCTCTCTCTGTCTCAAAAATAAATAAACGTTAAAAAAAATTAAAAAAAATGTTTTCACAGCAGTGTTGGTATTACAATAGTTACTTTTGTAACCACTACGGGCATATTTATCATTTCTTTTGTATAGAGGTTAGTAGAATTACCATCATTAAATGAACATTCCACTTTTATTGTGTTAGGTCAGTATCATTGAAAAGTTTTACAGTATAAACAAAACCAAATAATTTCATAATTAGTAAGAACATTGATTCAAGTTATTCATCCAAATTGACAATATTCTTTTTTTTTTTTAATTTTTTTAACATTTATTTATTTTTGAGACAGAGAAAGAGCATGAACAGGGGAGGGTCAGAGAAAGAGGGAGACAGAGAATCTGAAACAGGCTCCAGGCTCTGAGCTGTCAGCACAGAGCCCGACGCGGGGCTCGAACTCACAGACCGCGAGATCACGACCTGAGCCAAAGTCGGACACTTAGCCGACTGAGTCACCCAGCCACCCCCAAATTGACAACATTCTTAATGGCACACCTACAAGATGATTCTCTCCACACCTTGGATATTTCTAGCGACAAGGAGCTAATCATCTCATAAGCTTGCGTATTTCACCTATGTACATTTTCTAATAAACACTTTCTTTCTATTCTGAAAATAAATCTTTCTACCATATCTGCCTATGATTCCTGAGTCATCACATGGAACAGCGTATATCAAGACTACCAGCCATGCAAGCACTTGAAAACCACATTATATCTCTGTTTCTGTTTCAGTACAAAACTC
Organism: Leopardus geoffroyi; assembly: GCF_018350155.1. Lineage (NCBI taxonomy): Eukaryota > Metazoa > Chordata > Mammalia > Carnivora > Felidae > Leopardus > Leopardus geoffroyi. The sequence goes on from NC_059329.1 coordinate 21,035,552, forward strand.
AGATCTCTGGCATTCATCAAAGCATAATGCTTGAAAGCATTGGCTTTGCAATTAGAATCTCAATTCAGTTTCTTTCTAGCTGTGTAATCTTCAAGATATTTCATCTACTTTTCAGTTTCTTTGTCAAATGCCACCTACTTTATAAGGTTTCTATTGGAGATTAAAAGTAATAATGAATGTAAAATTTAGCATAGCACTTAGCTTGAGGTAAATGTTTACTATGGATTAACTGAATATTAGCTCTTCAATCATTTTTCTCAATCATTTTGAGAAGGTTTATAGCCTGCTCCTTTATTTAAAATTTTTTAATGTTTATTAATTTTTTTTTAAATTTTTTTTTCAACGTTTATTTATTTTTGGGACAGAGAGAGACAGAGCATGAACGGGGGAGGGGCAGAGAGAGAGGGAGACACAGAATCGGAAACAGGCTCCAGGCTCTGAGCCATCAGCCCAGAGCCTGACGCGGGGCTCGAACTCCCGGACCGCGAGATCGTGACCTGGCTGAAGTCGGACGCTCAACCGACTGCGCCACCCAGGCGCCCCAATGTTTATTAATTTTTGAGAGAAAGGGAGACAGAATATGACTGAGCAAGGGGCAGAGAGACAGAGAGAAGGAGACACAGAATTCAACGCAGGCTCCAGGCTCTGAGCTTTCAGCACGTAGCCCCATGTGGGACTTGAACTAATGAATGGTGAGATCATGACCTGAGCCAAAGTCAGACGCTTGACCAACGGAGCCTCCCAGGTGCCCTATAGCCAACCCCTTTATTTATACAGATCCTCTGCTATGGATGCATCTAGTATGTAAATATTTCTCTTTAGGAGTACTGACCTGAAGGACACATCATGATAGGAGATGCATAATAAATAATCATTAACTGATGAGGTTTCTGTCTTTAATAGTAATGTTTATTAGAGATAACTGTATAGTCACATGAATGTACAGATAACCTCAAAAGCAACTGACAGGTAATATAATAAAGCCTTGAGAGTGTACAAGACAACCAAAAAAATGATAGAATTGAAGCTCATTCTACCATGTAAGTGATCTTGAAGGAACATTGTTATTTCCCACTTTACAGCATCTCTTTCTGATGATTTTATTGCTATTATTTCATAGCTGGATGATAAATAAGGTTAAAAAACTAATTGCTCCCTCAGAGCTATCTCTATACCTCAAGTACGACGTAAGGGAATCTAAAAAAATTTCCAAGGAAGCAATCCAGGGAGAGTGAGTGAGTGTAGATCTTGATTGTACAAACCCTATGAGACTCGGTTCTTTATAAGGAGAAGAATTGAAGCTCCTTTGGTTAGAGCACTCTGTGTTCTGCTCAGAGACAGTAAAGGTGAGGTCTTGTTATGACACTTTGGCAAACTTGACTGTGTTCTCAGGTGGACTATGTGAATGTCCAGACTGCTCCAGAATGTATTTAACTGCTCACCTCTGCCCCTCACACATGAGCAGGTCCACACACAGGAGCTTTTCGGTCTCTGGGCACATCTTTTTCCTAAAATAGACTTATAAATCAAACAGGATTATAGAATTATAGAATATCCAACTGTAAGTAAGGACCAAAGACCTCTGAGAGCCTTTTTTTGACCAAGAAGAGGTGATCCAGAACTCATAAAAATTCGGCATTGCTAGGAGACACTCTTCAGGTATGACTAGAATTTGTAATAAGAAGCAGATTGTCAATAGCCTCTCTCCCCCAGGATGTCACTGTTTCCCTCTCTGCTATCTTCAATTTTGTCTCAGTTGCAGGGTGGTATATGAATGACTCATTTTGGCTTGGTCATTCTCTTTGGCGTGTTTTTCAGTGTCACTTGCCACAATTTATGATTGGAATCCCCATGTTGCATGTGACTCTATCACTTGAAAGCTCTTTTTTTTCAATATATGAAGTTTATTGTCAAATTGGTTTCCATACAACACCCAGTGCTCATGCCAACAGGTGCCCTCCTCAATACCCATCACCCACCCTCCCCTCCCTCCCACCCCCCATCAACCCTCAGTTTGTTCTCAGTTTTTAAGAGTCTCTTATGCTTTGGCTCTCTTCCACTCTAACCTCTTTTTTTTTTTTTTCCTTCCCCTCCCCCATGGGTTTCTGTTAAGTTTCTCAGGTTGAAAGCTCTTGTAGTGGGGCTGATATTAAGTTCTAGTGTCAAAAGGATAGAAAAAGTCTGTTGTCTGATCTCTAAAACTGAATTCTATCTTAACTAGGTGTGCTGTAAAGTCAAGACTGGAAATAACCAGGAAGAAGTAAGACAAGAAGGCTTGTCCTATCTTACTATAAAATGATGTGAACCCATCTAGAAGAGTGTCATTGCTTGCAGTGGATCAGGCTGTCTTAAAAGCAGAGGCAGAAGGCAGTTTTCCTAGTGATTAGGAGTACGAAGCAGCCTGAATGAAATGAAACCCGTCTGGGTCTCAGCTCTGTCACATATTAGCTTAGTAACCTTCGGCCACTTGCTGAACTTTTCCAAGCTTCAGTTCCTTGATTTGTAGATGAGGATAGTAGTAATAGCTTCTTCTTATACGTTTACTTAAATGAGTCACATTTGGAAAGTGTTGGGCACAGTCCTTGGAGCACAGTAAATATTCATTAAATGGTATGTATGTATATGCACGTGTCTGTGTATTATTATTGTTGTTGTTATTAAATGAGTAGTGGGAAGAAGAGGTCTCTGTGTCTTCCAGGCACCATACCCTGCTCTTGAATTGTTTGAGCTGTTCTTTGACTTTCCACTATAAGGGTCCCTGTATTTCTTCATCACGGTAACATGAAATTGATGCTTTCTTGCTGTTACTATTTCTTTTGCTTAGTATTTCAGAGTTGCGTCAAGCCTCCTGAGGAAAAGTTAAAAGCACCAGAAGAACCAGAGAAGTATCGCCCAAAGATATGGGGCTATAAGACCTTTCAAGTCAGGAGGGATGTAATCTGAAGATGATATGGTCTAAGTCTTTTCAATAATTTGTTTCATAAAACATTTATTTACAAATAGTTACAGAATGCCATCACCAAAGGAAAGCACTTAAAGAAGGAAGTTTAAGATACATACGGGGCGCCTGGGTGGCTCAGTCGGTTGGGCGTCAGCTCAGCTTCAGCTCAGGTCACGATCTCGTGGTTTGTGGGTTTGAGTCCCACGTAGGGCTCTGTGCCGGCAGCTCAGACCCTGGAGCCTGCTTCGGATTCTCTGTCTCCCCCTCTCTCTGCCCCTCCCCTGCTCACATTCTGTGTCTCTCTGTCTCTCAATAATAAACAAGTGTTAAAAAATTTTATTAAAAATAAAAAAGATACATAAAATGAGCACTTATTATTAGGGTTTATGTTTTTGCCAGATGCCCTCACAGACATCTCATAAACTTTACTAAGACAGCCAGGATTTAAATGAAATGCTCTGATTTCTAACACATTTCCCCCTCCCCCTCCCCACCTGCTGATTTTTCTAAAGGATAATGAATAGTGGAAGTTTGTTACTCAAAGATATCATGAGGGTATAAAAATACAAAGACGCCTAAGGAGAGGAAATACTAACGAGAGAACTGAACAAACTGAAAAAGGTTTCTCAGCAGGAGAATATTTTGTATATACTCTAAACCTCTGATCTCATCATAGAGAACAGCCATCAGCTTCTCTAACACACTCCTTCCAGGAGTGGGATGGAGTGTGGTGCTGGAATTGGCATTTCTTACTACCTGATATTTTGATACACATCTTGCCATTCATAAGAAGGCTGGTGTTGCCTGTTAAAAACACAATCAAAGCATCCGTCAGTGAAAAGCTTGATAATTGGATGTTGGTGTTCAGACTTAGGTGTTGTGGGTTGCGTTCAGAGGTCTGCCTTTCTCACAGCTATGAAGAATCTCTCAGCAGTGACTGAGTTCATCCTGCTGGGCATCCCACACACGGAAGACCTGGAGACCATGCTCTTTGTCCTGTTTTTGGGCTGCTACGTCTTCACTCTTATGGGGAACCTGCTCATCCTACTGGCGATTGTCTCCTCCACTCGGCTTCACACCCCCATGTACTTCTTCCTGTGTCAACTGTCTGTGTGTGACATATTTTTCCCTTCTGTGAGCTCCCCCAAGATGCTCTTCTACCTCTCGGGGAACAGCCGGGCCATCTCCTATGCGGGCTGCGTGTCCCAGCTCTTCTTCTACCACTTCCTGGGCTGTACCGAGTGCTTCCTGTACACGGTGATGGCCTACGACCGCTTTGTCGCCATCTGTTACCCTCTCCGCTACACGGTAATCATGAGCCACAGGGTGTGTGCCATCCTGGCCGTGGGGACCTCTTTTTTTGGCTGCATTCAGGCCACCTTCCTAACCACTCTCACCTTCCAGTTGCCCTACTGTGGCCCCAATGAGGTGGATTACTTCTTCTGTGATATCCCGGTGATGCTGAAGCTGGCTTGTGCTGACACCTCAGCCCTGGAGAGGGTGGGGTTCGTCAGCGTGGGCCTCATGCCCCTCAGCTGCTTCCTTCTCATCCTCACCTCCTACAGCCGCATTGTCTGCTCCATCCTGCAGATCCGCTCTACCGAAGGCAGACGCCGTGCCTTCTCCACCTGCAGTGCCCACCTCACCGCCATCCTGCTTTTCTACATGCCGGTGGTCCTCATCTACCTCAGGCCCACCCCAAGCCCCTGGCTGGATGCGACTGTTCAGATCCTGAATAACCTGGTCACCCCCATGCTGAACCCCTTGATTTACAGCCTCAGGAACAAGGAAGTAAAATCCTCTCTGGGGAAGGTGCTACATCACTTGGGCTTCCTTGCTGACCAATTGTACAGAGAGAACACTAGTTAAGGCTTCAGCTGAACATTGTAACGTATATAACAATTCTATGTAGTTGTCATACATATTTTTGGATCTGAAAGGACAGGCATTGCCATTTATATAAATGACCATTTATATAAAATGGATTGTCTCCATTTTACAGTGTGGGGACTAAGATTCTGAGGCCTTAAAGTGGCTTCTCGAAGGACCCATAAAGACTGAATGGCAGAATGAAGACTCTAGGGCTGGTTTCCTGACCCTGGGACTTTTACTGTCTTGAGGAGTTCATACTGCTGATGAAGGAAGGAGGCAGCTCTCCCCAGGAGGCCGAACAACCTGGACCTTCTGCTTCCCAATATTTATCTTCTGCCTCCTCCTACACTCCCTCCTCCTCTTCTTTCCCCCTCACCCTGGCGCTTCTTCCTCCTGGCTGCGGTGATTGTCTCCTCAAATGCCACATTGGTTAAGCCCTCGCTTTATTGGACTAGGAGTTGTTGAAACAAAATGGGAGGGGTGCATGCCCAAGGCTTCAAGTAACACCGTAAGAAAACGTAAACATGTTGTGCAAAGAGAAAGTCTTCCATCTGGGGACTGAGGCAGGTCTCTGTGCAAAGCAGAGGTACTTACTGGTGTACCGTCCCCTACAAACCCTATCTGTCAGGCTTAGACCCGGAGCAGCATTTTGATGGGATGAGGATTTGGAAAAGACAGATGGGGAATCCATGGAGGGGTGACTGGGCTGTGATTCCCTTTGAACTTGGCTTTGTATTGCTCACCACCACCAGGGGGCCATGCTGGGTCCACGCTGTCATTGTGTGCTGTCTTTGGCTTTTCTGTTTACCGAAAAGTTTGGACTTTGGTCCCCATTCCTACAATTCTTCATTTGGTGGCTGAAATATGCTAAGAATGAAAAATGCGCTATTTCAATATAGTAGACTATTGTTTGTATGACTGGATGCAATGAGAACAGGACTCCACTTGGGGAATACAGTTGCTATGATGTTTATTCTAACGGTGATGTAGAGAGAGAAGACCACTGGGCGGAGGGCAATGGAAGAGGAGGGACAGAGGCAGAGACCAGTTCTCTTCTCCCATCTGTACTTCTCAGAATCAGAGAGCAGCCACGGAACTTGCCAGACCAGACCAGTGCCACTGGGTCTGTGTGCCCTCTACCTGTGGCTGAGCCAGTACAAGCTCCCGTGGCAGAGTAAACTCTTGCCTACTCTCTTTCTCGTAGGCTCCTAAAATCCCTCTCAGTGCTGTTTTCTCCCTTGTTTCTCAGCAAACAAGAGCTTAAAAGGGAAGGTGGAAATACATCTGAAGTAATTTCAAATCTAGTGTATCCCAAAGCCTTTTCAAGCCTCTCTGAGTCCATTTGAAGATCTCTTCCCTTTCCTCAGTTTCCTGGTTGTAGCTGCTCAGATCATCAAAGTAGAATAATTTGTAAGAATAAAAGATGAGACACAATGCCATTTCGTTTTCACTCATTCAGATGTCATTCGAGGACTAACTCTGTGCCAGGGGTGGGGAATGCAGAGCTGAACAAGACACGATTCTACCTGAAAGAAGTCAGAGTCCACCAGAGAAAATAAACAGATTTGCAACTAATTAGAACATCCCCTGATAATGCTGGCAGCTCTTGTGTCTCTAGGTAATGTCTAACACCTTTCCGCCTAAGCAGGGCCCAGCCTGGGGTGTGGAGGCCCAGGGAGGGTTTGATGGTGGAATGAGACTTTTCTGTATTCTATGATTGAAGGGACAATGTAAGGAGAACTTGAGAAAAAATATCAATTTGAGAAACCCCAAATCAGGTAGGCCACTTAGCAAAATATTTAATCCACAGGGGCAAAGACAGAGAATGAAGATCCAAGAGCAGCGAGGCCAGAGAAGAACAAGAATTTTAAAGCAGAGGGTCCAGAGAATGTTTTGAGCAGAGTGGGCTGCCGCAGCAAGGTCATGTGAAACACTGGACCCAAGCCTGGGCCAGGAGTGGCATCCAAGACCTGACTCCAGGTGGATTCTAGATTCTTGAAAGGTGTCCCTGTTCATCCCAAACCTTTTTGCAACACACCATTGTAGTCTCCAGTCACTTTCGGCTCCTTTCTAAATTTGTTTTACATATAACCAATGCCCGTCGTGAATTTCACTTACGTATTTTGTTTTACCTACAGTTCCTGGCGAGAGAAACTACGATGTGGGCATCACAAGCGGACACATATGGTATGGACATTAACAGTGGAGCTGAGCTGATGGCTCTTACCCAGCACTGGGGGGATGTGAAGACAGGTGTTCAAGGGCATGTTCACAGGAGTAGTCCTGTTCTGTGTGTTCCTTGCTCTCCCTGGGACCCTGATGATGTGTTGTAAATCAAATTGATTGAAATAAAAAAAAAGTCAGAAATTAATGCTTTCAATATTTGACTTGCAATTTTTGGTATGTCAAAAACACTGGCTTTACCTTTACAAAAATAATTATTCAAGCTAAAAGAGTATTTATGTTTTGCCAGTTCATCTGGGGTAATAAGAACATTAGTGCCTGTGGTTATTGGACTTCTAAATTGGTGAGAAATAACCTAGTGACATCAAATGACATCATCATCAATGACAACATCAAAAAGACATCATCATCTCGTTGGAAGTATTTTAAACATGTTTTTATTAAATAGTAAGCATTTAGAAAATAAATAAAAATATGTAAAGTATAAGGAACTCTGATACAATGAACACCTGGGTGCTACTACCTAGTTTAAGGCAGAGAGCAGTGTCAGTGCCTTGAATGTTCTCAGTAGACCCCGGCCTGATTCCTTACCCTCACTCCCTCTAGAAGTCATCACTCTCTTGAGTTTGGTGGTTATTATTCCTTTGTTTTTCTTTAGGTTTCACCCCTATATTTGTGTCTCTCAACAGCCTATGGCAATATTTGAACTTTATATTAACTTAATTCTATTGAAATTTGCTATTTTTCATTTAAATGTTACTCTTTTGACATTAATGTCTTTGCATGGGAAGTTAATTCATTACCGCCAAGGTGCAGAATTCCATTGTATGAATATATCAACATTTATTCTCTGTTGTTGTTTTTTACTTATAACTTAAACGTGAATTTCCAGAATATAAGAATGCTTTTCTTTTAAACCGCCACAATGTTTGGAGGGTTCTTTATACCTCTCAGTACATACAGATATGACACAAAGATACCATCACCAGCCTCCCTTTATGATTTCCTTCTATCAGAGAAAAGAGAAAATGAAAAATTTTATTTAGTTGGGATTTTCCCCATAGCGGACCCTGAGACAAAGGTTTGAAGATAAACAATTTATCTGGAAGATGATTCCAGAAAACATGATAAAAGAGAGGGAAAGTGACACAGGGAAAGGACAGTCGATCAAGCAAGTGTCAATGAATGGGTTACCACTGTGAGGAACTGTGGCTCAATAGCACAAGGGATCCTCTGAAAAATGGTGTTTAGCAACCTCTGAATTGTCCTACTGAGTTGCAAAGGAATCTGGAGTATTTTTATACCAATTCCTGCCCCACTTTTGTTGGTGGATTAATTATCACACGTGTCTGGTCCGCCCCATGTATGTTGACTGAATAAAGTTCCTTGGCCAGAGACTATTCCCAGGCAGAAGGCACGGGGAGTCCACAAAACCTAAGGGCACTATCTGAAGGTGGCCTCTGGAGTGGGGTGAGGGAATGTGGACCAAGGTGCTAGAAATGTTATGGTCATAATTATTTCACTTCTAAACTAGCATCTTTCCAAAATGCAAACCACACAATATTACCCTGCTTTTTTTTTTTTTTTTAAAATCATGTTTATTTTTGAGTGAGAGAGGGAGAAAGAAGAGAGGAAGGAAGGGACGGAGGGTCCAAAGTGTCAGCTGTGCCCACAGCCTGATGCAGGGCTCAAACTCACGGACCGTGAGATCATGACCTGAACAGGTCAGACACTTAACTGACTGAACCACCCTGGTGCCCCAATATTACTATGCTTCTGTTAGGACCTCCAACAATTGTTTATTGCTTATAGGTTAAGTTTTAATAACTTAGTAAAGTATCTGTAGAATTAACGATCAGATCCAACCCACCTCTTTAGTCTCCTCAAAGCCATACATTCACCCAGTAACATATACATCTCTCTCTCTCATACACACTGTTTTCTAGCTAAACTTTCCTTGTCACCCCTTAAAGGTACTTCTTTACATTATTTATTTATTGTCTTGTTCATTTAAACATATATGTATTGAGTAATTACTATGCTAAGCATTGGAATTATAAATATCTCTAAGTCATATTCTTAAGAAGCTCATAGCTAAACATGGGAGGTAGATATACACACGATTAAAATAAAATACAGTAAAAAGGGAGAGGGAAACAAACTGAAAGAGACTCTTAATTATAGAGAACAAACTGAGGGTTGATGGAAGGGGGGAGGTGGGGTATGGGTTAAATGGGTGATGGGTACTAAGGAGGGCACTTGTTATGATGAGCTATGGGTGTTGTATGTAAGTGGTGAACCACTGAATGCTACTCCTGAAACCAATATTGCACTGTATGTAAACTGATGAATTTAAATGAAAAATTGAAAAAATATATAATAGATATTTAATGAAAAATATAAACTAGACTACTAAAATGAAAACAGAAATGATTAATCTTGTACAGATGTTGAAGAAGCTTCCAAAAAAACATTTCAAATATACTCATTCATAATTTTGTGCCTTCATAAATATATTCTCCCATCTTGGGATGCCCTTCCCTGATTCCTCTGCTAAAAAAACTTCTACTCATCCTTCATAGCCCAAGCTGAATAATCACTTTCTTTGTGAAATTTCTTTATCTTAGACACAATTAAGTTCCTATTTCTCTGTGTTTCAATTTTAGATTATGACATAAAGTATCACTTCATCATGTGGAAAAAAAAGATTGGCAATGTGACCTTAAAGGGTTAACAGCTAACGACATGAAGAGAGGTGAAGAAAGGGAGACAGATGGCTACTTACAGTTCAGAACTATCCAACCCCTCATTTGTTGCATTAATAAATCAAAGTGTGAAGTCTAGATGACATTTTGTCATTGGCTAGGACCTCAGTCTATGTATGTTGTTAGATGTTATTAAGCATCTGCTAGGAACAGACTCACGTTCTACTTTGAGAAAAATGGCAACAGTTTATGCCAACAGAAGTAAGGGAATCAGATATGGTTTAAATTTTATCTTACCATGTAGGCACTTCATGTCTTTTAAGTTACCTAACTAACTTAAATTGTCAGATTCTAATTGGTAAGTGGAGATACTTAAGCCTACTTCACTGAATTGTAAAGATTGACTTGGATGTGTCTTTAAATCACCTAACACTGTAACTGGAACATGATAAATATGTTACCTTCTCCTTTTTGTCTCTTAAAAAATGCATTTCTTTAAAAGAGCAGGGTTCACACCTTTTGGGATGAGCACTGGGTGTTGTATGGAAACCAATTTGACAATAAATTTCATATATTGAAAAAAAAATTTTTTTTTAAATAAAAATAGGAAAAAAATAAAAAAAAAATAAAAGAGCAGGGTTCAGTGTACGGCTTTTCTTTGGAAACAATTCCTCAAGACTATTAATGGCAGAGAGCAGTGTTTAAGAACAGTGTTTGAGAGTGTGCTGGGCTTTGTAGCTAGGCAGATCAGGGTTTAATTTCCCTGCTGGCCACTTGTCATTTGTGTGGTGTCAGGCAAGCTCTCTTCAAATGTAATGTGAGAAAGATAGAAGTACCCAACTCAGAAGGTCACTGTAAAGATTCAATGGTGTCATCCATGCAAAGGGCTTAGTGTAGGGCTTAGCATATAATAAGTTCATGGTAAAAGCCAATACTGTGTATAATATGGCATTTTAATTGAATGTAATACACTCATTTCATACATTAATTTTCAGTTATGTAATATTTTGGATTGAGGCAAAATTGATGAGGTTTTTGTTTCCAATTCTGGTTCTCACAATTATTTTTTGTTCATTTGAAATCACTGAACTGTTGACCCTTGAGTATATGATCTCAAAAAAGCTGTAGATAACGGAATTAATATCAGAATTACACAGTTTATCTCAATCTAATAGCTATTTGGGCTTTGGCTATAGCTAACAAATTGTAGGCAGATATAAACAAAAGACTTAGGAAAGAAGACAAAACAAAACGAAACAAAACATCCTGTTCTCAATTTGCCAAAAAAGTAAACAAGATACAAAGCACTCAGGAAATATCAGCAATGCCGCTGCTGCTTCTAAATACTACCCAGAAATTGAGAATCTGTGGAAGCAATTTAAAAGAACCAAAAATATAGGGTCAAAGGTTATATTAGCTTAATTTTTTTTAATGTTTTTATTAATTTTTGAGACAGAGAGAGACAAAGCGTGAGCGGGGGGGGGGGGGGGGAAGGCAGAGAGAGAGGGAGACACAGAATCCAAAGCAGGATCTGGGCTCTGAGCTGTCAACACAGAGCCCAACACGGGGCTCGAACCCACGAACCACGAGATCATGATCTGAGCTGAAGTCGACGCTCCACCAACTGAGCCACCCAGGGGCCCCAATGGATTAAATGGGACTTAGATTAAAGAAGAAAGCTGATAGACTTACTGCATTATAACCATACAATGGAAAGGATGAACTGAAACTTCCATCAGGAAATGTTTGAGATACCAAGAAAACGTAAAAGCTTGTTGTGATTAGCTGAGATTTATAGAGCCTTTGTGGTGAGCTAAGCACCGGGCTGGGTCCTCTGCATGCCCAACTCATTTCATTTGTACAGTAACCTATGAAGTGACAGCTCGTTATTATCCCTATTCTACGGTTCAGAAAAATGAGACGGAGAGTTTGAGCAGCCCGGTCAAAATCATATGTGTCGTGTATGCATACTCCAGCTAGCTAACTGTGCCTCCTCTCCGTTATGGGCTCAATTGTCTTCTCCCAAAATTCAATATGTTGCAGCGCTAACCCCCCCCAGTACCTCAAAATGTGACTGTGTTTGGAGTTAGGACCTCTACAGAGGTGTCTCAGTTTAATGAGGCTGTTAGGGTCAGCCCTAATACAATGTGACTGGTGTCTTTAGGACACAAGAAAAGCTGGAGACACAGAGACACCCAGGGATATACGTGCAGAGGAGTGACCACAGGAAGGGACAGTGGAAGGATGGCCGTCTACAAGCCAAGGAGAGAGGCAGGAACTGATCCCTCTGTGTCCCCTCAGTGGAAATCAAAACTTCCAGCCCTTTGATCTTAGATTTCTATCCTTCAGAACTGTGAGAAAATAAATTTTCTGTTGTTTAAGCCACCCAGTCTGTAGTGCTTGGTTACCATAGCTCTGGCAACCCAATACACGCTCAAGCCCAGCTCAGCTCTAATGCCCCTTGTGTACAATGTATCATTTTGTGACTGATAAAAACACGTCCTTTTTGTGTTCATGCCTATTAACATCATTGTTTGAAACTCAGAAAATGGTCTTTATTTCTCAAAGTAGGTAATGGAAAGTTCCAGAAAAGAAACACATTTTCAAAACTTTTCTTATGCTTACCTCAAACTACAAGATTTCTCTAAGGGAATTATTGAGACGAGAACACTTTAGCTAATTAATCTCAAAGGAAGTCATTCCTATGAGATGCTTCTCATGCTCATTATGACTCCGGCTTTTTTTTTTTTTTTTTTTGCCCTCTAATTTTTGTTCCCCACTTGTGAGTGACGTAATAGGGAAATGTGAATTAATGAGACAGGAAACTGGCTTAGGAACTGCAAAAGCCTTATTAGAGTGTTTATGGCCTTGGGTCCCCTCTGCAATTATTATTCCAAGGAAAAACTAAGTGTGAGCACCACACACATAACATGCATACACACACAGAGAACTCACAGCCTCCTTGCTAAACATGTACTCATGCACAACTTCATTCACATCAGTTTTTCTAGCATCTCCAAGATGGGGCTGATTCCTCCTAAATCACTGAAATGATTGATTGAGAGAGAGAGAGAGAGATCATATGACATTATCTTCCTTGTGAGAGTTAGTGATAAAACGCCACTTGCCCGTTAGGATGAGTTCAACAGTCTTCACGGACAGTGAAAACATGGACTCTTCAATGTCAAGGCTGTAAATGCCTACCTATTCCAAGTGCAGAATCTTCTTACTTAAAGAAGCATCAGTGGAATCTGTCAATCACATTTCAGTGCTCAGAGCTGGCTTTGCCCAGCGCAGGGTGAAAAGCGTGAATTAAAACAAGGCAGTTAGACTGAACAGCAGGGCCAGTGTAAGCAATTTGACACTCTGAGTGAAGTTCAAGAGGGAATGCAGAAGGCTGAATTTAGCGACTGTGACAGTTCTCACGGCTTGAATTAACTGGCTCCTTGCTGACTGTTTCCATCAGTGTGCACTTTGAGGGTTCATCATCCCGCATGTTTCTGCCCTGCCGATTTTGAAATCGGATTTAGGAGCACTTTACATTCTTAGTTATTTTTAGGGCACTAAGGAATATGTCATTACCTTAAACACACACGAAGAAACACACATCTGCACGCACACATATAATTAATGGGAACAATGATAATTTTGATAAAATACTGATTGAATGAAATCTGTGGTTTTTAAATGTTTATGTATTTATTTTGAGAGAGAGCGTGTGCACAAGTTGGGGAACAGAGAGAAAGGGAGAGAGAGAACCCCAAGCAGGTTCCGTGCGGTCAGCACAGAGTCTGACGCGGGGCTCAATCTCCCGAACCTTGAGACCATGACCTGAGCAGAAACCAAGAGTCGGGCACTCAATTGACTGAGCCACCCAGGCACCCCAAAATCTGTCTTTTTTTAAAGTTTATTTTTGTTCATTTTGAAAGAGAGAGATAGAGAGGAGGCGGGGGGAGGGACAGAAAGCGAGAGACAGAATCCCAAGCAGGCCCCACGTGCTATCAGCACAGAGCCCCACTCAGGGCTCAAACTCACAAACCTTGAGATCATGACCTGAGCTGAATTCAAGAGTCAGATGCTTTACCGACTGAGCCACCCAGGCACCCCTGAAATCTGTTAGTTTTAACTAAGTATCATAAAAATCCAATAAAGAAACTATCACTAGCAAGATAAAGAGATGGTCTCCACGTCCCTTTAAGAGGCTAGAGATGGATGAGACCTTAAGTATCACATAAGGTAATTATGTTATTTTATGTATGATGAAACAGTAGGACCCAGAGAGGCCAAACGACATACATAAAATAACGCGGGACCAACCAGTGAGAACAAAGTGAGGGGCTCTGCTATTTAGAGTTACTTCACTCAAAGGAATGGATTGGGATATAGGATTTAATGGATTTAGGATTTAAATCTTCCATTGATCTTGTCTGCCTTAGAATGAATTTTTACAATGATCTCTGTATTTGTCTCATCCACCCCGTAGATTGCTGATGACCGGAGAACAGGCTCTGTATGCCTCCTATGTCTTGTACCTCTGGTCCCATGCAGTGGTTCAGCACAGGCCTGAGCACAGTGGAAAGACGATCACTATTTGTAATATTGAATTGGATATCCCCATGTTAATGATATCCCTATGTAGCCTGGGCCTCAGTCCTCTGCCTATTTCATTGTCTACAGAGTTAAGTGTATCTACTTGGAAACCAATGGCAAATAGAATTAATGGGGAAAAATTTAGACTGGACCACACAAGAAAAGGTGGTCTAAATGCATCACAATTATATCTTAGTTGTATATCATAATTATTAAATTGAACTTTTGAGCTGGAAGGGAACTCAGGCATCCTTATATAAATACTTCTCCCAAAAATGAGGAAAGAGAACTAGGTAGTTAAATGAGTACATGGAAATGAGTGTACTAAATTGGGAATTTTGTTCTCCATCCAGGGATCTGAAGCCTAAATAGATTTTCTCCTATTTTAATTCAATTAGGTATTAATTTAGCAAACATTCTTTGAGACTCTGTTAAGTACTTTACCAGATACGATGGAGAATAAAAAATGAATGTGACAGAGGTCTTTATGTATTTTATATATTAACTATAAAACAAATTATATATTACTTGTCAAGAAAAATAAAGCTTAAATATTAAGTAGGTTCAAATGAGAGAGGTTAATTTGATGTGGGAATATCAGGGTGAGCCTGAAGGAGGGGACAACATATAAACTGAGTCTTAGTGGCTAATAGGATTTGAAAATTTGGGCATGGAGTAACCATTAGAGGAAAATTTAGGAGAGGCTAAGTAAGGCATAGAAATGTCAAGAAAATAAGAAAAATGCTATTCTTTTTTTTCTTTAGCTAAAAAAATCAGTAATATATAATATTTATAATATTTATAATAATTATAAATAATTATAAATATACATATTTATAATAAGTATCTTATTACAAAATAATGTGAATTATTCTTATATATCATATTGTATGTATATACAATGTATGTATACATATATAATAATATTATACATTATTTTTATTTTATACTAAATATAGTGTGGTATTTTTATAGTATTTAAAATGTTTATGGCATAGTGTTATATAACATATTTATATTCACTTGGCAGAAGCCATGCTAAAAGCATTAGGTCTGTTGTAAGAATCTAAGGAAAAAGAAACAGCAGGTTTAAAATTAATTGCTAGGCTATCTCTCTGTGTGCTCTTTTCTACCCTTGGTTTCCATGGAGACCATCTAGAGAGGACCCAGTGAGTCAGCAACAGACCCAAGCTGGTTTGCCCAAGCCTGTGAAATGAGGTATAAGCTTTTAGGTCAGTGAAAATGTTGCAAGTGAAATAACACACTGGTCAGACAATTTTCAAAGTTTATTAAACTTAATTAGATCTATTATCTTCCCTTGTAATTCTACTCCTAGCCATCGTGTTCTTAGGTCTTTGAATCACTAGGTATACACATAAACTGATGTCACTGATGTGGCTCTCTTGGGGAGCCACAGTTTAAGGTGGTTTCAAACATACTAAGAGGATATGTGGAGGATAAACTGTAGTTTATGCTACAAACTAACTTCCTCCCTCCTCCCTTCCTTTCTTCCTTTTTTGCCATTCTGTATACAATGTGCAAAATGTCACTTCCTTTACTTTCCTTTAACTAAGCTTATTTTTATCTTGAACCTCCATTTCTACCAAATGCTAGAAAAAATATTCTAGTTACATTCAAGCCAGTGACATTCAAGTCGCATTTGTTATATTCAAGTTGCGAAGTTGTTATATTCAAGTTACAAACCCAGTCTATTTATTTATTTAAATTAATTTTTTTTAGAGAGAGAGAGAGAGAGAGCGTGTGAGCGGAGAGATGGGCAGAGGGAGAGAGAGAGAGAGAGAGAAAATCTTAAACAGGCTCCACACTCAGCCCAGATCCCAATGCGGGGCTCAATCCCACCGCCCTAGGATCATGACCCCAGCTGAAGTCTGACCAAGAGTCAGACGCTCAACTGACTGAGCCACCCAGGTGCCCCAAACCCAGTCTATTTTAAACTTTCTGCCCTCATCCTTCATTTTCTCAGAATTGATTCTAAACTTTGGGACTTTTTTTTTTTTTTGGTGGGGCGGGAAGGGACTTACTTAACACTATAGCATTGGTGGGGAGGAAGGTCCACTCCTCCACTTCGATACCCCTTCTCTTGGTCTCCTTTGATATGCACAATGCCCTGTGGTTGTCATCTGTATCTGTCCCCACAACTACTAGGATTGATCCATTCTTCTTATGATTTTTTTTTAAACAGGCTTTACTTTATTTTTCTTGTATAAAACTATGTTGTGGCCACAGCTGGAGCCTGGGTCCTCTATGCGGAGACTCTGGTGTGGGTCTTTACAAGATGGTCAGTGAATTTCTGATAAGGAGACTTGGTGAATACAGTCTCTTTCCAGAGGTGAGGGGTGAGACAGCTGTATGTCTTGAAAATGGAATCGGAAGTGACCTTGGTGAAGCTGCCCGGGATGGCAGTGCAGCCCCTGGCCAAGCTGTGGCAGTCGTCAATACCGGCCATCATCAGTAGCTTCTTGGGCACAGGGGCTGAGACAATGCCAGGGCCTCTAGGGGCAGGGATGCAGTGTGCCAGCACAGAGCCCCAGTGGCTGGTTATCTTGCAAGGGACAGTGGGGGGCTTTCTGATCTTGTTCCCCAGCAGCTTCCACATTGACATCCAATACAGAGACTGCTTTGAATTGATGACTTTTCTTCAAAATTTAATCATTATAGTTACTTTAAAATTTCATTAATTAACCAGTAAACATAATCTACTGGTAATTTTAAAGGTTTATTTTATTTATTTTTTATTTTTAAATGTTTATTTGTTTTTGAGAGAGACACACACACAGAACATGAGCGGGGAAGGGGCAGAGGGAGGGAGGGAGACACAGAATCCGAAGCAGGCTCCAGACTCCGAGCTGTCAACACAGAGCCCGCCACGGGGCTCAAACCCTGAACCATGAGATCATGACCTGAGCCAAAGTTGACCGTTCAACCCACTGAGCCACCCAGGTGCCCCAAAAGTGCCTTTTCTGTTTTTTCCAGTAATCATCTTTACAGATGTATATCTCTTCTCTTAGTCTTTTCAGAGAGCCAGATTTTAGCATTGCTGATCCCTTTTCCTTTTGCTTTCTCTCCTTCATCAATTTATGCTTATTTGATTTATTTTATTTTATTATTTTATTTTTTTTTAGTTCTTTGAAAACTATAACGCTCTTGTACGTGAAAGGTGAATAATTCTCACATTTCAAGCATCTGGTCTCAAGTGGCAAGTTTCTTGATTACCCCTCCTAGAAGAGAAATTCCAGATTCTGCAAACGTGTCTTGGGCATAGTGGTAAAAATTCTTAATAAATATTTGTTGTTTAATATGTTAATACCATTCCAGAATACCCATGTGGAGAACAAGTCCTAGTTGAGGGAAACCAGCTTTGCCAATTGACAGAGCTGCTTGTTGGAGAGTCTGATCATGGAAATTATATTTCCAAATCAAAATACTAGAAACCAACACCTGAAAGTTAGGAGAAGAGCTATGGAGAACAATTCAACAGAAAGTACTTGAAACTGGATATTTAAAAGCCTGAGCTATAATATAGTTGTTACTTCTCATTCTACTACTATCCCCTGAAACTGGGAAAATGCTTTCTACATTTGTCCTAATATTGAGCTGTACCCCTCTGCTTTTCTCTCACTTCCTTAGGTCAACCACAGAAATAGAAAGTACAGATAAGATTCTATCTTGTTCACCTTGCAGTAATCCCACAAGGGGCAACATGAGCATATTCTGTTTCAACTAGGTCATTTATTTACTTCTAATTACTCCTTTTATTCAACAACCCCCTTGAATCAGAATTCACTCAGGAATGGGATCCCAAGGGCCTCCAAGGGCATTTACATTTCCACGTAAGAGAAAGCAATGTAGCTATTAGTGTCTTGGAATAAATCTTTGAAGAAGACAGAGGTACATTTCAGCTTTATGTCATTTAACCTGAGTTTATTTCACTAAGAAGAAAGGGATTCTCAGATAATGGGAGGAGATCCCTGACCCAGGTTTACCATGTGACATCAAAGGCAAATTTGGGCAGAAGATCCTGGAGAGACAGATGGTGAAAGGATCAAATCTCCTCCTTGTCAGTAACGTTAATAAGTGCTATCTTCATCTTGTTCTTTCTACTCGTCTTTACTTTCTCATATGTCCAGGGGAGAGCAGAACTTGGAGTCCTTGCTTTACAAATGGTCTCAGAGTTCAGGATGAATAGGAACATGGAGCTATGAAGCACAAAAATAGGACATCATTTGCTTGGTTTGTCTTTCAACTCATCATGTTGGCCCACCAACTCAAAAACTCCACCCTTGTTATTGCCTTTATAACCAGTGATTTGGACTTGATTCAAAATGATTATAAAAGATTAGATATTCTAAATGAGCCTAGACCTGAACACCTTCAGTCAAGAGGAGTCACTGTAATATATGACTCCTCTTGACAAAACATCCAGGACTTTGGGGGAGGTAGTATAGATTATGTGCAGCTCTTATCTCGGGTCTGGTCACCTATTAGAGAGAGTACAGTGCAGAACTTCTTCCTGGGTACAGATGCCATGAAGGTCAACAGAGAAATTCTAAATATTCAGAAGAATAGTGCCAAGCAGGAACAAGTATATGATCATGCTTCTTTTTTTATTAAAAAAATTTTTTTAATGTTTATTTATTTTTGAGAGAGAGAGATGGAGTGTGAGTGGGGAAGGGGCAGAGAGAGGGAGACACAGAATCCAAAGCAGGATCCAGGCTCTGAGCTGTCAGCACGGAGCCTGATGTGGGGCTTGAACTCACGAACCGTGAGATCATGAACTGAGCTGAAGTCGGACACTCAACCGACTGAGCCACCCAGATGCCCCTATGATTGTGCTTCTTTACAAGGTTGTATGGGGACTAATATCTGATGGTTTCATGTAAGTCCTCAGACAAGACAAAATAACTGAATGTTATCCAATTTTACCAATCATTGAGTGAGTCAGTTCACTGCTTCATTCATCAAGCGTTTATTAAGAACCTACTCTGTGCTAGGCATGGTTTTCTGCACTGAGGGTACAGCAGTGCACATCAAGAAGTGTTTACTCCCCAGACTTTATATCTTAGTGCCTAGGTGGTGGTGTTGGTGTTGCAAGACAGGGAGACAGGTTGGCTTTCCATTGCTTTCTAAGGAGGAGCAGGAACATTTTTCAGAGCCTGGTGACATCAACAGGAAAACTGTGAATAACCCTGGGACAAAATTTGACGAGACCAGTGATGTCACAGTCCACCACAGATGCATCTGGTGGAAAGACTGATGGTGTCAGGAGAAAAAACACATTTAGATCTCGAGTTCTGCCATTTCTAACAACCTCAATTTAGAAGAGGTGTTTATGGTCAGATGTTTTCTTTTTTTTTTTTAATGTTTTTATTTATTATTTTTGAGACAGGGAGAGACAGAGCATGAACAGGGGAGGGTCAGAGAGAGAGGGAGACACAGAATCTGAAACAGGCTCCAGGCTCTGAGCTGTCAGCACAGAGCCCGACGCGGGGCTCGAACTCACGGACCGCGAGATCATGACCTGAGCCGAAGTCAGCCGCCCAACCGACTGAGCCACCCAGGCGCCCCGAGATGTTTTCTTTTCTATAGATTCATGTCAAAAACTTAAAGTGAGGGTTCAATGAACTGAGATCATGGTGTGTCAGCATTTCCAACTGTAAAGCCATGATTGTTCCACCCTTATGGCTCTCAAAAAAAAAAAAAAAAAAAAAAAAAAAAAAAAAAAAAAAAAGAGGGAGAGAAAATCTAATGCTGCCCATAGTAGTGGTCAATAAATACAGCAAGTCTCAAGTTGTAGTTTATATCGCAAGATATGAAATGCCCCTGGTTGATTCTGAGGGTTCTTATATCCCTCTTCTCTGAGGGAGCACACGTCTGTGTGGGCCCTGTCCTTCCCTTTGAAAATCTTTGCTCTAAGATGCTTTTTTAATTAATCTTTATTCATTTTTGAGAGAGAGAGAGAAAGAGAGAGAGAGCGCAAGTGGGAGAGGGGCAGAGAGAGAGGAACACACAGAATCTGAAGCAGGTTCCAGGTTCCACACTCTCTACACAGAGCCCAACATGGAGCTTGAACCCACAAACTGTGAAATCATGACCTGAGCCAAGTTTGGATGCTTAACCAACTGAGCCATCCAGGCACTCCTAAGATGCTTGTGTTTTAAATATTGTTTTAATAAGGGATCTTTACATTTAGAATCAGCATAATAAAAATTTTTGGTATAGAAACTATTAGGTTTTCTATGGGAACTATATTCTAGTTAAAATGCCATGTAATATGGACCATAAGCAATTTTCCCTTAATTTGGAACCAAAATGCCATCATTTCAATTACTTATTTCATTTCCCCAGTATGTTTGCTGACATCATGTCCTCTGCTTCCTTTTCAAAAACTCCCCTAGAACCGGCTCTCATGGAGAAGAATTGCTCGGTGGTGACCGAATTCATCCTGTTGGGAATTCCACACACAGAGGGGTTGGAGACTATAGTTTTTGTCTTGTTCTTGCCCTTCTATGCCTGCACCCTGCTGGGAAATGTGTCTATCCTTGTGGCTGTTCTTTTTTCCACTTGCCTTCACGCGCCCATGTATTTTTTCCTGGGGAACTTGTCTGTTTTTGACATGAGTTTCTCTTCTGTGACCTGTCCTAAAATGCCACTGTACCTTATGGGCCCCCTCATTTTGTATAAGATCTGTGTCTCCCAGGTCTCCTTCTTCCATTTCCGTGGAAGCACTGAATGCTTCTTGTATACTGTGATGGCCTATGGCCACTTTGCTGCTATCTGTTACCCTCTGTGGTAGGCAGCCATCATGAACCGTAGACTCTGTGGGGCCCTGGCTGTGGGCACATGGGTGTTGGGGTATATCCATTCCAGCATTTTGACTTTGCTTACCTTCACTTTGCCATGCTGCGGTCCCAATAAGTGGGCCACTTCTTCTGTGATATTCCAGCACTCCTGCCATTGGCCTGTGCTGATACATCCTCAGCCCAGAGGGTGAGTTTCACCAATGTTGGCTTGGTATCTCTCCTCTGCTTTTTTCTAATCCTTCTATCCTACACTCGCATCACCATCTCCATCTTGTATATTTGTTCAACCGAGGGCCACCGCCGGGCCTTCTCCACTTGCAGTGCCCACCTCATTGCCATCCTTTGTGCCTATGGACCCAGCATCACTGTCTACCTGCAGCCCACACCCAACCCCATGCTGGGAACTGAGGTTCAAATTCTGATGAATCTCGTAGGACCAACGCTGAACCTTTTAATCTATACCTTGAGGAATAAGGAAGTTAAAAGAGCCCTGAAAACAATTTTGCACAGGACATACCACGTTTCTGAGAGATAGTAAGAGTGGATGGATGGGTTGACGACATGGAATTCTTCCTGGCCCAACATGCGAAATACTTTTCTGGAATCCTCACATGGATTGCTGAAATTTCAGCACACGCTGAATGGCATGGCTCACTCTATCACAATACTTCATTGCTTTGTCTATTTGATTTTCTTGTATTACCTAAGTCCCTTCTCCCTGGTCTGTGTTTCTGTGGTTTTGCCTTTCTTCGGTGGAGAACCTTCTGCCACTACAAGGAAGACAGTTGGTCTTTGCCACTGCAGCATTTTGTCTACCTTTTCCAGGTCATGTCCCTCTACACTATGTGTCAGACGAAGCTTATGAGGAAAGACAATAAATAGAAGAGCGGGATTTTAAATGACTGATTGAGGGAGCATAATAGGATCTTGCCTCCTTCAACGTTAACAGACTAAATGTTTTCTCTTTCCTTCTCAACTGTATAAAAGTGGAATAACTTAGAATTTATCAACAAAGATGTTTTCCTCTCCATCCCATGATTGTCCTCATTCCCATTTTCTCCACTCGTAGGTACTTAGGCAAATGTGATTAGCTCCCACCTATGCAAGAAAAGTGAAAGCTTTGTGACTAGTGTCCCAGAGTAGACGTTTCCATTTCACGACCTCATAGCTCATAGTGTGATTAAAAGTGTGATAAAACAGTGGGTTTATAAGGCAAGTTATTAGACTGAACCAGTGGTTTTCCAAGGAAGACTCAAAGAGCCCCAGGTCTCCAGCGAATTTATTTTAAGTTTTCCAAGTTAAGTAAAGTGAGGACTTCCCTTTTACGTACTTTATCTATTAGATATCTGGGCAAAATTCCATTGGAAAAAGTCTGACAGCCTTTGGAGTATGTGAGCTGCATGGTTCCTTCTGAAGCTAAAAACCGTGATGTTTTTTAGGATTGTTTCCTTCTACTAGTAACTTTAAAGGTGTTGCTACCTCTTTAGCACCTGAACCTTCACCTTTTCTCTTCACATTCCCTTGGATTTACTACACTTGTTAAAACTCCAAGGTTCATTCCGTAATCTGCCAAACAATTCTGCTTTTTCAATAAAAACAATTATAAATGAAATATTTATTATTATACTTGGTCTTACGTGATATCTTCCTTATTTGATATACATCAAAGATACCTACTTTGGTTCACAGATGGCTACACGGAAGCATTGTGATTTTGTCTGAAGTGCTATAGAAGGCAAAGGTGGATTTTGCTGGATCTGTCATATTAACTGCCTGAAGTACACATAATTTCACCTCGACCCTTTGCACCTCTGACTTAAACACTATACTCGAAAATGTCTTGATTCATCGGTATATTATACAAGTTCACCTCCACAATCCCCTCCCAAGAAACCCTAGACGTGACTACTAATAGCAATGTTTCCTTCCAGAATTTTCTGAATCCTTGGAAATACCAAGTATATAATTCCTTTAAATAGCCTCTTTACCGATTGTTCCTCCAGTTTCTGTCTTAGGGTCAATAGTATGAAGATTATTATTTATATAGCCCTTACTACTTGTCAGATACTATGCTAAATGCTATACAAAACGATCCCATTTAATACTCAAAACAATCTTGTGCTTTTTGTGTTATCACTCCCATTTTATTGATGAATTCCTAAGGCTTAGACGAAAAAACATGTTTCTCATTCAAGACTACACAACTGGAACATGATGGGGCCAGGCTATGAGGCTGAGGCTTTTGTTGTTAAATATTAAGAAACTGCTTTTCAGATGCTTAGGCATCTTCCAGTTAAGAGCAGATAGGTACTAAGTAAGAGCACTTACTTTTATTAATGCCAACCCATGAAAATAAAATATCCTGGAAAAGGACATTTTTTTCTCACCCTTAATGAAAGAAATAGTAACCAGGGCCGTCAGTGCTGCGTTTAGCACACCGACATACATGGCAGAGGGCTCTGGTCCCATAGTGAGATATGATGGGACATACCATCTAGGAACCAGCTGGGGCACAGCAACAGAAAAGCAAGAAAGAAGGGCCACACAGCAATAAGAAGTCTCACATCTTTCTCCATATCTCTTTCCAGAATAAAAGAGTACAGGGCTATAAATGAAAGAACTGGAATCTTTGAGTGTGTTATCTGGGCAAACTTGCAAAGAGGACAGATGATCGAAGTTAAGAAAAGAAGCAAGACCTGAAGAGAAAGCTCTGTCCCCAAACATCCACCTGATGCCTCCTTCTAGCACCTATTGCCTCCATCCCCTTTTCTAGGAAGTTTCCTGAACCAAGTAAAGAAATGGGTTTGAATTTCCTTGTGTTGATTTTTCACTGGATCTGGGTCATGGCCCCTTGGTCTAGCAGCTCACAAACTTCCTCTCAAGCTACACTATTGTTTTGCATCGAGCCTGGTGAATTAACCTTCTGGAGGAATCTCAGAAACATCCCAAAGGCTGTTGTTGGGGAAAGGGACATCCCCTAAAAGATCCAAGAGCCCCATGGTGGTTTCAAATTTACTCAAGGCCTTAGAGAAGTGATAACAGTAGGAATGCATTTTCCCCTCTTCTTCATGTATATACATATACATATGTATATACATATACATATGTGTATATGTATATATATATGTATATGATTTAAAAGTGAAGACAAATGCTGCATCCATTTTTAAAGGAATGCTAAGCCATCATCACAATATCCCTTTTTAAAAATTTTTAAATTTATTTTTATTTTATCTATTTTATTTTACTTACTTTATTTTATTTTATTTCATTTCATCTCATTTATTTTTTTTAGAGAGAGAGGGAGAGAGAGAGCGCATATGACTGACTGAGCTGTCAGCACAGAGCCCGATGTGGGGCTCCAACCCACAAACTGTGAGATCATGACCTGAGCTGAAGTCGGCAGCTTATCCAACTGAACCATCCAGGTGCCCCCATCACAATAACTCTTTTGCTTTCTTCTTTTTTTTTTTTTCTTTTAAATTTTTAAAGTTTATTTATTTTGAGAGAGAGAGAGAGCATGTGCAGGGGAGGGGCAGAGAGAAGGAGGGACAGAATCTCAAGGAGGCTCCGCACCATCAATGCAGAATCCGACTGGGGGCTCAAACTCATGACTGTGAGATCATGCCCTGAGCCAAGATCAAGAGTCTGCTGCCTGACCAACTGCGCCACCCAGGCATCCCTCTCTTTTGCTATCTGTTACTGCTTAACCAAATCTGATTTTACTCACAGCTTATGGAAATTAATTTTGACCCCATTTTTAATGGGAGAAGCCTTTGGGATTTTAAAAGTTTCTTATTAGTGAATTATGAATTCGTAGCTTGGTAGTACTATTGTTTAAACATTTAATTAACATCTTTCTTGCAACATTCCCTAAAGCTAAAGCTAGGCTTCCTGTACAAATCTGTCTGAGACTGTTCACCATCACAACAGAAAAGCTCCTCTGTGTTCCTGGTTGTTCCCTTTTGCTGGAGCAACAGCAGAGTGAGTGGGACTCTAGGCTTTAACTCCTCCTTCCTCTTTATTTGTTAATTAGAAACAAATTTTTCTGAGTCAACCAGCACTTTGGCTCTCTTTTCAGTTGAGCTGTTCCCTTTATTCAATAATTAGTTTCAGGAAGAAGAGCCAGACCTCACAACTCCCAGAGATCTTTTCCGTTCCCTCCCGCAATGCCCTCAAGCAAACTGAAAGGTTTTAAAGTAAAAACAACTTTTACTTTAGGGATATTGAAATTCATGTTAACAAAATATTTACAAGATACATTTATTGAGCCTACTCACGTATTGAGCTCTGAATGCCCAATTAGGAGATAGTGGGAGGCAGGACACCTGCCGCCTGCCAGTCTATGATGGAAGCAATAAAATATAGCCTACTAATGTTCCTTAAAAAGGATTCAGATCCTGTGAACTCATTAAAAATTTGTTTTAATGTTTATTTATTTTGAGAGAGAGAAAGCTAGGGTGTGTGGGGGCGAGGGGAGGGCCAGAGAGAGGGAGACAGAGAAGCCTAAGCAGGCTCTGTGCTGTCAACACAGATCCCTGTTGTGGGGCTGGAACTCACAAACCATGAGATCATGACTGGAGCTAAATCAAGAGTCTGACCCTCAACCAACTGAGCCACCCATGCTCCCCCCTCCCGTTAACATGCTTACTAGTATAATAAAACAAGGAATGTGAACACAAAATGTGTACACAGAGCCACCTTTAAAGTCTCCGTAAAAGTATAGTCTCAATCATGCTGGTCAGAACACCTGTTCCAAAGTATTTTATCTTTTTCATGCCAGGAATTCTGCCATTAAAAAATGAATTTCTTCCCAAATTCTATATTCGCTTTTTAAATGCAAATTTCCCCCTGAAGTAAAAGAAAGGAGATGAGAGGTGTCTGTTTATGGTTGAGGGAAAGAGAAACAAAAAGGCAGATGAGAAGATACATAGAAACAGTTCTCTAGATTTTTGATTTGATTGAAGATCAGCCCAATACCCTCAAATCTCTTTCTCCCTCAAGACACCCTGGAGAAGTAATTCAGTTGGTATTTGTTAAATATCTGTTTAGACATTTAGACATAGAAGCAATTCTAATGGGTAGGAAGAGAAAATTCTGTAGAATGGGATGAGGAGGGAAGATGGTTAACTTGAAATTATCTGCATTAATCTTAGAGATTTTCTAAGCTTCCATTTTATGTTAATGTCACTTAAAGGTTTGATTAATGAGGGGCGCCTGGGTGGCGCAGTCGGTTAAGCGTCTGACTTCAGCCAGGTCACGATCTCGCGGTCCGTGAGTTCGAGCCCCGCGGCGGGCTCTGGGCTGATGGCTCAGAGCCTGGAGCCTGTTTCCGATTCTGTGTCTCCCTCTCTCTCTGCCCCTCCCCCGTTCATGCTCTGTCTCTCTCTGTCCCAAAAATAAATAAACGTTGAAAAAAAAAAAAGTTTGATTAATGAATATTTTATTCTCTTCCATAGTAACATCATTTCTATTTTTCATCCTCAAAATTCCCAGTCATTCCAACTTCATAAAGATAAACCCTCTTAATTCTGTTGCATCAAGAACCCCAAGCTCACCTTGGATTAATCCTTGTCCACATCAGTTTGAAAGGCAGGGCTCTACCTTCCTCTCAATGTGGTCACTGTGCACTTTATTTATTTTAATTTTAATTAATTAATTAGTTAATTAATTATTTTAATTTTTTTAAAGTGTTTTTTTTTTTTTCAACGTTTATTTATTTTTGGGACAGAGAGAGACAGAGCATGAACGGGGGAGGGGCAGAGAGAGAGGGAGACACAGAATCTCAAACAGGCTCCAGGCTCTGAGCCATCAGCCCAGAGCCCGACGCGGGGCTCGAACTCACGGACCGCGAGATCGTGACCTGGCTGAAGTCGGACGCTTAACCGACTGCGCCACCCAGGCGCCCCAATTATTTTAATTTTTGAGAAAGAGAGAGTGAGCATGAGCAGGGGAGAGCAGACGGAGAGGGAGAGAGAGAATCCCAAGTAGGTTCCACACCCAGCATGGAGCCCCGTGCAGGGCTCAATCCCACGACTCTGAGATCATGACCTGAGCCAAAATCAAGAGTTGGCTTGAACCAACTGAGCCGCCCAGGCACCTCAAATGTGTTCATTTTAAAAGAAATTGGCTTTTTCTTCTTTCCTTTTCTTTCTCTCTCTCTTCCTACATGCATACTCCTACTTACTTCCTTATCTTCACCTAGTATTCAGGACCTCCAGTCTGGACTTAAATGGTTAAAAGTTTTGTCCTGCACCTTACTCCCCATGATCTACCCCCTTCTCACCCACTGGTCCCGAGCAAGTTTTTCTGGCCCATATCCTGGAATGAGTTCTGAATGTTATGAAAAAAAAAAAAGAAAAAAAAAAAAAAAAAGGATATATATACACATATTTGCAAAACAAAGAACACTACACACACTATTGAAACTAATTATGGCTTATGTGATATTACCAGAAAAAAATGCTTTCTTCTTTGCATTTTTCTA
The DNA here is from genome assembly GCF_018350155.1 of Leopardus geoffroyi. Lineage (NCBI taxonomy): Eukaryota > Metazoa > Chordata > Mammalia > Carnivora > Felidae > Leopardus > Leopardus geoffroyi. The sequence goes on from NC_059329.1 coordinate 21,063,152, forward strand.
TATTTTCCTATTTCATGCATTAGTTTCATAATCATAAGAAGACAATAAAAGTTGCTATAAACACAAAATCAATTTTGGAGAAAACGGAAATGCTTATAATTCTATTACTGGAGAAAGAGAAGAAGAGAAGGGCCGCCTGGGTGGCTCAGTCGGTTAAGCATCTTGACTTTGGCTCAGGTCATGATCTCGCAGTTTGTGGATTCAAGCCCCGCATCGGACTGCGTGCTGACAGCTCGGAGCCTGGAGCCTGCTTCAGATTCTGTGTCTCCCTCTCTCTGCCCCTCCCCGGCTCTCACTCTGTCTGTCTGCCTCTCTCAAAAATAAACATTAAAAAAAAAAAAAAAAGAAAGAAAGAAAGAAAAAGAGAAGGAAAAACGTCTTCCTCCCCTCCCCCCACTCCAATAAAACTTTCATGTATCCTTTCTTTTTTTAAGTGTGCAGTTCAGGAGTATTAAATACATTCACATTGTGCAGCTGTCACTCTCTACCCCACAACTCTTTTTATCGTGTAAAATGAAACTCCTCACCTATTAAAAAATAACCCCCACTCGCTCCTCCCCTCAGACCCTGGCAACTACTATTACATTTTCTGTCTTTATGACTTTGACTTCCTCACGTAAAGTGGAATCATGTAGTATTTGTCTCTTTGTGGCTAACTTAATTCATTTAGCATCATGACCTTCTGCCCGTGTTGTAGCATACTGAGAACTTATTTCCTTTTTAAGGCTACGTAATATCCAATTGTATGCATATGCCAGTCGTTGATCTATGGATGGACACACATTGTTTCCACATTGTAACTATTGTGAATAATGCTGCTATCCACATGGGTGTACAAATATCTCTTTGAGACCCTGCTTTCAATTCTTTTGGATATGTACCCAGAAGTGGAATTGCTGGGTCATAGGTTAGTTCTGGTTTTAATTTTTCAAGAACTCTCCATACCATTTTCCACAACGGCTGTACCATTTTACATTTTACATTACCACCAACAGAGCACGAGGGTTCCAATTTCTCCCCATATCCTTTTAATGTGAATTTTTTCATAATCGACGAGCTACGAAATCCTATTTTTCCCTTAACGTAACACTATATGCATTTTCTGTATCTCGACACAGTTTTCAAATTTCTTATTTAATAATACTTTTGCCTTTTTAATGTTTATACAGATTTCCATTGAATAAATGTATCTGAATATACCCTCATTTACCCTGTGACTTGCCTACGAAATGAGTTAGCAAGTTCTGATGTTGTGATTTCTGTGAATTTATGTGAATGACCAAATATATTCCTGAATGATCAGGAGCTTTGTCCCCAGTTCCTGGCTCACAGGTCCCCAAACTCTTGGAATTTCCTGAGAGAGAAGAGCAATGGGGGCATCGTTTGTTATATCTGGTCCCTCATCCACAGTTCCTGAGATCGCTCCAGAGCATAGAGGTGAAAGGGGTGTCTTGTTACTTCTAACAAGCCCCTTTCCACACACCATATCTGTTAATGAGCTGACTTTTGGAAAGCACCTAACGATGGGGGCTGGTTGCCAAGGGAGCCAACAATGAATAAAAGGTTGCAACTTTGAGTCCTACACTCTGATTTCTACAGAGAGAAGAGAAGTTAGAGGTGGAGTGAGTCGGCACGGGCCAACGATTTCATCAATCGTGGCTCAGTGATGAAGCCTCCATAAAACCCCAGAAGGACGGGGTTTGGAAAGCTTCCAGGTTGTTGAACACCTGTAGTTGCAAGGAAAGTGGCATGTCTGGAGAGGATATGGGCACTCTGTGCACTATCCCCACACCTTGCCCTACGCAGCTTTTCCATCTGGATGTTCCTGAGTTCTATCCTTTTATAACAAACTGGTCATCCAGTAAGTAAGATATTTCCCTGAGTTCTGTGAGCTGCTCTAATAAATGAATTGAACCCCAAAAAGGGGGGCCATGGGAACCTCCAATCTGTAGCCAGTTGGTCAGAAGCACAGGTAACAACCCAGACTTGCAATTGGCCTCCAAAATGTGTGTATGTGGGAGAGCTTATCTTGTGGGATCTGATGTTATCTCCAGGTAGATCGCGTCAGAACTGAGCTGGATTTTGTAGGACACCCGGCTAATGTCAGAGAATTGCTTGGATGTGTGAGGACATCATTCTCTCCCCACCTCCTTTTGGAAATTGGGTTCAGAACAACTAGTAGCCAAACAGCAGGCACACATCCTAGATCCATTTCTACTTGCTATACCAATGCTCCCGTTCGGTTCCTACCATCGCCTGGCTCCAGCCTTTTGACTGTTTTTCTGTTTACCAAAACTTAAATTCCCTTCGAATTAATTTTTTTGCTTGTTGCTCTCTCTGACTTTTAGACTCACTCCAAAGACTTAACTCACACTTGTCTTACTGGAGACTATTGCTTTTTGCTCTCTTGAGCAAAATGCTTAACGCAGAAGTGCATCAGGTTCTCTGCCAGGCTCAAAGCTGCCTAAAAGCAGGAACAATGTAGCTGTCTTTCTAAAATCAGTCTATCCCCATGGCCTTGTGCAGGGCCAAAGACTAGGTAGTCAAGATAATTTGTAGACCTTGATTAGTTGAGTGAACATTTTTGTTTGTTTTGTTTCTTTGCTTTTACCAAATCCATTTTCTGGGAAGATGTCTGTTGTTATAGCAACAGGCACAAATTGTCATGGCAACAGGCTCAGGCGTCAATTTCAATTACCTGTAAAACACAAATGCTTGTCTGATTCAAAACAAGCAAGAGAGGCAGACTTAAACTCTCAGGTTCTCTACCTCACCTCTGGCAACAACTCAACTATCAATTTTTGAAACAAAATGGAGTAATCTGAAAGACTTGTCCAATATTTTTAAGCAGCTAACGAAATTTATTGGCTTTCAGATCCCTCAATTTGTGAATGAGCATTCAAGGTGACATTTTGGCAACCTACTCTTGATGGACATAGAAGGACAGGTGGATTTACTTATGAAATCCAGAAACCCTGCTTGGGTAGACTGAGTGTTCCTGATGATCCTTAGGAACATGTTTAACATTCCTGTCCAGGAAGAATTGACTAATGATGGAATCAGAATGCTCAGCAGGGGAGAAACCTATCAGCTGGTATGGTAGGCAGATTAATGCTTCCCGAAGATATCCATGTCCTAATCCCCAGATCCTGTGAATATGTTAGGTTAGTGGCAAAGGGGAATCAAGGATGTAGATAGAGTTAAGGTTGCTAATTAGCTGACTTAAAAAATTTTTTTAAAAAATATTATTTATTTTTGAAGGAGAGAGAGACAGAATGTGAGCAGGGGAGGGGCAGAGAGAGAGAGGGAGACACAAAATCTGAAGCAGGCTCCAGGCTCTGAGCTGTCAGCAGAGAGCCTGATGCAAGGGCTCAGACTCATGAACCGTGAGATCGACCTGAGCCGAAGTCAGGTCTGACTGAGCCACCCAGGCACCCCACTAATTAGCTGACGTTTAGATTAGGAGATTCTCCTAGATGATGGCAGTAAGTGCAATGTAATTACAAATGTTCTTACAAGTGCAAGAGGGAGGCAGGAGAGGAAAATGGAGAAATGGCAGCTGAGGAGGAGCCCAGCCCTGTCAACACCTTGATTTTAGCACAGGGAGACTCATTTTGGACCTTTAACCTCCAAAGCTCTAAGACAATAAATTGGCATGGTTTTATGCCATTACATTTGTGGTAATTTCTTACAGGCTGTTCCGAGGGCTGTACGGACGGATAAGCTCTTGTGAATCTCTCTGCCTTGCAGAGAATATTGGCATGTCGGACTAGAAGCGCACAGGAGGACAAAAACCCTAGCTACTCAATGGGACAGGTCCTAGAAAGACATTGGGGTAAACCCTTACCTTGGGTAAACCCAAGCCTTGCAATTGTATGTTGGTCTTGAGCAGATGTCCCTCAGCTTTACAAGACGAGTGTACTTTCAGTGCTAGAGGTCCTGGCTCTCAGAGAATATGAAGAAAAAAAATTTAACAATGAATGATCACATCCTCCACATGGCCCAGAAGATTTCAAGCATCATTCATTAAAACCAGGGGTAGCTATTTACTGATTGAAAATCAGCACACGAATCCCTTAAAAAGGATTCAGAGCGATTAAAAAGAAAAACAAAAAACAAAGAACAAACATGTGTTAGAACTTAATATTTAAAGGAGTGCTTGCCTTAAAACAATGCACTGGGTGGCCCAGTCAGTTAAGCATCTGACTTCAGTTTAGGTCATGATCTCAGGGTGCGTGGGTTAGTGAGTTCGAGCCCCACATCAGCCCCACATTGGGCTCTCTGCTGTCAGTGTAAGCCCCCTTCGGATCCTCTGTTTCCCCCTCTCCCTGCTCCTCCCCTGCTCTCTCTCTCTCTCTCAAAAACAAACAAACAAACAAACAAACAAACAAACAAAAAACAATGAAAAAGAAAGGCTTATTATAAAATGTGGAAAATTGATTTTGGAAGGAAAACATCTAAACTCACAATATGTACCCAAATGGGTGCGCCTGGGTAGCTAAGTCAGTTAAGCGTCCGACTTTGGCTCAGGTCATGATCTTGCAGTTCACAAGTTTGAGCCCCAAGTCGTACTCTGTGCAGACAGATCAGAGCCTGCAGCCTGTTTCAGATTCTGTGTCTCCCTTTCTTTCTGCCGCTCTCTCTTTCTCAAAAATAAAGAAACATTTAAAAAATTACAATATGTATCCAAATGAATATCAGATGGAGGAAGACTTAAACAGTAAAAGGGAAACAAAATCCCATAATCTGATGAAGAAAATTCGTCTGTACATCTTTACTCATCTGCTAAAGAAGAAAGGGAAACTTTCAAAAAACCCACTGTAAAAAGGAACCAATTACCATGTGTTGCCAAATTCACCCAAACCATCAACATTCCCAATACTTAAATATCCTACACATTTCATTGTGGAAATATCCACGACTGGAAATTTGTATCACCTCTAGGATTAACACAGTTTACAGTTATATAAATACATAATACAAAATACCATCTGCCTTGCCTTTATTTGGGGAAAATAGAGTAATTTTGTTCTGTGGTAAGTTTTGAATACTTCAGGCTTAGTTCCAAATTTCTTTTAACAAAGATATTCAGAATGCGGTCCAAGAACTCCATCAACAAATTTTAATTTCTAACCACTTTATTTTATTTGTGGCCACTAATGAATATAGCAGAGAGCAGCTGACCCCACTCACCCCACTTACCCCATTCTGAGAGCTTTCCTGATTGAGAGTTTTGACCCCTTAAGGTGTAGGTACTGTTTATAACTATATAACATAGTAATAAAATTGTATTACTTTGTTCCTATTTTTGGAGAACAAAATTAACTTAAGTCTGTGGAATGCTTGGAATGCATTTTTGTCTCAAACTGCCTTTGTTCATTAAATTCAAGATGGAGGAAATGACTCCAAATAGGATAGAAGTCCAACACATTTCCACTGTAGACCCATTAATAACTATAGTAGCAAAAATTAACTTCAATGTTGCACTGAGAATAGAGAACACAAATGAAGGCCCAGGAAACCACAGTATCAGGTAGACTGGTGCCTCTCAGAGACAGACAGGCACATAGAAAGTTCTTTCTTTAAATCACAAATTCTCCTCTAGCCTCTCTGATCGTGTTGCAAGTGTCACTATTGGTTCCAAGTGCACTTATAAATGCATGTGCTGTGACCCTAGGCATTGAGTATTCACTACAGAAATAATCTTTTTTTAAAAAAAAATTTTTTAACGTTTATTTATTTTTGAGACAGAGACAGAGCATGAACAGGGGAGGGTCAGAGAGAGAGAGGGAGACACAGAATCTGAAACAGGCTCCGGGCTCCGAGCTGTCAGCACAGAGCCCGACACGGGGCTTGAACTCACGAACCGCGAGATCATGACCCGAGCTGAAGTCGGACGCTTAACCAACTGAGCCACCCAGAAGCCCCATCACTACAGAAATAATCTTGAGAATGATCCTCTTATTAAAGAAAACTTGGATGCCATTCAAGTAGGGTAGCAAAAACTCAACTCTTGAAAGTACTTAGGTGAAAAATCAAAATCCATCATTTTTTTTTGATGACATGATTATAATTATAGAAAATTGAAAAGGAGGAATTACATTTCATTTCCTAAGGAAGCTTGCTACTGCCGGCCTCACACCATCCTAAGATACTTTCTTCATAGCATAGGTTATTAAAATATATAGCTTTAAGATTTGATGATATCACATTATTTACCATTCCTTTTGAGAGATGAAATATCTAAAAACTTCCAATCTAATGACTCTTCTGAAAACCAATATTTTTTGGATAATTGAATAAAATTATATATATATATGTAAATTAAAGATATAACTTTATTAAAGATAAAGAGGAACATATATGTATAGTTTTTAGTGACTGTATACACACATATACATATATGTATCTGTATATAATGACTATCATAAATATATATGACATATATGCCTCTCTATGTGTACAGAGATAGAGATTTTCAGAGGAAGAAGTCTTTATACATACCTAATTCACTGAGATAAGTTCTCTTCTGAGTATAATTCAAGATTAGAGAAGGGCCTGACCAGTCAGGATTCTATTCCATTTTTCCCCCCTTAAGTAATTAAGTGAGATTAAAGGTAGTCAACTTTGTTCTTCAATCAAGAGATTTCAATATTTTTAACTTTTAAGCCACTTTTATCCAATGCGTTTTTCTGAAAAGAGTTAGCGATTGTTTACATTATTCAATCATGCTTTAATTTGTGTATTTTCAGTTCATCTTTCAGTGCTTCTATGAAATTAAATAAAGGAAATCTCATTTAGCATGGAGTCGGGGGAGGCCAGCAAGGGGAGCTCTCACTCTGTACCACTCCTCATTAATTGCAGACTCCCCCAGGAAGAAACAGACCTTGCATTCCAACTGGAAGAAGCCTACTATACTACTCCAGCAGGAGGAAGAGAGAATTTCTCCTCGCCTGGCAATAAGCTTAGCCAATCAGAAAATACCACAACTCCACTGTCACATTTCACGAGAAACCCTCACCCCCTTGATCTCTTGCTTTCCTCCAACGGACTTTGATTCAAAGCAGCCCCTCCCAACGTCATCCTTTTCTCTATAAACTAACTTTCCTAGCCTTTGATCTCCAGACTTGCCTATGGTCTGTCATAGCTTGTGTGTCCAAAATTGCAATTCCTCTCCTATTCCTGAATAAAGCCATTTTGCTGGTAAAGTAACTGGCTGTTTTACTTTTAAGGTTGACAGATCCACTCTGATTTTATTCTTTTATATAAACTTCTTTATTCTTAGCAGGGATTCATTCCAATGCATCAGTTATTCAGCTTATTTTAAAAAACCTTTGTCATCTTATTTCCCTCCCCTCATGCTTTTCCCTCAACTTAGTAGTAGTGGTTAGGAGTGCTATCTGTACTTCCAAGGAAGAGACTTCGAGAAGAAAAGCTACTAAAAACAAGATAAAAGGGTCTGGCCAGATTCCCGAAGCTGGATACTCCCATTGCACGCTTCTGGTTTCTGTAATCTTGTTTGTCCCCTGTGTTCACCAACTGCCTGGAGCACCACCAATAAGTTCCCCCTCCCCTTTTTCTTTTGTCTCTCAACTCCCTACCATCCCAACCATAAAAGGAGGCCGATGTCAAGGTTTGGGACTCAGCCTTTGGAGATGACTCTGCTGGGCCAGCAGTCTTTTCTGATTCCCCAAATGTGTCTCTTCCTGGGCACTGAGTATTTGCTGTAACAACTTCAGAGTAGAGAAAGGACACTTTTAGCTTGGAATATCAAGGAAGGTTTTGTTTGGATAGTGTCCTGAAAGATGAGAATGATTTGGATCTACAAAGAAGAATGAAAGTGATACAACACACAGAAGGAACAAAACCAAGACTCAAGAGTCAACAAAGGAGGGCACGTGTGAGAAATGCACTAAAATTCACGATCTAGGGGCGCCTGGGTGGCGCAGTCGGTTGGGCGTCCGACTTCAGCCAGGTCACGATCTCGCGGTCCGTGAGTTCGAGCCCCGTGTCAGGCTATGGGCTGATGGCTCAGAGCCTGGAGCCTGTTTCCGATTCTGTGTCTCCCTCTCTCTCTGCCCCTCCCCCGTTCATGCTCTGTCTCTCTCTGTCCCAAAAATAAATAAACGTTGAAAAAAAAAATTAAAAAAAAATAATAAATAAAATTCACGATCTATGGCCCAGCATAGTGTGATACATGGCCTCATATAGCAATAGAATATTGTAAGTAAGGGTCGTGCTGGAGAAATTTGCTGCTCTGTTTTGAGGAATTCTGAAGTAATTTAGGTTGGCCCGTGGAAAAGTCATGTATGAAAGGGAAATAAGAACAAGACTGGTGATTCAACTTTGGAGCAGATCCCGAAAGGTTTTGAATATCAAACAACACGCCAGCCTTGGACTCAATAGACAATGGAAACATACTAATGACATTTTTAGCAAGGGAGCAAAATAATTATGTCAATGTTCTACAAAGTTTCACAGACCTTATTGTAGAATAAATGAGATTCAGTTTTAGCAAATCATAAGAAAGGTTTGAAATACACTCATAAACTCTCATAAGCTGTTACATTTAGTGATGAAGGAGCATAAGGCAAGCTGAGGGCAAAGCAGAAACTAACCCCTCACCCCTTCCCCCCGCCCCCCAGCCCCACCTGCCCATGAGGTATGGGTGATAGTCTTCAGGCACTCCTGGTTGCCCAAGAACAAAGGTAAGGACAGAAAACAAATGGTTGAAAGGATAGAGGTCACAGGAGCTGAGTCTCCATTAGCTTACAAATATTTTAGTAAAGTACAAAAAAAGGCAATCTTATCAATAGCCTAATCTCCAAGAACTCCCTACTGTCTTAATGCTAATGCTTTGCTAGAGGGAAAAACAACCTTAGCTTGACAATAGCTAGGCTTCCAGTAATTTGTGAGTCTTTTTTTAGCATATGCAAATCCCTTTAAGAAACTTCCTCTTGACTTTACCTCCCCCAACTCCATAGTATATAAACGGTCACCCCTCACACTTATAATGCAGCTCTTTCTGCCCATAGTGCCTATCTCTGTGCTTTAATAAAGTCACCATTTTTGCAGCAAAGACCTCTCAAGACTTCTTTCTTGGCCGTCGGCCCTGGACCCCCATCACTCCAAAACCCCATCATTTAGGATGCCATAAACATTAGAGACATTTATTGGTAACTGACCCATAGTGGTCATGACAATTATGGAAACAACAGTCACCATCTGAATGTGTTTGCATTCAGTATGACTACACTAAATGCTTTATTTTAGGGAATGATCATCCTTCATAAGTTTTCCTAAAGTTATATTTATGATTGTGTGTGTATTTGAGTAAAAGAGAAGTAATAAACATACAGGGTGTGTTAAATAGTACATTTTAAATCTATAATGAATCTGAGATAGATTTGTGCTAATTTGTAAGCCCTGGTCATAAGAATGTTTTCCTATGTTTTGATTCTTAGCAACCTCAGGAACTGGAGAACTTGGAAATTCTCTTTGACCAATATGTAAGTAATGGGACTTAATCCCTCCCTCTTTTGAGTCTCCAGTTACTGTAATGTGAGCAAAGGACTGGTTGCCTTAGGCTGTGTGCCTCCAGGCTGTATTTAGACAGTCTGCTTTATAAAGTCAAGGAAATGCAAAAAAGTTGGAGGTCCAAGGTCACAGTGATCTCACTTGTGACCTACTTTATCAAAATGAAAGGAAATCATTGGTTCAATCTCCATTTGAAACTCTGAAAGGTGTAAGAATGGGTAATTCACTTTTGTCCTCTCCTTGCATTTTGGGCTTGTGCTCAAAAGGAATGAGACATCCAGAGTCCCTTCCAATTCTTTAAGTCATTCCTGGATCTTTTGATCTGTATGCCCCGGTTTCTCCCTGTGTGAAGACAGAAGCTATGGTCACTTTCTCCTTTTGAACAAATAACAGATAACAGGGGTTCTGGCAGTAGCTTGGATGTGTGATGCAGTCTAATAAGTCAGCAACTTTAGACATAAATTACTCCAGCCTGGAAACTACCGAATAGTAATATTTTGCAAACTGTGCTCTGTCGCCCTCTGGTGGATGTAGAAACACCTCCCAATCACTGAGTTAAAGGTTCTCCCTGACTAGCACTTATCAGGGTGTTTGACATTGAAGGGACAGGGATAGAGGAGGAAATGTGTTTTATAAGTTACTTGATAATTTGGCAGAGACAACAACCTCTGCATAAATATTTATGTACAAATATGTGCACTACCATATTATTTATAAGATCTTTTTTAAAAATTGGAAACAATCAAAATATTGAACGATGGTGTTAAAATAATGATGGGACTCAATTAATTGGATTTTGAGTACCTCTGATATGAATTACTTTAATTACAATAAATATGAGTGATTATTGTTGCAACCTGATAAAAAATGTTTTCTATAAATAATAAGGCTGTTCAATAAAATTAACTGTAAAAAAAATCTGTTTTATCTGTTAAAAAAAATCTGTTTTATCTGTTTATATTCTGAAAAATCCAGAAATAGAAAAAATTAAAAGCACCAAATCAATAAATAGCAGTTAGCAAAAGTTTACTGTGCTTGTAGAACAATTCACAAACTAAGGGCTTCAAAGACTGATATGAAGCTCAAGGGCATGAAGTTAAAGGATGTCTTATAAAGTGAAAATAAAGAAGTTGTTTAATTTTGACCATGACTGATAGTTACAAAGGGGATTTCCAGACAGCAGGGGATTGGTTAAAAGTGACTTCATACAATTTTTAGGAAGACAGTTTCAGTTTCTTTTATGATTATCAGAGGCATTTACAAGAAATAACCTAAATTCGTGAAATAAGCTTTTAGTTTTGGTTACATGGCTTAGAAACAGTTTGCTTAAGGAATTTCATTTTGTATTTAATGTTAACAATGTGAAAGCACAATTGATGGTATTATCCCCATGTCTTAAAATGTTTTGTCTCCCCATTCATAAACTTCAGACTAAAATACACTTTTTAATATAAACACTATGATATTTATAATCTAGCTGTACCTAAATATCCAGCCTCATTGTCTATCTCCCCCACCTCCCCCACCGACCTTGAGTCCAGAATTGTGAAATTATTTGTCATTTCTCTAAAACTCTATCAAAATTAGGTGCCTTTGGATATGCTGTTACCACTCTGAAATGCAATTTATTCTTTTTTCATGTGTCAAAATTTCTCTGTAAAAAGTCTGACCTAGTTCTTACAAAAAACATAGGCTGTGTTTCCTTTTTGCTCTAATTTTAGGTGGTAAGTACCATAATGTTGCCTGTCACATTATATTGTATTCTCTAAGCTTCTTGGAAGTCTGGATTGTATTTTTGATTTTTATATTTGCTATGGCTTCATATATGGTGGGTTCACAGATGGAATTCAATTGAAGGAAGATGAATTGAACACACATTAGCAAATAGTGGAGAGGCAGACATAATTCAGCATATTTCAAATCTTTCACGTGGTTAAATAAAAAAATCACAGATGGGTTAAAAGTGAGTAGACTAAGAAGTACCACACTACTATGATCATTTCAAACATATAATGAAATAAATTTCACATAAGAGAAAACTAAAATAATAAGCATAGATTGTTAACTTGGCTATTAATTTTTATTTTAATTTATTTGTTTATTTTTGAGAGAGAGAGCATGCGTGTGTGCAAGTGGAGTAGGGGCAGAGAGAAAGGGGGACAGAGGATCTGAAGCGGCTCTGTGCGGACAGCAGAGAGTCCAATAAGGGCTGGAACTCACCAACAGTGAGATCATGACCTGAGCCAAAGTCCAATACTTAACCAACTGAGTCACCCCAAAGCCCCATGACTATTAATTTTTAAAAAGTTGGGGCACCTGGGTGACTCAGTGAGTTAAGGCTCTGACTGTCAGTTTTAGCTCAGGTCATGATCTCATGGTTTTGTGAGTTCGAGCCCCCCATGGGTCTCTTCGCTGACAGTGCAGAGCCTGCTTGGGGTTCTCTCTATCCCACCCTTTATGCCCCTCCCCCACTCAAGCTGTCTCTGTCTCTCTCAAAATTAAATAAATTAAAACTTAAGAAAATTTAAAAAGTATAGTCAATGGGACATTTTACATCTATTCAATTAGCAAAATAATATAAAAGAATCGAACTATATATTAAGGTGCTACAGAAACTTGGCAACACCCATACATTATTGGTAACCTGTATTGATTTATATATTCACCCAACAAGTGCTTATTGAGTATCAATTTTATATGTTGTATAGTGACAGGAGCTGGGTTTAAAAGTTAAATAAGCCATTGATCCCGTCCTGAAGAAGGTTATTACAATGACACATGAACACGTAGGATTTTATGAGAGCACTGAAGAGGGACATGTATTTTAAAATATTTCAAACAATAAAAAAATAAAAAATGGAAGAAACATCAAGAAGAACTTCCAGTGAGAAAAGAAATCTTAAATTTGAATAGAAAATAAGAGCTAACTCTTCAAATCTAGTCGTGAAGAGATCAAGTGGGCAAGGTTAATGAAAGCACAAAAGAATGCAGCATGATTCCTTGAAGGGCTTAAGATAGATTGGTTCATCCTTTAGAAAAGCAATTTTATAATCCAAATCAAGATAAATAAATAAACGTGTTCAAATACTTTGGTACAGCAAGCTGAATGTTGAGAAAGCATCATACCAAATGTTCCAAAGGAAAATACTTTATAATGCCAGCTCACTTCAAATGGAAATAGCTTAAATATGGAGACGTGGATAATGTTAGATAAATTGTAACATTGAGTTAATATAATATTATATGGTTCTCAAAATTGCCAACTATTAAAATTATGTAGCAGTATGAGAAAAAGACTACAAAATAATGTAAGGAAAAAGGGCAAAACACTACATTTGGGATACCAGCTCATTAAAATCATCTTTTATGTTTTCTTCTAGAAGCTTTAGAGCCTTTCTTTTCTATTTAGATCTATGATTAATTTAGACCTGAATTATTTTTTGTGCTCCATAGCCTGGAGCAAAGATTGAGGTTGTTTTGTCCCCATATTGCTATTTAATTTTCAGAATAATTTGTTGAAGAGATTTTCTTTCCTACTGAATTGCTATGAGGTCATGGTAAAACAATGAAATTTGAGTCTATTTTGGACTTTTTTTCATATTTATTTGATATAGCTGTCTAGCCTTATACCCATTTCTCATTACATTGATTCTAGAGAATCTGGGTTGGGCAGTCCATCTGTCAACATTGTTCTTTTTCAACATTGTTTTATCTATTCTAGGTTCTCCACAGTGTCATATTAATTTTGAAATCAGCTCATCAATTTCCATTAAAAAAAAAAGAAATACTTGCTAGGATGATTATTGGTATTAATTAGAATATATAGGTGAATTTTCAAAAATAAAAATATTTTTTTAAATTTATTTATCTATTTTGAGAGAGAGAGCACAAGCAGGGGCAGAGAGAGAGGGAGAAGAATACCTCAAGCAGGTTTTGCAATATTAGTGCAGAACCCAATGTGGGACTTGAACCCACGAACTGTGAGATCATGATCTGAGCTTAAATCAAGGGTTGGATGCCTAACTGATTGAGCCACCCTGGCACCCCAGCAAAAATAAATCTAACTGCATTTTCATATCCATGAATATGGAATATCTTGCACTTACTTAGGTCTCCTTTAATTATTCTCAACAATGTTTTATAATTTTTATTATTGAGGTCTTGCATTTCTTTTCCTAAGTTTACTTTGAAGTAATTGATATGTTTTGATGTTATTATAAATATAATTATTTTATTACATTTTCTAATTGTTTTATGATTATATGTAAGAATATACTTGATATTTGTATAATGACACTATATCCTGTAACTTTTCTAAATTTATGTATTAGATATCAGAGTTGCTTTATAGATGCCTCAGCACTTGCTATACAGAAAATCATGTCATTTGCAAATAAAGAATTATCTGTATCTTCTACTTGTATACCGCCTTCCCCCGTCATCACCTTATTGTACTGGCTAAGAATTATGGTGCAATCTTGAATAACATTAACCAAAGAAAGGAGCCTAGACTTGCTCCCAATCTTAGGGGAATAACATGCAATATTTCACCATTAAATATTATGTTATAATCCTGTATCTATTGAGATAATCATTTGGTTTTTCTCCTCAGTCTCATAACTTATTGAATCATTTACTTGATTTTCAAATGTTAAAGCAAACTAACATTCATAGGACAAATCCCACTTTGTTGTGTTGTATTTTGGTATTCTCTTGCTAATAATACTGTTAAGGACGTAAGCCTTCTAATTTTTATTCCTTGTAATGTCTTTGTCAGGTTTTCGAGTCAGAGTTATACTTTCCTCATAAAATAGATTAGAATGTGTTTTCTCCTGTTCTCTTTTGTAAAAGTGTGCTTAAGATTTACATTATTTCTTCTTGAAAGTTTTAAGACACTGAGCCTTGAGCTTCCTTTACAGCAACTTTTAAAAAAATTTTGTATTATAAATTCAATGCATTTAATGGTCAAAGAACTAATGTGATTTTCTATTTCATCCTATGTCAGTTTTTTTTTAATGTTTATTTATTTTTTGAGACAGAGAGAGACAGAGTACGAACGGGGGAGGGTCAGAGAGAGACGGAATCTGAAACCGGCTCCAGGCTAAGAGCTGTCAACACAGAGCCCAACGCGGGGCTTGAACTCATGGACTGCGAGATCATGACCTGAGCCGAAGTTGGACTCTTAACTGACTGAGCCACTGCGCCCCATCATCCTATGTCAGTTTTAAAAAGTTATGCTTTTTAGGAAATGTGTAAATATTGTCTAAGTTGCTAAATTTATTGGAAAAGACAAATTGCAGTTAGAAAGCTAAACATTCCTGCTCATCAGAATCACTTAAAAGATTCTGATTAAGAGGAAGTAACCACACTCCATCTAATCTGTCAAACTGAATGCATGAAGTTGCTATCTGAGGACTCTGAAAAGTAGATAGTGGCAGGAAGATGGGGGAGAGAAACTGGGACTCAAAGTAGGACGGATACAGCAGTGAATTTCCTGTCCCTTCCCCCACCTCAGAGTCCTCTAGCCTGGATTCAAAGGCAAATTGAATCCCCAAATCACACCATTTTACAGACAGAAAGAGCTCTTAGAGAAGCACTTTCTGATTTGGACAGTTGGAAGGGAAACTCCAAGGACCAGAGAGAGGGTGGAAAGTCCCTAGATTTATTCTGGTGTGTGTGTGTGTGTGTTTTCTATTCTCTCCTACTGCCCCTGATCCCAGAAGATACTGAGGCATCAGTGATGGTGGCAGTAATGAGGCAGTGGCAGCCTAGGAAGGACACAGGACTCTGAGAAGAATTCTGGTTTCAAGAATGTGGGAATAATTTCTTTTGTACTTTCTCTCTTTCTTCCACTTTCCCTGAAGGCAGATACCATCACAGAAATGTGCAGCAGAGTTGGAAAACGAAAGTTCCAATTTTCTAACTGGAGCTAAAAGTATAGCTCTCTGAGCATGTAGAAAACTAAAACATGGTAATCAAATAAAATTTGTATATGGACCCTTCGGGCTCATCCCTTTGCTGTATATGCACGAATCTGACCATAAACAGCATGTCAAATGTTTGGATAACTGAAATATGGGGTACACTAGCCAGGTCCCAAACCTACACGTGGTGGCCCACATGCAGGACAGGATCCAAATAACATAGCAGATGGTTCCAAAACTGAACTGACATTAGAACCACAACCCATGGAAGGCAAGCCTAAACTTATAATAGCCTATATGGAAATAGACCAGATTTGTAAATTATCAAAATTCGCCTGAGAAGAGATAGGCAATCTGAGTATCTACCAAAGAAATTAAATTTAAAACAAAAAAACAAAAACAAAAACAAATCCACAAAAAATAACTCCAAGACCAACTATGAAAAAAAAAAAAATCACGAATATTCCCTGAGTTTAGTTTTCTTCATCTGTAGAACAGGACTCACAATTCACACCATGCCTTCACAGGGAGTCACTAATATTAGATAATGCATGAGAATGTGTTTTTATAAGTGGCAAATTCTGCACAAATGAGAGGAAAGAACAGCCCTTTGGGAGAAGTAGAACTGACTTAAAGCCTGGAAGTATATACTGGTGTCAGTAATATCTTTTCTTCCTTCCTCACACGAACACAGTCGCTCAGTATATAGAGGATGGTGGAGGCCAGCCTGTGGCCTGAAACTGACATGAAATGCAAACTCTGTGCTTCTTCAGCTGGGTAACCACCCAACTAAAACAGGGAACAGCGGAGAATGAAGAAGTCTCCCTCTCTAGACATAACAAGGAGATGAAAGAATGACATAACAAGCAGCAAGAAAGGGAATTCGCTATCTCTATGGATGGATATGCTGATGTTTGTTCTAAATGTACAGTATAGATGGCCACAAATGGAACTGACTTTACATTAGCTCTCAAGAACAGAAAAAAAGTCAAAATAAAGACATCTTGCTGTAGAAAGATAGACACTGAGAATAATTTAAGTCAGGTTAAATAGCCCTTTCCTGAATTGAACTCATACCCTGAGAGAATTAAAGTCTGGAGACTAAGAAAGCTCCAGATTTATTTTCCCTCAGTGATGAACTCTTTTAGCACCCTCTAAAAGTTCAGGTGAGATAGCATACATTTATAATTAATCTCACAGCTCCTCGTCTTCTGAGAGTGCAAGGCAAAGCTTGGCAGTGAGCTCCTTGAGACATAGGCCTTCTAGGTGAATTGTAGGTTTGGGGTAGAGTCCATTTTCAGCCCAAGGAAATAACAGAGCTGAGACTGGATATGGCAAAAACAGAGCAGGGGTGATGGAAAGATCCCAACTTAGAAATATGAGAAAAACCCTTACACACACAAAATCAAGAGGCCATCAACCAGTCCATTATGCCCAGGCAGAAATGAAAACTCAGTCATTAACTACAACCTTTGTATTCTCTGTTAGTCATCTAGAACAGCATGTGATAGTCCATAAGTATATAACTTAGTCCCTTTTTTGGCATATTCCAATTTTCTCAAAGCTTGGAAAAAATGGAAAGAACTTTGGAGCTAATATAGTTCATTTTCCTATGTTGATGGCAATATACAACAAAAAATATAATAAAGAACACTGAACCAGATTGAAATCTTGTTTTTTCTTTTTCTTCTTCTTATGGTCATATTGCAAAGTTATGAACAACGGAGTGATTGGCTTTGCTATGCCCTTTCCCAGGTTAGATCCCTGGGCTTTGCAACGCTTTCCACGAACCAACCACTTCTCATTGCAAATGTCTACCTTGCCTTATTGATCTATTATTTTTGTGAACAATCTAGTTTTTTTATGCCACACGTGTGAGACTCTTAAACCCACCTAAGAGTTAATAAAAAATCATGGATCAGCTTCACTCTCAAGAAGTCAAGTTGTGGGGCACCTGGGTGGCTCAGTCAGTTAAGTGTCCGACTTTGGCCCAGGTCATGACCTCACGTCCATGAGTTCGAGCCCCGCGTCGGGCTCTGTGCTGACAGTGCAGAGCCTGGAGGCTGTTTCAGATTGTGTGTCTCCCTCTCTCTCTCTGACCCTCCCGCATTCATGCTCTGTCTCTCTCTGTCTCAAAAATAAATAAACGTTAAAAAAAATAAAAAATAAAAAATTAAAAAATTAAAAAAAAAAAAAAAAGATGTCAAGTTGTATCTTTTAAAAAATGGAATGCCCAGACACCCCCAAGCTGTTGGTTGATGTCTGTAAGAACTATCCTGACTCACCTTCACTGATCATTATCTCTATGGCTCCCGTCAGCGTAAGCCAATTAGAAGAATGCCACAAATCTAATTTGGGCTTCAGATAAACCATGGTTTTCTATGTATTTGTAGTCACAGATCTTAGCATTAAGAGACCTCAAGAAATCATCTGTTTCAGACCTTTATTAAACAGATTAAAACCAAACCAAACAGCTGTGGCTAGAGTAAATAATCCCAATACAAAAAGTTCTTGCTGTGATAACTCCAATCTCCTTATCATATCTGAGTTTGGTTCTCCTGTTGCTTGGTCTCTTCAGAATGCTTTATCCCTGCCATCTGGCATGTCTGGTGACTTTTGTTGAAAACCACTCATGTTCTATCTCTTAATATGGACTGAGGTAAACAGGCCCTTACACACGTGTGAAGATTTATATGAATATGGCTGGAAATGAGGCTGTGTTTAGTCTTGTTGTAGTTCTACGTATTGGGCTTCAGATTTCTCTATCTCTTGTTTTTGTGTGCTCTCTTAGCTTTGGGTCTTTATGTCCTGCTCCTTAGAGATAAGCTGTCTTGAAGCTCTTTAAAATGTAACGGAGTATAATTATGCCACAGCATTGGTAGGGAGGTTGAGGGAGTGTTCTATAACCTTCTAATTGAGTCTTAGTCCTTTAGTGGGCCTGTCTCTCAGGGATGTGGCCTTCAAAAGTGTTTCTGTTGGGGCGCCTGGGTGGCTCAGTCGGTTGAGCCACCGACTTCGGCTCAGGTCATGATCTCACAGCTTGTGAGTTCAAGCTCCGCATTGGGCTCTGTGCTGACAGCTTGGAGCCTGGAGCCTGCTTCGGATTCTGTGTCTTCCTCTCTCTCTGCCCCTAACCCAGTCGCATTCTGTCTCTGTCTCTCTCAAAAACAAATAAACATTAAAAAAAAAAAAAATTTTTTTTAAAGTGTTTCTGTTATTCCATCAATGGCTATAACTTTCTTTCCTCTTGTCTGCTACTCCCTTACCTAGGGGCATCATTCGCAATCTATTTTGGAAGACCTCTACCATGTTTTTTGTTTGTTTGTTTGTTTTTGTTTTTAAGATAAGAAAGGAAGTCCAAAGCTCGGGCAGCATTCCTGTCCCTGACTGGGGAAAAGCTTTCAGATTTGCTATATATCAAATACCTTCCCCCTGGGGGTTGGGTCTTCCTTTAGGGAGAACACACTGGGGGTGTTCCAAGATGGCGACTCTTGGAACAAGAGTCTGGCGATTCCTTGCCAGAGCCGACAGATGATCTATTTCATCTCACCACCATGACAGCCTGGTGGATTCCTAAAGGGCAAGCCTGTAAGTATGGGGTCCCCTTATGACTGAGTTCCCCAGGAGTTTCTAACAGTCATGCTAGTCTCCAGCAGTTCATCACAATTATTATTTGAGAGCTCCTATAAGTTTATGGAGTTCAGTGACTTCTGCTACAGGTAAGCAAATCATGAGGGCTGCCTCTGTCTGGATACATCTGTTTCTAGATGTCAGGCTGGCAGTTTGCCTTACAGCCTCTATTCTCTCATGGGTCCAAGAAAAGCCATTAATTTTTAGTTTGCCTAGTTTTTTCTTGCACAGACAGGAATGACAGCTCTCAGTTTCTTTACAAGTTGTAATTCAAACCCTTAGTCAGCATGCAAGTCTGGATACCTGGTGTTGGCTAGTTCAACATAGAAAGTAAAGGAGGCATCATCTAGGACATGATGGATAAGAACATTGTTATACATTGATATAGTATCTCTATATAGTTTAGATAGGAACAGATGAAAAATGGCTAGTGACAGGGACTTAACAGTACCTTTGAAAAAAGAGAAGGGGTTGGTGAATATTAGAATGTTTAGTGTAGCTGCAGCAAATAAATTAAAGATGTTTAGAATAATTTTCTGAGAAATTCCTTTGAGTCTGTGTTAGCCAAAGGGCTTAAATATGATAATAACTAAATTTTTCTGCATACTTATCATATTCCAGTGTTATTTAATGTTTGCAATACTGTTATTCAATCCTAGCTATAAATTCATGATGTACGTGCCATGTTAATAAGCACCACTTTAACCATTAGGAAGCTGACTTTTACATAAATTCGATCACTCTCTGTGTCACACAGGTGGTAAGGAGTAGAGGAAAGGCTTGAACCCCAATTATGTGACTCCAAAGTTCATGTGCTTAATCAGTACCGTAGGTCCTTCCCAAGAGATGGAAAAGGAATTTTAGAGAAAATCCTATGATTGATATACGTGACTGAGGGTTTAAGGTCAGGAAAAGCCTAAAGGTAACAATTTATAGGTTAAACTGTGAAGTGCTTGTCAGGCTACATATGTTACATTGTGACAATTTCTGGGCGACACCTTTTAATAGGAAATTGACATGGTCAAGTCAGTGCCCGCCAAAGCAGTCAGAATGCTGAAGGCTTGAGAACTATTTCTTGAAATGATACATGAGAAATATCTCGTGGATGAAGACATTTCAGTTCAGTGGTGTGGGTGCCAGGATTTCTTCATGCCTTTTCCACCTCATTGTCAAGATGGATATAACATAACCTGGGACTCACCTTCAGGGTTCAAGACTATCACCCAAGGGGTCACCTCTAATATATAAAACCCCGTATTGAACATTCCTTCCCAGGAGCACTCTCTTCTTTGTGAAGATTGTGTATGCTGCGCAGTGGTCCTCATTTGGGCTCAAATAAAACGCTCTTCCTTTCTTTTAGAAATTCTAAAAGGTTTGCCCATTTCGTGCTGACAGTCCTAACACATACTATGGTGTTTTGCACTTCTATTGAAGGAATAAATGATTGAATACTTTAAAATGTTTGTAATATACCAGATGTAATCATTTTATGAGCAAATTTGCTATCTTGGTAAGCTTAGGCAAATTACTTAATTTTTGTTGCTTCAGATTCTTTATTTTTAAAACATTAAATATATTACTGTTAGGTTGAATCATATGAAATTGCTACCTGATTTAGCCTAATATTATCTTTTACATCGAGCTATTGTGAGAATAAAATAAATTAGTGAATGTAAAAAGATTAGAATTATATATGGCATATAGTTAAATGTTCAATAAACACTTGCCATTATCATTATAAACCATGGTTTATGTATGCAATAATAAAGTGTTTTGAAAACTATAAAGAGCAATCACCACTAATAATTATATATAATTAACTATTTCCCCAAACTTCAACAGGAAAAAAAATTGAAATCATGATTTTAAATATTTCAGAAATTATATCCAGAAAACTATTGTCATAAAGACTTTCGAGAACAATGTCTGCAAAGCTTTAATTTCTAGTTCTTAGCCTAATGTCAATGTATTTATTTCTATGTTGACAATATTATATACATGGGAGATAATGAGAGTATCATCCGAGGATTAAAAAAAAATCAAATTTTAATTGGTGAAAGGAAATCTTGAGGGAGTGTGTGTATATATATATATATATATATATATGATATATATATATATATATATATATGAAACTATATGATGATACCTCTTGTATATTACCCTAGATAAAAACAAATCACTTTGGCAAGTGACTCTGGTAGCATTATGAGATTACAATAGGGAATCATGGGTTTTGATACATATTATCTATGTAAACATCTCAGAAATCCAGACCTGCCTTTGATTCCCTAAGTAAAGGAGAGCCCAGAAATGTCTATTTTTGAATAGCCTCTACTGTGATTCTCAAGAGCTATTTTCCTTGGAGGATACATGGTCTAAATCATACATTTAACCTAGAGTAAAATTTCCAAGTAAAGGTGAGTATCTGAGTTCTCTCTATTCTAGAATTTTTAATCTCAGAATGTTAAAGGAGTCTAGCTTCCTCACAACATTAAAAAAATTTCCTAAAGCTTTTAGAAGGTGGTTACTCATGTTTTGCTAGAATGCATCTGAAGACAGAAAACGATCTTTTTCATAACTCAACCCATACACATTTAATGGTTAGATATTTGATTTTGAAACAGGTTAAGTTTCTCAGGATCCACATAAGAGTGAAAACATATGGTATCTGTCTTTCTCTGTATGACTTATGTGGATCCTGAGAAACTTAACAGAAGACCATGGGGGAGGGGAAGGAAAAAAAAAAGAGAGGGAGGGAGCCAAAGCATAAGAGACTCTTAAAAACAGAATAAACTGAGGGTTGATGGGGGGTGGGAGGGAGGGGAGGGTGGGTGATAGGATTTGAGGAGGGCACCTGTGGGGATGAGCACTGGGTGCTGTATGGAAACCAATTTGACAATAAATTTCATATTAAAAATAAATAAATAAATAAATTAATTAATTAACTAATTAATAAAAAAAAAAAAAAGAAACAGCTCATTGGCCATAGCTCCTCCCTTTGAAGTAACATACAAAAAATCGAATTCCAATTCCTGTTACCAGTCATGTAGACACTTGGTGTAAATTATTTTAATCCAAATCTTCAGTTTTCATGGATAATTATAGTTTGTAAATTGTCATCATAAAATACAGCCCCCAGAACTAAGCACAATTCACCAGATGCAGTTTATCTTGTGTGACTATCACCTTAGTATGTTTCTTTTCATGAACTTAACAGCATCGTTAAGTGTTTTTTTTTCTCTTGATCCGGATCTTTTGAACATGAGGGCTGTGAGGCCAATGCCTCTCAATTTTGAATGTGTTGTAGACCTGGCTTATCCCTACTTGTCCTAGATTCATATTTCTTTTGGAAGCCTTCCTTGACACCTATTCTGGGTTAGCACCACATTTATTGTGTTCCTGTAAGACTTGTGCAATCACGTGTCACATCTCTTAGTCTGCCTCCCTGCTCCTAGATTGTACATTCTGAAGAGCAGGGATTCTCTCATTCATCTCTATCCTGAGTGCTCATGAAAAATTTTATGCTTATAAAACTGTTAAATTTTCCCTCTTTTTAAAGTTTTGATTTAAATTTCTATTAGTTAACATAAAGTGTAATATTATATTCAGGTGTACAATTTAGTGATTCAACACTTCCATACAACACCTGGTGCTCATCACAAGTGCCCTCCTTAATCCCCATCACCCATTTCCCCCATCCCCCACCCACCCCCCCTCTGGTAACCAACCAACTGTTCTCTATAGTTAACAGTCTATTTTTTGGTTTGTCGCTCTCTCTCGCTCTTTCCCCCTATGTTTGTTTCTTAAATTCCACATATGAGTGAAATCATATGGTATTTGTCTTTCTCTGAGTGTAGAGATTTGATTTCACTAAGTGTAGTACTCTCTAGATCCATCCATGTCATTGCAAATGGCAAGATTTCTAAATTATTTTTTTAATGTTTATATATTTATTTTGAGAGAGAGAGAGATGGGGAGAGAGAGAGGGAGAGAGAGAGAATCCCAAGCAGGCTCTGTGCTGCCAGCATAGAGCTTGATGTGGGACTCAAACTCATAAACTGCTACATTATGACCTGAGCCAAAATCAGGAGTCGAATCCTTAACCCTCTGAGCTACCCATGTGACCCTAAATTCTTCTTTTTAATATCAGTCTACACTCACCTAACATTCTCTTCTTAAATCATTATCATCATACAAGTGTTTATTACTCTTTTCTTTGTTAATGTTGTCTCTGAATTTCATAATGATTTCCTCCATGGTATCATCCAAGTTACTGATAGAATGTTTTTCAAGACAAGACTAAGTATGCAAGTCCTATGGGATAATAACTTAAATTTTTTCATTTTATGATTTATCTTTAGATGTTCATTGAATTCATGCAGCTATGAAGTTTGTTCTATATTTTTAGCTACCACACATTACTTATGTCCATAGACTCACAAGAAATTTAGCAAAAACTAAAGATAATTTAGGACTAGATAATTTAGGACTAGATAATTTAGGACTAGAACATTCTTTTAGTCTATTAACCTAGTAAAACTGGAGAAACAAAAATTCTGGGTTATAAGTCATAATATTTCTTTTATAAGAGTTCAAAACTTTTTTTCTTTTTTAATCTGTTTTGGTGTTTTCCTCAGGACTCATTCATCTCTCAGATAGATCAAACTAAGGTAAGAAAAGACCATGGATGCAATGTTGGTAATTATCCACTTGTACGAGTAATGGGCATTCAAACAGACAGGTATTGTTACCTGGACAGAACAGAAAATAATAGAAGCTGTGACCATGTGTGAGAGTCAGACTTCAGAGGGAGATGGTCACACATAATGAATAAAAGCCCAACATCTTCAGTCAGAATTACAAAGACTGGACAAGATATAATGGAACTTCTGTGATGGGCAGGAGTATTTACTGGCTCACTTTTGTGAAGGGCCAGGAGTATAGGAGAAACAGTCAGTGGCCATTGTAAAGAGTCAGAGAAATATGGAAGGATGTAGCAACGCAGTCTTTTTAATATCAGGTAAGGTAAAATTAGGGGATGGATTAAAAGAAATAACTGGGATTTTTGTAAAAGATAATGGGGAAACTACCGTTTGGGGTTTATAAAATTGGCAACAGGTTTGGCTTGATCATGAATGGACAGTTTTGTGCATTAGACATACTTAAATTCTTCACAGTAAAGTATAGAATTGACCCAGAACCAAGGATGGTTAGTTTCTGCTGGAGATGGCAAGCTTTCTGCTTATCGAGGAGTAAAAGGAAAACAGACACCAAGCAGCAAGCTACTGGGTATTTTCAGTACTGGGTACTGTGTTTTCAGGCCATCTTTACTATGTTTACTTTACTTGTTTTGTACTTGTTGATTTTTTTTTCTCTGATGAAGACATAGGACAAAGGAGAAACATTTTAAATAGAGCATATTTATTTCCTATATCTTTAACTTATTAACAATTTATGGTTAAATCCTATATTTTTCTTATCTACCAGAGAGAAAAAATATAATTGTAAAATATGGTTATAATTTTTGAGCCACTGTTGCATAATTTTTTGCTGGGGAAGATCTCATTGTTTGAAGAAAACACTTAGTAGGGAAATTTGGCATAATAAAGAGGTATACACCGGCATAACCTAGATGGGGAAGGCTTGGAGGACAATGGCAAATTCGCAGGTGGTGGTGAAATGTTTTGTATAGTCAGTATGTTATCACCATCATTTTGTTGTGGTTGTTCTACTTGTTTATAACAGTTTTATTGAGATGTAATTCACACACTATAAAATTCAACCATGCAATGTGTACAAATCAGTGTTTTTAGTATATTCGTGGAATTGAACGACCATCACCACGTCCTAATTTTAGAGCATTTTCATTACTTCCTCCCTCCCCTCAAAAATAAAGTTCTGTACTCATCAGCAGTCACTTCCCATTCTCCCTTGCTCCCAGCCCCTGGAAGAGACTTTCTCTCTACATAAGTTTATCTTTTTTTTTTTTTTTTAAATTTTTTTTAACGTTTATTTATTTTTGAGACAGAGAGAGACAGAGCATGAACGGGGGAGGGTCAGAGAGAGGGAGACACAGAATCTGAAACAGGCTCCAGGCTCTGAGCTGTCAGCACAGAGCCCGACGCGGGGCTCGAACTCACGGACCGTGAGATCATGACCTGAGCCGAAGTCGGCCGCTTAACCGACTGAGCCACCCAGGTGCCCCCATAAGTTTATCTTTTCTGGACACTTTGTATAAACGGAATAATATAATATGTGGCCCTTTGTGTTTCTTTCACTTAGCATAATGTTTTAAGGTTCATCCATGATGTGGCATGCCTCAATACTTCATTACTTAAAAAATTTTTTTTTTAAATGTTTATTTATTTTTGAGACAGACAGAGCACGAGCAGGTGAGGGGCAGAGAGAGAGAGAAGGAGACATAGAATCTGAAACAGGCTCCAGGCTCTGAGCTGTCAGCACAGAGCCCGATGCAGGGTCTAACCCACAAACTGTGAGCCAAAGTTGGACACTTAACCGACTGAGCCACTCAGGCATCCCAATACTTCATTACTTTTTATGGCCGAATACTATTCCATTTTATGGGTATACCTTTGTTTATCCATTCATCATTTGATAGACATTTGGATGGTTTTCATTTTTTTGACTATTATAAATAATATTGCTAAACATTTATATATAAGCGTTTATGGGGACATTTATTTTCAATTCTTGGATGTACTTAAGAGTAGGACTTCTGGGGGCGCCTGGGTGGCTCAGTCAGTAAAGCGGCCGACTTCGGCTCAGGTCATGATCTTGCGGTCCGTGAGTTCAAGCCCCGCATTGAGCTCTGTGCTCACAGCTCAGAGCCTGGAGCCTGTTTCAGATTCTGTGTCTTGCTTTCTCTGACCCTCCCCCGTTCATACTCTGTCTCTCTCTGTCTCAAAAATAAATAAACGTTAAAAAAAAAAAAATTAAAAAAAAAAAAAGAGTAGGACTTCTGGGTCATATGGTAACTTTTTGTTTAATACTTTCAGGAGCTACTGAACTGGTTCTCTAAGCAGCTGTATCATTTTGCAATCCCACCAGCACTCTATGAGGGATCTAATCTCTCCAGATCCTTGCCTATACTTGTTATTGTCTGTCTTTTTGATTATAGCCATTCTAATGTGTATTAGGTGGTATCTCATCGTAGTTTTGATATGCAGTTCCCTAGTGACAAAAGATGGTGTTCAGGTGCTTCTTGGTCATTTGTGTATCTTCTTTGGAAAAATGTCTACTCAAATCCTCTGCCCATTTTAAAATTGGGTTGTCTTTTTATTGTTGAGTTTTAAGAGTTTTTATATTTTCTGTATACAGGTTCTTAGCTATACACATGACCTGCAAATATTTTCTCTCATCTGTTGGTTGTCTTTTCATCTTCCTGGATGATATTCTTTGAAACACAAAAGCTTTTAATTTTGATGATATCGTTTATTTTTTACATGGTTTCTTGTACTTTGACATCTTATCTAAGAAGACATCTCCTATTCCTAAGGCACAAATACTTACTTTTACATATTTTTTAAAGAGTGTAGTAGTTTTAGCTCTTATGTTTAGGTCTAAGGCCCATTTTGAAGTACGTTTTGTGTATGGTGTGAGGAAGGGATCTGACTACATTCTTATGTATGTAGCTATCCAGTTATTCCAGAACCATTTAATGAAAATATTATTCTTTCCTCGTCAATTGTTCTGGAATCCTTGTCAAAATCAATCCACCACAGATGTATGTGTTCATTTCTAAACTCTAATTTCAATTCCATTGATATATGTGTCCATTATGTTAGTGATACACTGTCTTGATTACTGTAGCTTTATAGCAAGCTTTCAAATTAGGAAGCCTGAGTCTTCCAACTTTGTTCGCTTTCCAGTTTATTTTGGGTTTTCTGAATGCTTTATATCTCCACGTGAATTCTAGGAAGAGCTGTTCAATATCTGCAAAAACAACTAACATTTTGATAGAGACTATATTGACTCTGTAGCTCAATTTGGGAAGAATTGCCTTCTTAAAAATGTTAAAGATTTTTTTTTAATGTTTTATTTATTTTTGAGACAGAGAGAGACAGAGCATGAGCAGGGGAGGGGCAGAGAGAAAGGGAGTCACAGAATCCGAAGCAGGCTCCAGGCTCTCAGCTATCAGCACAGAGCCCAACGTGGGGCTTGAACTCACAAACCATGAGATCATGACCTGAGCCAAAGTCAGATGCTCAACCAACTGAGCCACCCAGGCGCCCCAAAATGTTAAAGCTTTTGATTCATAAACATGGGATATCTTTCATTCATGTAGGTCTTGCTTAATTTCTTTCAATAATGTTTTGTAATTTTCAGTGTACATGTCTTCTGTTTCTTTGTTTAATTTACTTCTAAGTATTTTATTATTTTTGATGCTATTAAACATGGAATTTTTTTTGGATTATTTATTGCAAGTGTATAGAAATACAGTTGAACGTTGTATGTTGATCTTGTATGTGTCAACCTTGTTGAACTTGTTAATTACTTCTAAGATTTCTTTTGCAAATTCCTTAACATTTTCTATAGGTTACATCATGTAAGTTGTGAACAGAGATAGTTCTACTTCTTCCCTTCCATTGTGGATATGTTTTATTCCATTGTCTTCCTTGATTGATATAGATAGAATCTCCAGTATAAGGATGAGTAGAAGTAGAGGGATGGCCATCATTGCCATGTTCCTCATCTTAGGGGATGATATTAAATCTTTTTTCCATTAAGTATAACGTTAGCTGTGTTTTTTTGTGGATGCTGTTGATATTATTTAAAATATAAAACAATATTTTTTGACAGGGCTTATGCTCTTCAAATTGCATCATAACATTTTATTTTTTATTTTTTTAATATCTATTTATTTATTTATTTATTTATTTATTTATTTATTTATTTTTGAGAGGCAGAGAGACAGAACATGAGGAAGGGAGGGACAGAGAGTGGAGTCACAAAATCAGAAGCAGGCTCCAGGCTCTGAACTGTCAGCACAGAGCCTGATGGGGGGGGGGGGGGCTCGAACTCACTGACGGCAAGATCACGTGAGCCGAAGTTGGACGCTTAACCAACTGAGTCACCCAGGTGTCCCAACATCTTTTTTTTTTTTTTTTTTTTTTTTTAAATCAAGGCGGTCCTTTGAGTCATTTAAGTTTGAGAAATCTTCAGGACATTATGTTAAGTGAAATAAGTCAGTCAGAAAAATACAAATACTGTATGATTTCACTTATGTAAGGTATGTAAAGTAGTTAAATTTATAGAAACATACAGAATAGGACTTAACAGGGCCCAAGGGAGAGAGAGAAAAGGGATTTATTTAGTGGGTACAGAGTTTCAGATTTGCAAGATGAAAAATTTCTGAAGATCTGTTTCACAACAATGTGAACATATTTGACACTACTGAACTCTACACTTAAAATGGTCAAGATTGTAAATTTTATGTTATGTGATTTTTTTTTACCACAAACAAATGAGGAAATCAAAACAAATTTAATTTTGATCATTTGAATAAAAGAGAATTTTAGAGTTGTCATTATTCCTCTCAAGGGAGAGTCTGTTTCCTAAAGGAGGACAGGAGTGAAAAGTTTTAGAGAAGATTTACAAACTCAAATACTTTCATGGGTCAAGTAGGTAGCAGAAGTATATAGAGGTTTTAAGTTTATGGAGAGTGGTGATTTGAAAACTGCATGTTCTGTAACATATTCTAAAGCTGTGCTATCAAGATAAAACATAGCTACTGAACTACTTCTGCCTAACTTGTTATTCCTTTTCTAGAAAGAGAGGAGAATGTGGCAGTCAAGCACTGGCTGCTGCAAGAAAGAAATTCCTTACACCATGACTTTGTAACATTCAGTTTGAAGTTGTATTCTGCCAAAGGTATAATCACTACATTATGACTAAGCCTTTAGTAAAAATGTATTATATCCAATGGTCATGTGTTAATGGTGCTTTAAAAAAAAAAAAGGAAGAACATTGTGGGCAGTTTTATCACTTCCAGTCATTAATGGGTGGCAAAGATGGGAAAGGCCCAACAAGGAGTTATTGTTGGAAAATGTACCTAAAGACAGCAGTGAGGCAGGCTGCAGTGTGAGATTTAAGACAAAAGCTCTTTTCCCAATACAGTTTCAAGAATGGTGACCCACTGTGGCACCTGGGTGGCTGGTTTAACGTCCAACTCTTGGTTTCTGCTCGGGTCATGATCTCACAGTTTGTGAGTTTAAACCTCACATTGGGCTTTGTGCTGGCAGTGTGGATCCTGCTTGGGATCTTCTCTCTCCCTCTCTCTCTGCTCCTCCCCTGCTCTCTCTCTCTCTCAAAATAAATAAATAAACTTAAAAAAAAAAAGAAAAAGAATGATGATCCAGATGGGGAGGGAGTATAGGAACAAATACATATATTACAAATTTCACTTTTTTTAAGTTAAATAAATTTATATCTAAGAAGGCAAACAGTTTTACATGGTGCTATCACTAAAATCTGGATAAATAACTTTTAAAAATCACCAGCGTCCTGCTACCTAAAGATGTCTTCCCCATCATAAGTGAATTCTATGCCTATAGATGAAAGTGTCAACAGTAAGAGAATGGCAGAAAACCATTTCCTATTTAAAAACATTTGAGATATACTTTTACATAACTAAGCAATAGTTAACAAAATAGTAAGCATGTGAAAACTGTAAATTCCAAAGACTGAGATTATTTTGCTATAGAAACAATCATTAGTATTATACTAAAAAAATGTTGGAACTGGAAGACAGAGTACTACATAGAAGATTAAATTTTGGCTTTATCTGTTTCCAGCCATATCTTGCACAGTGTAAACATAAATACCACAGACAGATATTTTAGTCACAGAATGGCACCGTGCTCCTAATAGTTTACGTGCAACTGACAAAGGCTTTTGTTTTTATTTATTTCATGCTGTGAACCCAGTTGGTTCCCTTTATTCATACACTATTCATTGGGCAATCCATGCATAGATAGGTAACCAGTATCAGATTCATCTCTATAGAATCTTACCTAGACTCTGCTCTATTTAGAATCACTCAATAAATGTTAGTATCACCATTATGATTTTTTCTCCATCTCTTATGTTCTTTGAACTAGCATGTGTTTTGTACATGCTTTGGTTTTAGAAAGAATGGTGTTTCTGGCAGATATCAGTATTAGCTCAAGCCCATTATTATCACTTTTATTTCTTGTGGCTATTTTGAATTTTTCACCTGTACTTTTAGGAAACTATCATCCACACCTATAATGAAAAGCCACAGAGTCTCCACTACCAAGTAACTGAAGTCCCTGAATTTTAGTTTTCTCATCTGGGAAAAATAAATCAGATACCTTTTCTAAAGTGCCTGGACAGCAACCCGTTATGTACCTAATACACAGTAATATCACCAGTCTTTTCATTTTTGTTTTTTTTAGTTTCTTTTTAAATTCCAGTTAGTTAACACATTGTAATATTAGTTTCAGGTGTACAATATAGTGATTCAACAATTCCATACATCACCCGGCGCTCATCACCACACATGGACTCCTTAATCCCCATCACCTATTTAGTCAATTCCACCCCCCCCCAACCCACCTCCCCTCTGGTAACCATCAGTTTGTTCTCTATAGTTAAGAGTCTGTTTCTTGGTTTACTCTCTCTCTATCTTTTTTCCCTTTGCTCATTTGTTTCTTAAATTCCATGTATGAGTGAAATCATATGATATTTGTCTTTCTCTGACTGACTGATTTTGCTTAGTGTAATAATACTGTCTAGCTCCATCCATGTCATTGCAAATGGCAAGATTTCATTCTTTTTTATGGCTGAATTATATTCTGTTATATATATAAATCTTTACATTTTTATCCATTCATCTATCAATGGACACTTGGGCTGCTTCCACAATTTGGCTAGGGTAAATAATGCTGCATAAACATAGAAGTGCGTAAGGTCAACTTTTACAGCATAGAACAAAAAAGGGATAGTTCTAACTGATATTTATTTACATGCCCCACATTATGGAGACCTCAGTGTCTTTGAGCGCTAACATAGATCAGGGACAGACAGAACTGAAGCTACATGGCTGAAAAGACAAATTCTGTTTCATACTACATTGCATGGTGGGATAATAAATATCTACCACAATTTTTCTTCTTCTCTTTCTACATAAAATTCCCAGAGGAAAATGACAGCAGGAAATCATTCCACAGTGACTGAGTTCATCCTTGCTGGGTTAACAGAGAGTCCAGAACTCCAGCTGCCCCTTTTCTTCCTCTTCCTAGGAGTCTATGTGGTCACGGTGGTGGGGAACCTGGCCTTGATCACACTGATAGGGCTCAGTGCTCACCTGCACACCCCCATGTACTATTTCCTCAGCAATTTGTCCTTCATTGATCTCTGCCATTCCACCGTCATTACCCCTAAAATGCTAGTGAACTTTGTGACAGAGAGGAATTTCATCTCCTACCAAGCATGCATGACTCAACTCTACTTCTTCCTTGTTTTTGTTATATCAGAATGTCATATGTTGGCTATAATGGCGTATGATCGCTATGTTGCCATCTGTAACCCATTGCTTTACAATGTCACCATGTCTTATCAGGTTTGCTCCCGGCTGGTGGTTGGGGTGTATATCATGGGCTTGACTGGTGCCACAGCTCACACAGGCTGCATGCTAAGAGTGCTTTTCTGTAAGGCTGACAGAATCAACCATTACTTCTGTGATCTTTTCCCACTGTTGGAGCTCTCCTGCTCCAGTACTTATATCAACGAGGTGGTAGTTTTGTGCTTCAGTGCATTTAATATCCTCGCCCCCAGCCTCATGATTCTTAGCTCCTACATCTTCATCATGGCCAGCATCCTCCGCATCCGCTCCACCGAAGGTAGGTGCAAAGCCTTCAGCACCTGCAGCTCCCACATCTCAGCTGTTGCCGTTTTCTTTGGATCCGCTGCGTTCATGTACCTGCAGCCATCATCTGTGAGCTCCATGAACCAAGGGAAAGTGTCTTCCGTGTTTTACACCATTATTGTGCCTATGCTGAACCCCCTGATCTACAGCTTGAGGAATAAAGATGTCAGACTTGTCCTGAATAAGATCCTTGAAAAAAGAAGGAAATGGGTATTTTGCTTGAGAAAAGCTTTGTAATTCTCGGAGAGGGTTTGATAAGGAAACAATCCAGAGACAACAGTGTATGTCCACAAGTAATGAAATTGTTCATTCTACTTGATAATTTTGAAGAACAGTGCGGGAGGACTGGATTCATAGTGCCAGTCATATGCACAGCATCACCATATGATAGGGTATATTAGACATTGACCTGGGCACCATGTGGACACGATAGCACACCAAGTGTATTGGACATAGAGTTAGAAAGCAAAGTGCATGCAAACAAAATTTGCAGAATTGGGATATCTCTTAGAAATAGGATGCATAACAATGGTTATTTGCTAACTTAAATTGATGAAATAAGTCAAGTACAATTCCTTTGATAATACTTATTGCCTTATATTTTAATATGTTTTTCAAGACTTAACTTCTACTAGTTATAGGAAAGGATGGTATATTGTAAATCAGCGTTATTAAAATATAGTGTTAATAAACTTTTAATTTTACATGTTTGGCATGAAGACTATGACTAACCACAATAGGTAACATACACTACCTGCCAGCCAAGGTCTTACCAGTAAGCTTTCCTTTCCCTCTCTCTTTTTTTTTTTTTTAAATTCAAATATAGTTGACACACAATGTTACTTCAGTTTCAGGTATAGAACATACTGATTCAACATCTCTGTACATTATTCTATGCTTGCCCCAAATGTAGCTACCATCTGTCCCCATAGAATACTATTACAATACCATTAACTACATTCCATTTGCTGTGCCTTTTATTCTTGTGAGTTACTCATTCCATAACTGCAGGCCTGTACCTCCCTCTTCCCTTCATCCCTTTTTGCTCATACCCCATCCATCTCCCCTCTGGCAACCAAAAGTTTGTTCTCTGTATTTACAGGTCTGATTCTACTTTTTGTTTATTCATTTTGGTTTTTAGATTCCACATATGTGTGAAATCATATGGTATTTGTCTTTCTCGGTCTGACTTATTTCACTTAGCCTAATACCGTTTAGGTCCATCTATGTTGTTGCAAATGGCAAGATCTTTTTTTATGACTGTGTAATATTCCATTGTATAGATATGTTATATCATCTTTATCCACTTATGTATTGATGGACACTTGAATGGCTTCCATGGACACTTGAATGGCTATTGTAAATAATTCTGCAATACACATAAAGGTGCATATATCCTTCTGAATTAGTGTTTTGTTTCCTTTGGGTAAATATCCAGTAGTGAAATTATTGGATCATATGATATTTCTATTTTTAGCTTTTTGAGGAACCTCTATACTGTTTTCCACAGTGGCTGTACCAATTTACATTTCCACAAACAATACACAAGTGTTCCTTTTCTCCACATCTTCACCAAAACTTATTTCTTGTCTTTCTGATTTTAGTCATTCTGACAGGTATAAGATGATATTGTAGTTTTGATTTGCATTTCCCTGATGATTAATGATGTTGAGTATCTTTTCATGTGCTGTTGGCCATCTATACATCTTCTTTGGAAAAATGTCTATTCAGGTCCCCTGGCCATTTTTAATGGGATTAAACTGTCGGTTTTTATTACCAAACAAATAAAATGATTCAGTATTTATACAGAAATAAAATAATTTGTATAGCACACATATTTCTTTGCTCCTCATCATTTCTCTTTATTTTAGAAAAAAATAAAGTTACCATATCTCCTTCTTACTCTAATTAGGAACTTCCCAGGGATTTATGCAATATTTAGCATATGCTTTCACTTAGGCCACAAGTTAAAATATTCCAAACATCACCGTTTTCTGAGTACATTATGAAATCTAAATACAGTTAACAGAGACCAATGAAAAAAACTTTCAGATCCTACATAACCAGGTTGTTTTCCCTGATTTTCTACTTTGCCCTTGTGGGAAGGGACTTCAGAAAACTTTAGTGTATGTCTTATAAATTTCCTGAAATTTTGCATTTGAAAATGGGCTGGCATGAAATTCACCAGAGCTCTAACAGTATCTCTCACATCCTTGGTTCTAATGTGTAACCTAATAAGAACAATGAATAACACTTTTGTGACACTATTAAGCCCTTGAGTACCAATGGAGAAAGGGAAATTCTAATTGTTTCTTTTCCCATGAGTGGATACTTGTGGGATAAGATCCTAGTGGGAGGCCATTATCATTGTTTGCTCTTAATCAGACCCTTAGCATCTATACCCAGAGTGTAAAATCCTCAGATAATATCAACCAACCTTTGCAGGGGGACAGACAGTTTGGGGCATCAGCTTCACCAGAGATCAAGATCAGTGACTAAAAACAATGGCCAAAGGAGACTTATAGGCTATGACTCCCTCAGCACTAAAGAGTCCTGCAAGGTTGGTACTCCGAACTATCCACCAGCATCGTCAGATCATTTTTCCCTTCAGAACAATGAAGAAGAAAAGTACACGGCACTGAATTCTCTGTGAAGAAGGAAAGCTATGTCTGAAACACAGTCCTTGGATTTTAAAATCTTAGCTTTCCACTCAGGCTCCTTTCCCAGCGCACACAGAGATGTACGCAGCCATTTCATCCTCACCTGTCCTCGTTCTATTGTTCACACTTTCTCATGACCACAGGCCCCTTTGTTATCTCTCTGTCCCCTCTAGTATAAAATTATGGCAGAAACTTTTTTGTTTACTCATTTCAACTCAGGCAGTGTGAGGGCTTTGCCGACTTAGATTGAGTCTATGTTAATATATCTCTAACCTTCCTTCATAATTTTATTAAACACATTGAGGGTCACTAGATGCAAAGCACTGTGCTAAGTACTGTATTGATTTTACAGTCTAGTAGAGAAGGGAAACCAGTAAATAACTCATACTAATTAATATAAAGTAAGTGCTTATGTAAAACACAAGAAATGTATTCATAGGCACACACAGAAAATGGTCATGTTAACTGGGGCTCTCCTACTAAACTTTTCAAATATTTTTTTAAATGTTTATTTATTTTTGAGAGACAGAAAGAGAGAGAGAGAGAGAGAAAGAGTGTGTGTGTGTGTGTGTGTGTGTGTGTGTGTGTGGCAGAGAGAAAGGGAGACACAAAATCTGAAGCAGGCTCCAGGCTCTAAACTGTCAGCACAGAGCCCAAAGTGGGGCTGGAACTCATGAACCCCGAAATCATGACCTGAGCTGAAGTCTGACGTTCAATCCACTGAACCACCCAGGTGCCTCTCTCATATTAAATTCTTAACTAAATGATCCTAGCTGCTGAATAAATGTCATAAGGTAGATGGAATGGAAGAAGAGAAAAGCTAAAGGGATATGGTGAGTAAAAACTAACAGTCTACCAAATAACTAAATAACATGGTATTTGTTGGGATATAAAAAAGAAAACTTTGTTGTTATTGTTGTAAATCTTTGAATGACAAATTAGTTTGAACTTTATTTGGAGACCTTGGAAAATACTGATTATTTTAAGAGGTTACTATTCAGTAAAAAAGTTGAAAATCTCTGTATTATCATGTGTTCATGGAAAGAAACAACAAGAAGATCTGCTGAGGAAAGAAATTGGAAACTCTTACCGCCGTTATGGGAATGACAGTGTTGGGCGAATGAAAAACAGAGCAGGGAGATACTTAAATAGATTACAATTGAAACAACACTGACATTGATTAAGTTCTTACCAAGAGCCAGGAACTGGGCTGGGGACCTCACTTTACAGGTATCATTTAATTTAATTTTCACACGGGACAGAAATTAATGTTTTCATTTTTCAGAACATTAGAGCAAATGTAGGACTGAATTTTTTGCATCAATGGCTACTATGCTAATATCAGGACCTATTAGAAGGACACAGTCATGAAAGTTGGAATTTAAAGAGATATTCAGGATGATTTAATCCAACCACCCATCTAAACCTTGCATCCATCAACAATATCTGCTCCGTGGCCTTTTAGGCTGTGGTCTAACATTTCTGGCTATAAGATCAGATTATGTGTGACTGTAATGTTCTCTGATGTGAAACCAGATATTTCTTCGAATAGTTTCAAGCAGGTCATTTGACTTCATTCTCTTGGAGACATATAAAATGAGTCCAATATCGAAATGGGGAGCCTGGGTGGCTCAGTCAGTTAAGCATCTGACTCTTAATTTCGACTTAGGTCATGATCTTGGCTCAGGTAATGATCTCACAGTTCATGTGTTTGAGTCCTGCACTGGGGGTCCGTGCTGACAGCACTGAGCCTGCTTGGGATTCTCTCTTTCCCTCTCTCTCTGTCCTTTCCCAATTTTAGCATTCTCTCTCTCTCTATCAAAATAAATAAATAAACTTAAAAAAATGAATCCAACATCTTTTAAATGTAGCATTATGTTGAACATTTGGCAGTAACTGTTATGTGTCACATAAATCTTTTTTTGCTAATAAATATCCTCAGTTACTTCAGCCATTCCTTAAAAGACAAGATTTCTGATACTTTTTCTGAAAATTTCTAGTTTTTCTAAATCACAGAAAGTATTGTAACCCAAATTGAAAACAATATTCCAACTGTTGCTTGAGTATTAAGAAAATAAATGTCCATTTTCTAGAATCTCTTTAATTTCTTTGCAATCTAAATGAAATATATATTAGCCTTTCTTAAAAAAAAATCACATTGTTGTCTCGTATTGAATTTAATCTAAAATTTGTAGTTGTATTTTGCACGTGTTCTAATAATCCATACCTCTATCATCTTTCAATTCTGTAGAGAGTACGTGAGAAATACATGATAAGAAGACACCAGGGTGTTTTTCTTCCAAAACCTTTCTCCTATTTTGGGAATAAGTGTAGTTTTCTGGCCTCCACCACCAACATGAAGTCCAATTGACTTAAATTATTTATAAACCTCTGCTTCTCTGGCCATAGTGATGCAATATATTACCTAAATTTTGGCCATTGTGTCACTCCCCTGGGATTAGTTGAATTTATAAACAAAGGAAGACAGTTTTCACTATGGGAGAAGTTGTTGAGGTGTAAGTGTGCTATGTTCTTACCTTATGAGGCAGTAGCTTTCTTCCTAGGTGAAGGAACCCTCGACAAGCAGACTAGCAGAATTCCAGGTGGGATGGTATTGGTAGTCGCCCAGTTCTTCAGGTTTTTATTCTGAGTTCGAATTCTAGTAAGGAAAATGATTCAGGTCAAAATAACAACTTTTTACAGAGTTGTGAATCCTATGTTTATTAATTGTAGAAAACAAGTTACTCTTTCTTATTTTGAATTAAATGAAAATTTAATCATTATACCATTTGGTAAGTATGACATTAATATATACATATAGGATACCCCAAAGGATATAGGAAAGAGTCATTAGAAATAACAGTAGTTGAATTACTGTTGTAACCTGAAACTAGTTATTAGACTGCATGTTAATTAACTGGAATTTGAATAAAGACTTAAAAAAAAGAAATAATGGTAGTAACTTTCCTACTAACTAGCTCAAAAAAAAAAATCTAAAACTTGGTGTTTTCTGTTAAAAATTAGAAATATCTTAATTATAAGTTTCTGGAATTTTCCTCTGGTCAGCTGGAATCATAGGTTGCTCTAGAGTGATGGAAGAGATTCAAGAGATACCAACATTATGAATGTCCCTTGATGAGGAATAAAATAATGATCTCCATAAAATTATTCTGTCTCACACACTCTCTCACACACACACACACACACACACACACACCACAAGTACACTCATTTTCTGTTTTTTAAGCTTAGAACCAGATGAGGGGATAATGGACCCTGGAAATAATTCCACAGTAACTGAGTTCATCCTTGCTGGACTAACAGAGAAGACCGAATTCCAGCTGCCCCTTTTCTTCTTCTTCCTAGGAGTCTATGTGGTCACGGTGGTGGGGAACCTGGCCATGATCACACTGATAGGGCTCAGTGCTCACCTGCACACCCCCATGTACTATTTCCTCAGCAATTTGTCCTTCATTGATCTCTGCCATTCCACTGTCATTACCCCCAAAATGCTGGCGAACTTTGTGACTGAGAAGAACATAATTTCCTACTCAGCATGCATGACTCAGCTCTATTTCTTCCTTGTTTTTGCTATCTCAGAGTGTCACATGTTAGCTGCAATGGCTTATGACCGCTATGCTGCCATCTGCAACCCCTTGCTTTACAATGTCGTCATGTCTTCACACATCTGCTTCTGGCTCACAGTGGGAGTTTATGTTTTGGGCATCGTTGGATCTACAATCCATACGGGTTTTATGATGAGGCTCCTTTTCTGCCAGAGCAATGTGATTAACCATTATTTCTGTGATCTCTTTCCACTCCTGGAGATATCCTGTTCCAACATCTTCATCAATGAATTATTGGTCCTAGTCTTGAGTGCATTTAACATTCTGACTCCTGCCTTCACCATCCTTGCCTCCTACATCTTCATCATTGCCAGCATCCTCCGCATCCGCTCCACCGAGGGCAGGTGCAAAGCCTTTAGGACCTGCAGCTCCCACATCTCCGCTGTTGCCGTTTTCTTTGGATCTGCTGCATTCATGTACCTGCAGCCATCATCTGTGAGCTCCATGGACCAAGGGGGAGTGTCCTCTGTGTTTTATACCACCATTGTGCCTATGCTGAACCCCCTGATCTATAGTCTGCGGAATAAGGATGTCAAATATGCCCTGAAGAAAATTCTGGGCAGTAGAAAATGTTCATGAATAGAATCAATATCATAATGTCATATCAGAAGCAGGTCTTTCAGATTTGCTGAGATATGTAATGTGTTAGGCTTATTGTACACATTTTTGGAAATCCAATGACACTTCCCCAAAGAATACAATTCCTAAATTCTTCTCCAGGCCACTCCTTTGAACCTTATTACAGTGATTATGTGTGGAGAAATACA
Organism: Leopardus geoffroyi; assembly: GCF_018350155.1. Taxonomy (NCBI): domain Eukaryota; kingdom Metazoa; phylum Chordata; class Mammalia; order Carnivora; family Felidae; genus Leopardus; species Leopardus geoffroyi. The sequence continues at coordinate 21,102,209 of NC_059329.1, forward strand.
AAGAATAAAGTCAAAGGCTTTGGAGTACGAAAGTAGCCTTAGTTTTATTTTAATTATAATACACACAACAATAAGAACAACAATGACAATGAAGATTTTGAAGATAATAGCAATATGTATATTATTAAGATTTTATAAAATATCAAGCAATATGCCCAACACTTTAAATGGACAACTTTATTTACAGCATTTACTTACCAAATATTTAGTTTCCCCTGAGGACAAGCCCTAGTATTATTCCCCTTTCAAAGATGAAATAGAACCTTATTTAGTTTGAGTAAATGCCCTATGTCCCAAACATAATAAGTTATTAATCCTAGACAGTTTGGCTCCAGGACCCATGATTTTACTTAAACGGTACTTTGGCCTCAAGTAACTGTAGACAGGTCTAAGACATCCTAGAAATTTCCTTGTACACAAACAGCTTCCCTAGTTCCTTATATGACAGTGCTGCTTTCCTATAGACATCTTCAATCCTATTTTCACTTTTATTTCATTTGATATAATCAGAATCTTTCAAACCTGTGCCGATCAAAGCAAAATATTGGAGACCCCTTATAGAGTCCCATTACAGAAAGTAAAGTTATTATTCTTGATAGCAATAATTTGTATAGTAGCTCAACCAACACTGTTGTCTTTATACCAGTGACCATGCAGCTATTTATGAAGTAACTGCTACAAAAGCTAAAAATCCTGCTAAGTTGTATCATTTTCATGCGGTTATGCTCTTTCCCCCATAATTTACAAACAATTGCTATGTCATGTCAATTTTATCTTTAAAACATGTTTCCCTTCATATTTTGCTTTTCTGCTTCTGGACATTTAAAATCTTGTAACTGTGGATTTGTTTGATAATTCTGAATATTCAACTGTTTTCTCTCTCTTCTCAGTTCAAACCTGCCACCTCATCATTGTCAGATCAATGTTCCTAGGAGAGTGTGCTGTTTTATTCACCTGATATGAAAGTTGCAGTGTTTACATATAGTTTCCAAAGACAGAAAAAAATAAATATCTTACCACTCTGTATTCCATTAACCATTCATTCGTTCATATCAAATGTTCATATGAGAAAGCCCTCATATTTTTATTTGACTTAATTTTCATCGGTCCAAAAATGGGTAAGAAAAATGGTTACAATTGCAACTCTTAGGTGTGATCCCTAGTCCAATGCTCTGTCCAACAGACACAAAAACACTCACACAGGACAAACAAAAAGAGACCTGGTGGGTAGACCCTTGAATTACTGGGGCTTAAGTTCTTATATGAAATGCAGACTCAGTGAAGGGTAATGGTAACATCAAGAAAGAGGAAGAAAGCATCTGCAGACCCAGAAAATCATGTCATATTTTGAGTAATATGGAAAAGCTACAAAAGAGAAAAGTAGACAGAGGACAGTTCATGAATCACCTCGGGATCACTGTCAGACATCACTCATTTTAGTGAAGGGAGGTACTGAATTTTTTTAGGCAGGGGAGTGAAACAAGTAGTTTTACATGTTAGTAGTATCACACTTATGCTGGTTGGAAGATAATGGAAAGACAGCAAGGCTGAATCAAGACCGGTCAGCACCCATTTGGTTGTTCTAAGCAGGACACTTCATGCAGTGACAGTGGAGCCAGAAAGGAAGGAGAGTGTCAAGGGATTTTTGAAAAGTGGATTGTTCAGACATGGCTGAACCGAGGTGAGTTGAAGGTACAGGAAAGTGTTGAGGATGGATGCAAATTTCTAGTTTGGATTACTAAATAGGATGATGAAAGACAAATAACATATGATTTCACTCATATGTGGAATTTAAGAAACACAACAGATGAATATAAGGGACGGGAGGGAAAGATAAGAAAAAAACGGAGAAGGAGGCAAATCATAAGAGACTTCTTCAAAACAGAGAAGAAACTGGGGGTTGCTAGAGGGCAAGTAGGGGGGAATGGGCTAAATGGGTGATGGGCATTAAGGAAGGCATTTCTTGGGATGAGCACTGGGTGTTGTATGTAAGTGATGAACCACTGGGTTCTACTCCTGAAACCAATACGACACTCTATGTTAACCAACTTGAAAAAAATAAAATAAAATAATAAAATAAAATAAAATAAAATAATGTATGAATGAATGAATAAATAAATAAATGAAGGACAATGATGGTAGAACTCTCAAGATGGGGCTCTAGGTAATATTTCACAGCAAAGCAATTGGGTTACATAAGTCTGTAAAATTCAACTCTCCCTCTCTATTTCTCTCTGTCAGTTTCTCTATCTATGTATATGTAAAAATGGACACATGCACACACACATATTTTTAAATTTCCGGAATCACTACATATATCCTGACAGAATGGAAACCGTGGCTTTGCGAATTTCAGTACCTTTCATTATTGTATAATCATTTATGGAAATGGTTCTTTAAACCCTTCCCACTCCTGTCTTCACCTCCAACTCTCTTCCCACTTCGTTAACTCAGCACACTGAGGAAACAGGCAGCTCTAGTCTGCTCACCTGTAGAGTGGCATTCCAGACATATAGTTTCTTCTAAAAATGTCCCAGAATCCTGTGGCCACCGCTATTCCAAAGCTAAAAGAAGCTTTGGGATGTGTGGGAATGTAAAACCTTGCTTGAAACTGAAAGAATCATAGATAGTGAAAGGGATTCAAAACAAGAGATCCTCTGATGCCCCATTCCTGAGGTTGCTCCACAGACCAGCAGCACGGACAAAAGCTGAGCGTATGTTAAAACGCAGTATCTCAAGCCCTACACTGGCCTTATTAAATCAAGAATCTGCTTTTGAAAGACAAGATTCCCTCATTATACCTGCGCACATTAAAGTTTAGGGGTTTTAAAAAATATTATCATCAGACCACAGATACTAAGATTTTGATTTAATTGATATGGGGTACAATCTAGATATAGAGATTTTTAAAAACACCCTTGATTATTTTAAATGTGCCTCCATAAGTGAGAAACACTAATATAACCCAAAACTAATGTAAAATTAAACTCCTTTGAAGAGAATTGAACTTAATGCATTTAATGCTATTTTATAAGAGCTCCCCTGATATGAGTGTCCAATTTACCTTAAATCATACTGCACTCAATGTGCTTCCAATTATCCCAGCTTAGGGGGAAAAAAGCAAAAATATGTAAGAAAGAGGAATTAATATGGAACACTGGTGGCTATAATAAAATATTTTCTTTAAATATACAATTTAGCAAGTGGAACTATTTTCAGTGAGGACCTCAAGAAAAGCAAACATTACACGAGAATTCTGAATTCTTACTCTGTAACTCTATCCAATTATGTATAGATCTGACTTTGAATCAAGTAAGTATATTACCTACTTATGCATAAAATAAACATATTTTATAAAAGAAAAATGGTTCAATTAATTATTTAAAAATTCTGGCCCTATTGGGGCACGTGGGTGGCTCAGTTGGTTAAGTGTCTAACTTCACTCAGGTCATGATCTCACAGCTCATGAGTTTGAGCCCCACACTGGGCTTCGTGCTGCTGGTAAGGAGCCTGCTTGGGATTCTCGCTCTCTCCTCCCTCTCTGCCTCTTCTCGACTCGTGCTTTCTCTCTCTCCCAAAATAGATAAATCAACTTAAAAAAAAGTTCTGGCTTTATTAAAAGAAAGATACCCTGTCAGGATGTGCCCTGATCCTCTTAAACCTGCTATTCACTGTATGGACTGTTGAACCAAACCCACTGGCTAGGAGCTTGTAAGAAATGCAGAATCTCAAACCCCATTCACACCTGCTGGACCAGAACCTGCATTAAAAAAAAAATTCGGGTGATCCCGTGAAAAATCTTTATTACTAATTGATAAATCCAAAATTGACAAAGAATCCCTAGAATGGACATCTAGAAGGAAAAAGACACCTGGGAAATGCTAACAGCAATTGCTTCTTTTCTCAAAGTCTTGTTCCTTGAGACACGGAAATCCTCAAGAATATTTGTCTCCTTGTTGTTTGGTGCATGGCATGCCTGAATCCAGGACCAACCTTCAGAGTGCACTGGTCAGAACGGCTCAGTGGGCTAAGGAGTGGAGGAGTTTGCTACCCTGAAGCTGGAGAAATGCAGACTGAAGACCTACAATTGGAGACACTGACCTGTGACCTCAAAGATTATGATTCACTAATTCTGGCGTTAGAATAGGAAATCTGTAATACAAATCTCTCCAGATGAGAGCATTTGGACAGTTGACAAATTAAAAGTTTTGAGAATATTTCTAAAGGTCTAGAAACCATTAAGAAAAGAATTTTTATCAGTATCAAATATGTGGATGGAAAGGAGGCAGTGGTAATAACAAGTAAAGCAACTGCATATGTAATATAATAGTTGAGATAACATTCAAAATTGGTAATCTAAAAATAGCAGGATGTATGAATTATTTAGAGCTGTGGAGGTAATCTTGGGGAGAAGAAATGGAAAGAGAAACTGTTTATCAGAGTTCCTCTACTGAGATTAGATTGTCCCTGGAGTAATGAGTGTAGGGAAGATGTTTCAGGAAGTTCTGATTCTCATTTGATCATGTTTATATTTCTACAGTCATAAGCTTTATAAATACTGTAGTCTCCCTAGGTGAGTCTGATGATCAAACAGGTGGAGAAATCCTGAATTAGTCAACACTCAAATATGCTCTATATCTGATTGTAAAGCAATAGCTCACAGAACTCTGTCTTACAAGCATATCATGCTTCTTGCCTGTATGAGATGATGAACGGTGTCTGTGTCATGTCTACCTTGAGTAACTGAAATATTGGCCTTGATGTACAATTTCTGTGAGTTGAGACAGGCTGGATTGTAGAAAGAAAGGTGTTTTCTGATCCTACACGTAGATTTTAAATGGACACAGATTCTAGGAGAAAGGGGTATAGAGCATGAAGGACAGTCCACTAAAATATCTACCTTGAGCTTCTAGACTCCAATATTGTGACCTCTTGAGAATCATACTTTCCAGGATAGATTTGGTAGCTGAGCTGGTATTTTCCATGAATCCTGAGAGAACCCAAATACAACCAAAGGATCTCATCCGTACTTTTTCATTTTGCCTTAAGATCTTGCTTCTTTGAGTTTAAATGTTATATCCAGGGCCCATTTGGTGGCAAGAATAACCAGAGAATAGCTAGGTCCGGAAGGAAGCAGACCTTCCTAATTGAAGAGTCTCTTAGGAATTCACAACAGGAAAATGGAAAGTCCATTGTGTCTTGTTTTATGCAAGTTTCAAAATGGTCAAATATTGAAATTCTGGGGAGACATATGGATTGTCTCAGGGACAATGTATCTACACTGTTACTCAACAAATCTCTTTTAATTATAGAGGAAAATAAGTCATCTTCTCCCTTGTTAAGCATGTTAGGAATTTCTCATGGGGTTATGGCAATATCTAGTAGATGCTTTTATATTCAGCCCCCAAGTTGAAATATTCCAAGTAATACCATTCTATGAGCACATTATGATATCTAAATATAGTTAGTAGAGGTCAATGAACACAACAACTTTCAAATCTTACATACAAAAGTGTTTTCCCTGATTTTCTATTTATCCCTTGTCGGAAATCAGTTCAGAAAATTCCTTTAGACTATGTTTTAAAAGTTACATGAATTCTTGACCTTTTAAATAACTTGGCATGATATTCACTCAAGCTCTAACAAAATCTAATACTTCCTCGTTTTCAATCCATAATTTAACAAGAACAATGATTCTCACCTTTGTGACACTATCAAACACTTGAGAACCAATAGGGGAAAAGGGAAATTCTGAGTGTTTCTTTTCCCAAAGGTTGATACCCATGGGATGAGATTCTAGTGGGAGCCCATTATCATTCCTTGTTCCTAATCAGACTCTTGGCATCACTGCCCAGTGTATAAAATCATCATACCATCTCAACCAACCTTTGCAGAAGGCCATCAGCTTCATTACAGATCAGGATCAGTGACCCTAAATTATTGCCATGAAGACTTTTAGTCCAAGGCCCCCTCAGCACCAAGGTGTCCTGCCAGGTTAGTACTCAGAACTATCTACCAGAATCATCAGATCATTTTTCCCTTCAGAAGAATGCAGGAGAGAATTATACATGGCTGCAGTTCTGGGGCAAGAGGGGTATGTCTGAGTATGTCCCAGTCCTTGACTTTAAAAGTTTTAGAGTTCTCTACTCTAGCTCCCTCCCAGTGCACTCATTCTTTATTTCTACCTGTTATCACTCTAATATTCACATTATCAGGTGAACAAAAAGGTAGACTTATCATCTCCTTGTCCCCTACTGAATAGAATTATGGCAAATACTTTTTTTTTATTCACACCAGGCAGCGTGAAGACTTTGTTCACTTATATTGAGTCTATGTTAGGTTATGTCTAACATCCTTTTAACACTTTTATTAAAAACACGTATTTACTGATATTTGCTGTATGTGGCAAGTACTATGTTGCAATTACAGCTTAGTTGAAAAGAACCAGTACATAACTCATAATAATTAATGCAGAATTATATACATGCTAAATGTAAACATAGGAAACATCTTTGTGAACATGCAGAAAATGGTCTTATTAATTGGAGCTTTCACTATGAAAGCCCTTAACTAAAGGGCCCTAACTATTAAATAGATTTCACAGGGCACAGGGAATAAATGAAAAAAGTAAAAAGCTAAAAGAATATGATGAGAGCCATCAAAATGCTCTTTGTGAAATGGTTAAATCATGTAATACTTGCTGGGAAATGAAAAAGAAAAATTTTCTTTTTGTTACCAGATGATATAAATCTTTGAATGACAAGGAAATTAGTTTGGACTTTATGTGAAGACTATGAAAAAGATTGATGATAGGAAGTTAGTATTCAGTGCAAAATATCAACTCTCTGTATTTTGTATGTGTCAGTGTAGGAAGGAGGGACAAGAAGATGTGCTAATGAAAAAAAATTAACTCTGGCCATCAATAAGGAAAGAAAATGCTGGTCAAATAAAATATAAAACAGAGCAAATTCAGAAGATTAAAATTAAATTAACATTGACATTATTAAGTTCTTACCAAGAACCATGAACTGTGCTTAGCACCTTGTGGGCATCATTTAATTTAGTTTTCATTGGAGACAGATGATAGCATTTTTTGTTTTTCAGAGGTCTGGAGATTGGATGTAATTATCCCAAGGTTGCACAGCAAGTATGGGGTTGAGTTGAGATTTCAATGCATTCTGGTCTAACTTAATTATCAAGACCCGCTAGAATTATCGAATCATGAACCAGTGAAACTGGACAAGGTGATAAGGATGATTTAATCCCATCACCCATTAGGTGCTTGTGTCCTTGAACAATATCAGCTTGGAAAGTGGTTATTCAGGCTGTGCTCAAACATTTCTGACTGTAAGATCAAGGATCTTTCTGAGACTGTTCATCTTTGTTGTGAAACCAAAGATTTCTCTCCAGAGTTTCAAGCAGTTAGCTTTATTTCACTCTCTTGGAGACATAGGCAATGAGTACAGTACTCCTTCTCCTTCTTCTTCTTCTTCTTCTTCTTCTTCTTCTTCTTCTTCTTCTTCTTCTTCTATTTTTTTAAGGTGGGGAGGGGTAGAGGGAGGGAGAGATTTCAAGCAGGCTCCATGTCCAGCCCAGACCATGAGCTGAGGACCTGAGCCAAAGTCAGGAGTTGGATGCTTAACTGACTGAGCCACCCAGGCACCTTTCCAGTACTTCTTAAATAAAGCAATTTGTTGAACAGTGACACATTGAACAGATGACACTGTTGAACATGTCATGTTGTCACATGCCACATGAATTTTTGCTTTGCCAGCAAAATATCTTTGGTTATTTGCCCACTCTTAAAATGAAAAATTTCTAGATCATGTTTTCTGAAGTTGTCCAATTTTTCTATATCACATAAAGTATTTGACCCTAACCTAAAAACACTAATCTAACAATTGCTTGAATATTAAGAATATGAATTTGCATTTTCTGGAATGTACTCATTTTCTTTCCAAGTCGAAACTCAAGGTACATTGGTCTTTAAAAAAAAAACAAAAAACAACACATCACACTCTAGATTGGCATTGAACATAACCTACAAGTTCTAATTGTATTTGTGCGTGCACTAGTGATCCATATCTTCACTGTCTTGGAACTCTGTAAAAACCACACACAAAATACAGGATTATAAAACAAGACCAGGAGAGTAAAACCTACAGTTTGTCTTCAAAATCCCTTCTCATATTTTGAGAATATAAATAATTTTCTGACCTCCACCACTTCAAGCAGGAAATCCAAGTTGCTTAGACCAATCATATGCACCCTTGGTCATATTGGTGGACAACATGACCTACATTTAAGCCATTATATGATAGCCTGGGATCAACCAATTAGAATAAGGGAGAATGGCTCTTTGTTCTGGGAAAAGCTGTTGAGATATAAGCATGATGTGTCTGCCAAGCAGTGATGTTTCTGCTCTTGGGGTGATCGGCCTGAGGAATGAGAGCTGGTGCATATAAAGCAGAGATTCTCTGGTGGAAAGATATCAGTAATTGACCATCCTTCAGCTATTTTGAGATGAGATACAGTAAGGAAAAAAGCTCAGACCAACATAATTACTTTTTGTGGACTTATGAATCCTATGTTTATTCATTATAGAAAGCACATGCTACTATTATTTATTCTGAATAAATCAAAATTGTTTGCCATTTGACTAGCATGATATTAATATATACATATAGAACATGGGAGGAAGAAAGAGGCCACACAAATAACAGTAGTAATGTCCCTTCTGACTGACTTTAAAAGTCTGGAAATTGGTGCTTTCTCTTAAAAAGTTATGAGATATCTTTTTTTTTAAGTTTATTTTTTCATTTTGAGAGAAAGAGGGAGAGCTGCATGGGCAGAGAGAGAGAGAGAGAGAGAGAGAGAGAGAGAGACGGGGAGAGACAGAGAGAATCCCAAGCAGACTCCAAACTCTCAGTGCAGAGTCTGATGCAGGGCTCAAACCCACGAACTGTGAGATCATGACCTGAGTCGAAATCAAGAGTCAGATGCTTAACTGACAGAACCACTCAGGTGCCGCAAAAGGTTATGAAATTTCTAATTTATAAGGTTCTTGAAGTCTGTAATTACTTCTCCAGTTCAACCAGAATCACTGATTGATCAGCAGGAAAGACTCAATAGATCCCTGAATTGTGAATCTCTTCTGATCAGGAATAATGATCTTCATGGAATTATTCTTCTCTTCACATATACTCACACAAACATATATGTGTACACACAAATACACATACAGAGGAATATTCATTTTTTTTCTCTTTTAGAATCAGAACCTTCTGCAAAGATAAGGGACTCTAGAAATCATTCCACAGTGACTGAGTTCATCCTCGCTGGACTAACAGAGAAACCAGAACTTCAGCTGCCTCTTCTCATCCTCTTCCTAGGAGTCTATGTGGTCACGGTGGTGGGGAACCTGGCCATGATCACACTGATAGGGCTCAGTGCTCACCTGCACACCCCCATGTACTATTTCCTCAGCAATTTGTCCTTCATTGATCTCTGTCATTCCACTGTCATTACCCCCAAAATGCTGGCGAACTTTGTGACTGAGAAGAACATAATTTCCTACTCAGCATGCATGACTCAGCTCTATTTCTTCCTCCTTTTTGGTATCGCAGAGTGTCACATGTTAGCTGCAATGGCTTATGACCGCTATGCTGCCATCTGCAACCCCTTGCTTTACAATGTCGTCATGTCTTCACACATCTGCTTCCGGCTTACAGTGGGAGTTTATGTTTTGGGCATCGTTGGATCTACAATCCATACGGGTTTTATGATGAGGCTCCTTTTCTGCCAGAGCAATGTGATTAACCATTATTTCTGTGATCTCTTTCCACTCCTGGAGATATCCTGTTCCAGCATCTTCATCAATGAATTATTGGTCCTAGTCTTGAGTGCATTTAACATTCTGACTCCTGCCTTCACCATCCTTGCCTCCTACATCTTCATCATTGCCAGCATCCTCCGCATCCGCTCCACCGAGGGCAGGTGCAAAGCCTTTAGGACCTGCAGCTCCCACATCTCTGCTGTTGCCGTTTTCTTTGGATCTGCTGCATTCATGTACCTGCAGCCATCATCTGTGAGCTCCATGGACCAAGGGAAAGTGTCCTCTGTGTTTTATACCACCATTGTGCCCATGCTGAACCCCTTGATCTATAGTCTGCAGAATAAGGATGTCAAATTTGCCCTGAAGAAAATTCAGGGCAGTAGAAAATGTTCATGAATAGAACCAATATCATAATGTCATATCAGAAGCAGGTCTTTCAGATTTGCTGAGATATGTAATGTGTTAGGTTTATTGTACACATTTTTGGAAATCCAATGACACTTCCCCAAAGAACACAATTCCTAAATTCCCCTCTAGGCCACTCCTGTAAACCTTATTACAGTGATTATGTGTGGAGAAATACTAAGAATGAAATCAAAGACTCTTGAGTATGAAAGGAGCCTCAGGTTTATGTTTAATAATAATACACACAACAATAATAACGATGATGATGATGATGAAGATAATAATTATAACATATGTTATGACATCCTATGAAATTTGAACTATTGTGTCAAGCATTTTAAGTAAATAACTGTATTTAATATTTATTCTGTCACAGAATGTGCTATTTTCCTTTGAAAGATGAGGATATAGAACCTTATTTGGTTTGTAGGTGCCCTGGTCCTAAACATAATAACGATCTTTCTACAAAATTGACTCCATGGCCCACAATTTTATTCAAAGTGGTACTTTGGCCCTGGATGATGGTGGATAAGTCTGGGACATCCTTGAGAATTTCTTTCTACACATATATCATCTCCAGTTCCCTATGTGACTGATGCTTTTGTATAAATAATTTCAACGCGAACTGCACTTTTATTTCATGTGATACAAAGAAAATAATAAAAATCTTTCAAACCTGTACAGATCAAAGCCAAAACAGAGCAAACATGGAGACTCATTGTGGAATCTCTTTACAGAGTTTCACGTTATTATACTTGAAAACAACCGGTTTTGTCCTGCTCAGTTGTATCGTTTTCTTGTGGTTCATGTTCTTTTCCCCAATAATTTAGAAAGAGTTGCCGTTTCATGACAATTGTCTCTTTGAGACAACTCTTCTTTCCTTTCATATTTTGTTCTTCTGTTTTTGGGCATTTAAGATCTTGTAACTATACATTTACATAATAGTCTAAACTGTTGTCTTTTGTCTCTTCCTGGTTCACACCATCCACATCAGTATTGTCAGATCAATGTCCTTAGGATAATGTGCTGTTATTCACCTGATATAAAAAGTTGCAGTATTTACACACAGTTTCCAAATATAGGACAAAAATAAATACCTTACCACTCTTGTACCCATTATCTATCCACTCACTGTTTGCAAACATTTATTTTCAAAAAGCCGTCATATTTACTATTTGACTTAATTTTCATCAGTTGTATGAAGCAAGGGAAAAAGGCTACAAGTGCACCACACACATTAGGTGTGATTCCTAGTCCAGTGTTCTGTCCAACAGACACAGAAAGACTCACATAGGACAAACAAAAAGAGTCCTGGTAGGTAGACCTTTGAATTACCTGGGCTTAAGCTTCTATATGAAATACAGACCATGTGAAAGGTAATGGTCTCATCACTAAGCAGGGAAAAGCCTCTGCAGACCCAGAAAATCATGTTACATTTGGGGTGATGTGGCAAAGCTATGAAAAGAGAAAAGTTACAGAGGACAGTTCATGAATCACCTCTGGGTCACTGTCAGACATATCTCCTTATTTTAGTGAAGGGAGGTGCTACACATTTTTTAATCAGGGAAGTGAAACAATTAGCTTAGCATGTTAGTAGTATCACACTTACGCTGGTCGGAAGATAATGGAAAGACAACAAGGCTGAATCAAGACCGGTCAGCAGCCATTTGATTGTTCTAAACAGGACACTTCATGCAGTCACACTGGAGCTAGAAAGGAAGGAAAGTCTCAAGAGATTTTTGAAAAGTGGATTGTTCAGACATGGCTGAACCGAGGTGAGTTGAAGGTACAGGAAACTGTGAGAATGGATACAAATTTCTAATTTGGATTACTAAATGGAAGGATGACGATTGTTGAACTCTCAAGATTAAGCTCACTAAACCTAAGTAACAATTCATAGCGACACAACTGGGACACGTAAGTCTTGGTAACATTCAAATTTCTGTCTCCTTGTTTCTCTTTATATATTCTCTCCTGAATCTGTACATATACACTGACAGAATGAACACTATAGCTACTATGAATTTAATATTTTCATTATTGTGCAATCATTTATGGAAAGGTCTGTTCCTACCCTTCCCTTTTCTGACTTTAACCAAGTTCCAACTCCCTTCCCACTTCTTTCATTCAGGACACATCTTAGTGTGTTCACTTGTAAGGTTGCTTTCCCGACACATAGTATTCTACCATAAACATTCCAGAATCCTGCAGCCACTGCTATTCCAAAGATAAAAAGCTTTGTAATGCATGGACATGTGGGACCTTGCTTGAATTTGAAAGAATTATAGTGGAAGGGATTCAAAACAAGAGATCATCTAACATCTTGTTCCTCAATGTGATCCATAGACCAACAGCATTGGAATAGCCTGAGAATTTGTTAAAAATTCATAATCTCTAGCCATACACTAGATTTACTAATTCAGAATCTGCATTTGAATGAGATCCCTAGACTATTCTCATGCACACTAAATTTTGAGAAGCTTTTTAACAAATATTGATATCTAACCTTGGACTTTAAAATTTTGATTTAATTGCTGTGGAGTACACCCTTGGTATTGAGATTAATAAAACTTTTTTTTGATGTTTTAAAATGTGCATCTAAAATTCTAAAATTGAGAAACACTAAGATGCAACCAACCTTAAACTTCTTTAAAGAGAATTGAACCTGATATATTTAACCATATTTTATAAGAGTTCCCCTGATGTGAGCATCCAATTTACCTTGATTCAGATTGGAATGCTTTCAAATATTCCTGTTAATGAAAAAAAAGTCTGAAAATATATAATAAAGGAAAGGAATATGAAACATAGATGCCTGATAATAAAATACAGTAAAGCCTTGGTTTGAGAACATAATTCGTTTCAGAAACGTGCTTGTAATCCAAAGTGCTTGTATATCAAAGCGAATTTCAAGAACCATGGGCTCAGTTGTGATCATGTGACATTCGACCTCATGTACTACTTGTATTGCAAGACATGGATAATTTATCAAGTTAAAATTTTTTAGAAATGTTTGCTCATCTTGCGGAACACTCACAGAACAAGTTACTTGCAATCCAAGGTTTTACCGTACTGTCTTTAAATACACAACTTAGCAAATAGAATTATTAGTAACAGGGACCTCAAAAAGGCAAATATTATATCAATATTCAGAGTTCTTGTCCCATAACTTCAAAATTCAATTATACACAGATTTTACTTTTGAATCAAGTAAGTATATTACCTACTTATGCATAAAATAAATTACACATATTTTGTGCGAGGAAATAAATGGTTTAATCCATTATTTTAAAATTAGTAACTCTATTCCACATAAGACACCTTGGCAGGATATGCCCTGACCCTCCAAAACCTGCTATTCACAGTGTGGACTGTGAACCAAAAGCACTGGCTAAGAATTTGTAAGAAATACATAATCTGATCCTGCTGGATCACTCTCTGCATTAAAAAAAAAAATCCTGGGGCACCTGGGTGGCGCAGTCGGTTAAGCGTCCGACTTCAGCCAGGTCACGATCTCGCGGTCCGTGAGTTCGAGCCCCGCGTCAGGCTCTGGGCTGATGGCTCAGAGCCTGGAGCCTGTTTCCGATTCTGTGTCTCCCTCTCTCTCTGCCCCTTCCCCGTTCATGCTCTGTCTCTCTCTGTCCCAAAAATAAATAAACGTTGAAAAAAAAAAAAATTAAAAAAAAAAAAAATCCTAAGGTGCTCCTGTGAGCAAATCTTTATCACTAATTGGTAAGTTCAGAATTGAAAAAGAATCTCTCTAGAAGGAAAAAATTACACAACTGGGAAATGCCAACTGCAATTGCTTCTTTTCTCAAGAGCTGGTTGCCTGAGACATGGAAATCCTCAAGAGTATTTGTCCCCACGTTATTTGGTGCCTGGCATGCCTGCATCCAGGACCAATTTTCAGAGAGCAGTGATCAGAACTGATCAGGGAACTGTGAAGGTAAGGGGTTTGCTACTCTGAAGCTGGAGAAACACAAACTGGAGACCTACAATTGGAGACGCTGGCCTGTGTCACAGACCTGCTCAAAAAGTGGCTCAGGGACCAGTGGCTGTGCCTGCCGTCTTGGTACTAAAGACAGCGGAGTGTTGCGTCCCCACTACCAGCATGAGTGTTTTCTGCTCTGAGAGCATGTAGAAATACAATTTGGAATTGAGGTTTCTAGGAAGAAGAGAGGTGACTGTGCTCATCTCACCTTTGTGATTTGAGATGATTAAGTCTGGAAGTAATTACCTTGGAATTCAGGCAAATATTCCTCAATACATTTATTGATTGATTGATCTATAAAATACTTTGGGCAATTCTCCTTAATGTCCCAAACATTGTGCTACACACTTGGGACACAGAGGAGAAGAGGTCTGATTTGGTCCATCATCTGACTTCTAGGGTAGTTCAAGTCTGAAAATGTGCTGTTTAGAAATGACAGTTTTCTGAGAATGCAGTTGAAAGGTCTGATCAATTACAAGGAATTGGATAATGTTTCAAAAGTTTCTTCAATTTAAATGAGATTTGAAAAGGAAAATGATATTTAACAGACAACAGAGAGACAAAGAATTGGTAAAGCCATTTCATGTGAAAAAATAGCAAATAAAAAAAAAGTAGACAGTTGAGAAAACATGCCATATTCCAGGAGCTGACAGAAGCCAAATGTTTTGTGGTGGAGGAAGATGATACAAAAACTAAGGGTGGAGAAGGGCAAGAGTGTGGATTTTTGTACTTAATCCTAAATTCAATTAAGGACATCTTTTCTCCAGTGTCCCTGAATGTGGATTATCAACTGGTTTATGGTTGAGTGTATTTTATCACTAACAATAAATAGCTCATTCCATTTCTAATAAATGTTAGAATATTTTTCCTTACATTGGTTAAAGGGTATATATATTCATGAATGTTTCCAGCACATACACACAATGAACTCTCTTCCTGTTTGATAATGCAAGTTATCCCATTACATTCAAATATTTTCCAAACTCTTGATACTTCTGCATGCTTTCTATAGTGTCAATGCCCCTCCTCCTCAAAAAAAAAAATCCATAACTAATACAGAACTATGGATATAAGTGGATATAAGTGTAGCACAGTGCTTCCTAGCCTCATGGCACACCTGGAGTATTTAATATTGATGTGGCATAATGGGGTAAGGGGATGAGATAGTTTGTGGCTGTTGGTGACCAGCTAAGAGGCTCTGTATGTCCTAAGCTTCCCCCACTATCCTGAGGGCTAAAAAACAATACTTCACCATTGTGATCATTTCATGATATTCCAATTCTTCAGCGCTTGAGTTGGGGGGAAGCTATATTATCGATCTTATGTGGATTATTCATCATCATAGTCTAGCATTTTTATAAATGAAATCAAAATCTCCCATTGCCATTTCTTTCACCCACTATTCTATGGGCTTTACTGATTTAATAAGGAATATGCTTATTTTATGTTTCATAAGAATTACATTCAAACCACATACCGTGTACAGGAAGAATTTTTTTTAACTTACGTTAGAAGTTAACAATTATTTTCTCCACCGAGTTCTAACTTGTTTGCTTTAACTATTTTCTTTTTTTTTAATATGAAATTTACTGCCAAATTGATTTCCATACAACACCCAGTGCTCATCCCAACAGGTGCCCTCCTCAATGCCCATCACCCACTTTTCCCTCCCTCCCACCCCCCCATCAACCCTCAGTTTATTCTCAGTTTTTAAGAGTCTCTTATGGTTTGCCTCTTTCCCTCTCTGTAACTTTTTTTCCCCTTCCCCTCCCCCATGGTCTTCTGTTAAGTTTCTCAGGAACCACGTAAGAGTGAAAACATATGGTATCTGTCTTTCTCTGTATGACTGCTTGAACTATTTTCAGTGTCTGGGTTCATTTTCCTGGTAGTCCTTTAGGGCAGAAGTTATAGTTATATGATGGTATTGTTGATGGTAGGATTTACACCATACGACGAGGGAGTGGCAATTTCTCAAACCAAGCTGAACTCACAAAAGGAAAACTCCACAGAGTTTGATTCCACAATGCTTTTTACAACTGTACTCCCCACCATGACTACTACAGTCCAATTAAGTAAATGGTAGAAGGAAAAGCCTTCAATATTTATGATGTTCAGTGACCTTATCTCATTCTTTGATGTTACATGATTTATATTCTAAACTGGCTCTGGCCGGACTTTTTATTGCCATTATCATATATGCTGAATTTTTAATGACCAACCTTGAATGTAATAGACAGGGACCCCTGTATGGTTAATTTGTCTTTATGTTTATAAGGGACATAGGTTTTTTCACAAGCAAAGATATTTTTCAGAGCCTTATATTGATCCTATGGACATTAGGTTATGACAAATTATAGAAAATACATTTTTATACTTGATCTTAGTCAAAAGGCTGAGAAATGATTAGAAAATACATTTTTAAATAAATAAAAACTCAAATACATTTAGGTTCATAACTCTGAATCAGTTAAGGAAACCATCCAAAATTTTTATTTCTCTCTGACTTCACTCTGATTTTATTGCCACATTATGTCTAATTATAAGGAATATTAGACCTCCTTAAAATCAAATCTCTACACAATATTTTCTCTAGCTATTAGCACAGGTCTGTTGGGTTGTATTAAAAGTCAACTTCACTATTGATTATTAGGCTATTCCTCCCCAATTCATTTAATCCCTGAGTTAGATGATCACAGCATTTACGTCTTAATCTTTAGAAGGTATTGAAAAATATGTAACAAAATAGGAATTAGATTTTAAGTTCTATTAGAGCAAGGAGTATGTCATTTTACTTTTCATATCTCTATACCTCAGCCCAGTGTCGGGCACTCTGTTGTCTCTCAGTAATTTTTGCTCAATTAAACCAAAGAAAGAGAGAAGCTCTCCATTTGAACCAATAGAATGACTTTAATTTCTTAATCCAATTATTCCCCAACTCACCAGAATTACTCAGATAGTTTTGTTTGTTTTCTTTTAATTTTATTTTTAGAAAGTTCAGTTCTATAAACTTTCTCACCCTCAGAGATTCTGATTCACAATGTCTAGAACAGGGGTAGAAATTTTATATTAAACAAACAAAATCTCTCCAGATGAGTTGAGAGAATTTTGAAAGTTATGAATAAAGGAGTTTTGAGAATATTTTTAAATATGCAAAAGTGATTAAGAAAATATCAAAAATAGAATCTAACTACTAGATATTGGAATGAGAGGGAAGGTGATGGTTACCACTTTAACTTTTTAATAAAAAGTAATTTTACCTATGACATGGGAAGTTTGTTTAATGTTCAAAGTTGATAATTCTAGAAATAGAAATATGAACACATTATTTAGAACTCTGGAGGTAACCTTCAGAAAAAAACGGAAAAAAAAAAAACTTTACCAGAGATATTCTGCAGACATTATGTTATTGCTCAGGAACAGACCAACAGCACAAGGAGGGTGATTAAAGAAATTCTGTTTTTCATTATAATTATGTTTACAGTCATCATTTTTGTAAATACTGTAATTTCCCTAGATAACCCCGATCAACCATATTGAGGAATCCCTGACCACTCTGTGTTCAGATATGGTCTTCTACATCTGGCTGAAGTCTAGCACAGTCTGTAGAGCAACCAGCCCATGGAATTCTGTATTACCTACAGCTTATTAGTATCATTACCTGTGCCACCTGCCTATATGAAATAACAATAAATTGTGTCTGTGTTCATATTGAACAACTGACATAAAATTCTTCTGACTTGGACAAATAGGATTCTAGAAAGAAAGGCATTTACTGATCCAATATGTATAAATTGAGTAAAAACACATATAAGGAGAAAGGGATATAGAGAATGAAGTCTAGCACAGGAAAATGTGCTAGAGTTTCTATAGTACAATATTTAAAACCTTTTGAAAATCAATATCATGATTCTCCTCTGATATTATACTAAGTTGATATTTTCCATAAATCCATGAGATGACCAGAAGTAGCCAAATGATCCCTTCAGGACCCTACATGTGTTTAATATACTGATTATCTGTTTAGAAGTTCTATCTAGAAAGAGTGCCTGGGTGGCTCAGTCAGTTAAGCAGCTAGCTTCGACTCAGGTCATGATCTCATTGTTTGTGAGTTTCAGCCCCACATTGGGCTCTGTGCTGACAGCTCAAATATATATATATTTTATATTTTATATATATTTATATTTATGTTATATTATATTATATATAATTATATATAATTATTTACATTATATATATTTATAAATATATTTATAAATAATTTTATATTTATATATGCATATATATTTATATATAATTATATTATATATCTAATAAATATAATATATATACATTTATATTATATTATAGTTATGTATATATAACATCTGGCAATACCAGATGTTGGTGAGCAGCAACTGGACTGATACAAAACTGGTGGGATACTAATGTGGTTCAGCCACTTTGGGGAAGAAGTTGGCAATTACTTGTAGATTGAAATAGACAATCCAACAATTAAAGTAAGTCCACATTAAAACAGATCTAGGGATGACAAGTGTGGAGCCTGCTTGGGATTCTTTCCCCCTCTATGCCCCTCCCCTGCTCTCACACACGCTCTCTCAAGCTCTCTCTCTCTCAAAATAAATAAATAAACTAAAAAAAAAATAAAGTTGCGCTCCCAACAATAGATAATAGCAAGTGGTCACGATATATATATATATATATATATATATATATATATATATATATTTTTTTTTTTTTTTTTAATATATATGTATTTTTAGCTAGTGAGCCTGCTTTGGATACTTATATACTTATATTTTATAAGTATATACGTATATATACGTAAATACATACGTATATATACGTATATACTTATAAGTATATACGTATATACTTATATACATATATATACGTATATAAGTATATATATACATATATATATGTATGTATGTATTTTTGGCTAGTGAGCCTGCTTTGGATCCTCTGTCTCCCTCTCTTTCTCTCGCACTTTCTCTCTCAAAAATATACAAGTAAACATTAAAAAAGGAAATTATATCTAGGAAATGAAATATGTTGAAACTATCCCTATACTTGAGAGGGATATCTTTACACTATTCAGTTTTTTAATCCATGCATATGGCAAGTTTCTCTCCTTATTAAGGTTTTTTCTAGTTTCTCTCAGAATTAGTTATAAGTTTTAGTGTATAAACATTGCACAAATTTTCTTAGATTTGATGTATTTGAAGTTTACCTGTTGTTATTTTATGCGATGCTATTTTAAAATAATTGTTTCACTTGTTGCCTTTTTCAAAAAATATGCAAAAATATTAAATAGATGGACAATTAAATGCTTTGCAAACACTAGCCAAAAATAAATTTCATGATGATGTATTAATATCAGACAAAGGAGACTATAACCAGAACACATTACTAAATATAAAAAGGGCCATTCCATAACAATAAAAGGTTTAATTTAAGGCTTGAACAACTAAAGGGATAAAGAGACAATCTGAAATTTGGTAGGAGACACTGACATACCTAATCCCAATAACTATTAGAATAACAGACAAAAAAAATCATTATGCATATGCAAAATCTAAACAACATTGTTAATAAGTGTGTATTATTTCAATATGTGATTTATTTCAATAATTGTAATAATATGTAGCACAAGACCCTCAAAAACGAACAACATGCCTTAAGATGCACTGGGAATACTTATAATAACTGACCTTATACTTCATTATAAAGAATAATAAGCAATTTTCAATAATTTAGATAATTCACAGTATGTTCATCAGACATAATGAAATTAAGGCAAACATCTAAAAACAGGACTACCTAAAAAAAAAAAAAAAAGAAAAAAGCCCAAGAGGTAACAATTCACTTCCACGTAATCCATGGAGCAGTAAAAATAATGAAACAGAAATTATATTTTAAAGTAAATGATATTGTACATTTGATGTATCAAAACATGTGAGATTCAGCTGAAGTGGAGTTTAGAGAGAAATGTATAACTTATATGTACACACTAGAAAAAAAAAGCTGAAGATACTGATTTAAGCTTCCATTTTAAGAAGTTAGGAAAAGAACAGGAAATCATGCTGAAGAAATTAACAAAGAATAAAAAAAATAGTTATTAGAAAATAAACTAAATAGAAAATATACATATATTTTATAAAATCAACATAGCCAAAAATTGATTTACTGAAATCAATTCATAAAATTGAAAAACTTCTAGAATGAGAAATCAAGGAAAAAGAGAAGTACCATACTTTGCTGATTTTAGAAATGAATAAGCAGAAATCTCTGCATAATCAAAAATATTTTTCAATGTTAAAGAAATCATCATGAAAAACCCAATACCACACATTTGATCATTTTCAAAGTGGATGAATGCATTGAAATTTCATTTTAGGAAAACTCAGAAGAAAGAAAAAATAGGTGGTATCTATTAAATGAATCCAATCCTTTGTTAAAAATTCTCACACAAAGAAAACCTGAGTACTATTCCATTCTCTGTATGTATGTATACATATACGTGTGTGTATATATGTGTGTGTGTGTGTGTGTGTGTGTATGTGTGTATATATATATATATATGTATATGTGTGTGTGTATGTATATATGCAATGTATTTTACAACTCATCCATCTATTCATCAGTTGATGAACATATATTTGAGTTGTTTCCAATTTGGTGTTGTTATGAACAAAGCTGGCATGCACTTTTTTGTACAAATTGTTGTAGATATAAATGCTTACATTTGTTTTGGATAAATGAATTACTGGATTAAATAGATCTGTTTTAATTTTTTTACTTATTTTAATGTTTATTTTTGAGAGAGAGAGAGAGAGAGACAGAGACAGAGCATGAATAGGGGAGGGGCAGAGAGAGAAGGAAACAAAGAATCTGAAAGAGGCTCTAGGCTCTGAGCTGTCAGCACAGAGCCTGACACAGGACTCCAACCAGGAACTGCGAGATCATAACCTGGCTGAAATCTGACGCTTAACAAGGGAGCCACCCAGGCACCCCTGATTTTATATATATATATATATATATATATATAATATTTTATATATATTTATATTTATGTTATAGTATATATAATTATATATAATTATTTACATTTATATAGATTTATAAATATATTTATATATAATTTTTATATTTATATATGCATATATATTTATATATAATTATATTATATATCTAATAAATATAATATATTATATTTATTATTTATATTTATATTTATTTATTTATATTTATATATATTATATATATTTATAAACATATATTTATATATATTTACTTATATTTATTATTTATATTTATTATTTATTATATTATAGTTATATATATAACTATATATTTATATATATAGTTATATATATTTTATGTATATATATTTATAAATATATATATTTATATATATTTATTATTTATATTTATTATTTATTATAATATATAATATATAATATAATATAATATATTATAGTTATATATATAACTATATATATATAATAGTTATATGTATATAACTATACTATATATATATATATATATATATATATATATATATATATCGTGACCACTTGCTATTATCTATTGTTGGGAGCACAACTTTTTTTTTTTAAGTTTATTTATTTATTTTGAGAGAGAGAGAGCTTGAGAGAGCATGTGTGAGAGCAGGGGAGGGGCATAGAGGGGGAGAGAATCCCAAGCAGGCTCCACACTTGTCATCCCTAGATCTGTTTTAATGTGGACTTACTTTAATTGTTGGATTGTCTATTTCAATCTACAAGAAATTGCCAACTTCTTCCCCAAAGTGGCTGAACCATATTAGTATCCCACCAGTTTTGTATGAGTCCAGTTGCTGCTCACCAACATCTGGTATTGCCAGGGTATTGTGGTTGTTCATCACCCAATCCAATGTAGGTGTATAGACGTGTCTTGTTTAGTTTTAAATTTTCATGTCCTTGGTGACTAAGGATATTGAGTATATTTTCATATACTTCTTGACTATTCAAATGCATTTTTGTGAGGAATCTGTTCATATACTTTAAACTTTTAAAAGTTGCTTGTATTTACATTAAAATTGCAAATATTGGGACACCTGGGTGGCTCAGTTGGTTAAGCAACCGACTCTTGATTTCGGCTCAAGTCATGATCTCACTATTGGTGAGTTCGAGCCCCACCAACTCAAAGCTTGTGCTTTGGGATTAACTGTTCATTTTCTTTTCTTTTCCTTTTTTTTTTTTTTATGTTTATTTATTTATTTTTGAGGGAGAGAGAAAGAGAGAGAGAGAGAGAGAGAGAGCACAAGTGGGGAAGGGACAGAGAGACAGGGAGACACAGAATCCAGAGCAGGCTCTGGACTCCAAGCTGTCAGCACAGAGCATGACACAGGGCTTCAACCCACGAACCATGGGTTCATGACTTGAGCCGAATTCGGACACTGAGCCACCCAGTCTTCCCGCTTTTCATTTTCTTAATGGTCATTTTTATTTTTATTTTTTTTAATATGAAATTTATTGTCAAATTGGTTTCCATACAATACCCAGTGCTTCTCCCAACAGGTGCCCCTCCTAATTTTGATGAAGTACAAGTAAACAATTTTTATGGTTAGTTTTTTGTTGTTTATATCTTTTGTTTTTGTTATTATTCATATATATATATATATATATATATACACACATACATATATATCCTTTTTAAAAAAAATCTAAAACTACTCCATGATCTAAAAGATTTTCTTCAGTCCCTTCTTTCTGATGTTTTAGTCCTTGTGCTCAGATCTGATTGCAGGTTTATATTGGAGCAGAAATGAGATAGAAATTTTTAGATATTTTTGTATTTTCTATATTTACATAAATTCAACTCTAATCCATTTGAAATGTTTACTTTGGTGCACGTAATGGTAAAATAATCTTTTTGCCATTTAACTGAATAGGGAGGACGTTTGTAATTCTGTTTTCTAATTTTATGCCTCTGCTTTGTATCAAAGATGAAGGAACAGAAAGAAGGACTGAGATACTAACATTTCTGTTTCTGTAATTTGAAGTAAGTTACAGCTTATTTTGCAAATGATAAACTGTTAATCATTAAAAACGACACAGTAATTGATTATTCTCACTTTCTGATTGATAAATCTCTCCCAATTTTATGACAAAGTGGATAATATTGTTATTTCTCTTTTATAGGTTTAGAAGGCAAGACACAAAGAGATTGATTGACTTGTTCCAAGGGTATCAGCTACTAACTAAATGACGGTATCAGAATCTGAATTTAAGGCCTGCCTTTTAACCACTACTCAAACTGCTTTCTTTCAAGCAAAGGGAGAAGTACTTGGTCCAGGACCACAAAGCCACTAATGGTGGGCCAATCCACTCGGTAGATTTGTACAATGATAGCTGTAGGTGTTGTTTCATCTGAATAATAATATTTAAACATCTGAAGACTTTATGTAGAGATTCAGATTTCCTGATAATTATTTTTAAAATGTAAAGATCTGAAAATCATAAGATCTCATTCATTTCTGTCAGAAATTAATTGCAGGCTATTAACGCTTAGCAGTATTTGGTCTCCTCAAGGTGTCATGATGCCAGTTTTACTCATCTACACTGGCTTCTCTAAATATTTAGGTTTCTGAGTCTCAACTGAGAAATATTGGCTTGATTATCGTTGAAATGTTCAAAATGGGAAACACTTGGCAATTTTTAATGATTTATAAACATGGTTACTTTTATATAAATACATTTATTATATTTGAAAATGAGGCTTAATAAATATTAAATCATGATGAATTTCACTTATGTAAGTTGACCTAGAGTTAAATAACCATATAGACCAAGAGGATATCTAAAACAAGAATCATCTATATGGGGCATCCTACTCTAAATAGAGAATAATGAAGTTTTCCCAACAACCATGTTTTTCTCTGTCCCCTTCAGAAACCACTCACAGGAACATGGCAGCAGAAAATCTTTCCACAGTGACTGCGTTTATCCTCACTGGGCTAACACAACAGCCAGAACTCCAGCTGCCCCTTTTCTTTCTCTTCCTAGGAGTCTATGTGGTCACAGTGGTGGGGAACTTGGTCATGATCACACTGATAGGGCTCAGTGCTCACCTACACACCCCCATGTACTACTTCCTCAGTAATTTGTCCTTCATTGATCTCTGCCATTCCACTGTCATTACCCCCAAAATGCTAGTGAACTTTGTGACAGAGATGAACACCATCTCCTACTCTGAATGCATAACTCAGCTCTATTTCTTCCTTGTTTTTGCTATCTCAGAGTGTTACATGTTAGCTGCAATGGCATACGACCGCTATGTTGCCATCTGTAGCCCCCTGCTTTATAATATCAACATGTCCCATCAGGCTTGTTTCTCCCTGATTTGGGGAGTGTATATTATAGCCCTGGTTTGTGCATTTGTTCATACAGGCTGCTTGTTTAGGGTTCACTTCTGCAAATTTGCTGTGATCAACCATTATTTCTGTGATCTTCTTTCCCTCTTAAAGCTCTCCTGTTCTAGCACCCACATCAATGAATTACTGATTCTAGTCTTTAGTGCAATTAATATCCTCGCCCCCAGCCTCATGATTCTTAGCTCCTACATCTTCATCATTGCCAGCATGCTCCGCATCCGCTCCACCGAAGGCAGAGCCAAAGCCTTCAGCACCTGCAGCTCCCACATCTCAGCCGTTGCCGTTTTCTTTGGATCTGCTGCATTCATGTACCTGCAGCCATCATCTGTGAGCTCCCTGGACCAAGGAAAAATGTCTTCTGTGTTTTATACTATTGTTGTGCCTATGTTGAATCCCCTGATCTACAGCCTGAGGAATAAAGATGTCAATGTCGCACTGAAGAAAATGCTAGAGAGAAGAATATTCTTGTGATTAGAAATAACATGAGGATCATTTATTAGTCTCAGTCACTGTCTGTTACATTGTATGAATCAATATGTTTAATTTCAGCCCATTTGTCAATACACATCCTCAGTTAGTGGGATTCTATTCACATTATTTCTTACTCCTATGGCCTTCTGATGTCACTGCTCTCTGGATTTTTTTCTCATGAGTATCACTGAGACACAGATTAGAAGTACTAAGGATGACCTGGATACATGGACCCACTAATGCCACTACCATCACCTCCTCCCCTTGTCTTCGGTAAACTGATAAAAACTCAGTTTGCAACCATAATGAAAGTATCTTCCAGAAGTGCTTAGCCATATCCTTTTTTTCTATGCAGTCAAAAATATAAAAATCATAGCAATGTAATGACTGTAATCTCTAGTTTTTGCACACCTCTAACCTGGGAAAACCTCTTTCCCACTATATCCTACCCCGTACTTTCTTTTTCTGAGTTATTTCCTCTATTTCATACTTAAGAAACTTAGGAAACTTTTTTCCTCTCTTTCATACGTAAGAAACATTTTTTCTTTTTATGCTGAAGGGAAATTTAACTTTTTATTAGTTCCATTTTTTCTTTTTTTACTGGTTATTAACCATGGAAAAGCACAGAACGTTAAATCTGAGTTACAGGCCCATGTGGGTGTTGTTATTGTCCCCAATCCAATATCCTTCTGCTTTGGCATCCGTTAATCTAGTTTGCAATGATCTGTGTATTGTCCAAGTTCACACTAGACTGTAATCTCCATCAAGGTAGACCCCTGTACATGTAGTTCAGTGCCATTATCTCCAAATAGCAGAATGCCTGCTACCTAGAGGGTCTTGATAATTTTCTTGGTAATTACTTTCCCCCTATAAAATATTCATATGAAAACTAATATTTATCCAACGTAGGTCTTCACCCATTAACCCCTTCAAGTGATGTATGTGGCTTTCTGGTTTTAGTTTAAATCAATGAGGTGTAACTTTGGAGAATTCTCTAAGGATCTCTAAGATAACCTGTAGCATCCCTAGTTGTTTCTGTACAAGGACTAAGAAATACTAGTCCTGGGGTGCCTGGGTGGCTCAGTCGGTTGAGTGTCCAACTTTGGCTCAGGTCATGATCTCACGGTTCATGAGTTTAAGTCCCACATCGGGCTCTGTGCTGACCGCTCAGAGCCTGGAGCCTACTTCAGATTCTGTGTCCCCCTTGCTCTCTGCCCCTCCCCCACCCATGCTCTGTCTCTCTCTGCTTCTCAAAAATAAAGAAATGTAATAATAATAAAAAAAAAAACTAAGAAATACTAGTCCTGAGATTCTTCTGTGGCAAATCCCAGCACAGATATGGTAACCTGCAAATACCTGATTTTTTATGTCATTAAATCCTGTCAACAATCAAGGAGTCCCTAAAGCAAGTCTAATTATTCGTGAATTTAAGTATGCAGCCTTAGAGACTCAAAAAAATTAAGTAGATTTGAAATCAAATGGGTCAACATGGCAAATCATGTGGTAGAATGATGTCTGGGGCCGAAACAACCCCATCTGGCCACCGTACCCAAATAATTCCACCTAGTGGCATAGAGGAAATTCTTTGCTATTTAAACTTAAGAAGAAAGGGCATTAAATATTTAAATATAAAGCCTTGGTTATTGCTTCCAGCAGTAGAGATACATTATACTCTTTTTTTAAAAATTTGGTCTTTGATTTTCCCCCTTTTATGTATTTTTATTATTTTTATTTAAGTATAGTTGACACACATTACATTAGTCTTAGGTGTATAACGCAGTGGTCTGACAACTCTATACATTATGCAAAGTTCACCACAAGTGTAACTACCACATCTCACCATAAAACACTGAGACAATACCATTGACTATATTCCCTATACTGTATCTTTCATTTCTGTAATTTATTCATTTCATAAGTGGATGCCTGTACCTCCGTCTCCCTTTTGCTCATTTTTCACATCCCCTGCCTCCTCCCCTCCAGCAACTATCAGTTTGTTCTCTGTATTTATGGCTCTATTTCTGCTTTATTTTTGTTTTTGCATTTTTTTCTTTTTAAGATTCCACATATGAGTGAAATCATATAGTATTTGTTTTTCTCTGTCTGACTTATTTCACTTAGCATAATACCCTCCAGGTCTATCTGTGTTGTCCTAAATGACAAGATCTCATCCTTTATATTGCTGAGTAATATTCCTTTATATTGCTGTGTGTGTGTGTTTCTACACAAGCATGCATGCATGCGTGTGTGTGTGTGTCTCCACCTAACTTTGCATTTGAGCCCAGACCAGTTGTGCTCAAAGGCCTCCTCTGCCCTGTAAGCATGCCCTCTTACTCATACTTAAACCCTTATAGTGATAGAAACTCAATCCTTCACAAGTCATATTATCCCATTAATTTTTTTTCTTTCTATACTGAAACGAAATCTGACTTTTTATTAGTTCCATTTTTTTTTACTGGTTATTCACCGCGAAAAAGCATGTAATAATTCTAATTAGCAGCTGCTAATGAATTTGAAAATAAGTGTCATGTCTCTGCTTTTGTATGCAAAACGTCCCAGGAGCTTTCATAGTGGAAAAGTTTGAAGCTTTGGTCTGGAATCAGATCTGGAAAAGATCTGAGATTTAACTTCAGCTCACTTTGCAGCTATATGATCAAGTTCTAAAACTCCCAGTGCTTTTATTTCCTCTCCTATTTAATAAGATTGTTTTGAGACCTAAATTTAAACATAAAAGAACAAAAAAATAATAATAAATTAGCATAGTACCTGGCAAATGCTCAATGTATATTACTGTTATTTTTATTAAATCTTTTTCATACGGGATGGTTTAAAGACACTTTACCGCTTTATAATCTTCCTTTGAAAGTACTTAGCTTATTAATGTTTTTTTTTGTAAGGTGCATTTGCTAGAAAAAAACACGTAAGATGATAATTAAATAATTCCTTATTATTGATTATATCCTGTCTGCAACAGTGATACTCATTGTAAATATCTACATAGTCCTAAAAATGTTTGCGTCCTTGAAAATAAGGTGTTGCAATATTACCACATGTAAAGACAGGCAGGTAAAGGAGGCAAAAAAAAGTACTCAGCCTGAAGCCTTGAAGTCAAGATTGGAGTCCATTCTCCAGGCCAGCAGACTTGAAAGAAATGTAGATGTTTTCCATTTCATCTTGGGGGTAAATGTGGTTAATTATTTTGTCTTGGGGGCAAATGTGGTTAATTTTAATCTAATTGTTCCCTCAGAACTACCACTGTGAATCATGAGAAATGTCCAAAGGGATCTGCAGGAGATGACCCAGAGGGAATGAATGTGTTCAAGTCTTGAGGGTATATGCTCTTGGTACCTTATTTTATAAACACCTAAATCTCAGTTCCTGTGGCTGGGGTACTTTGCGTTCTTCTGGGAACCAGAGAGTGTGACTTGGGTTATCTTGTTATTGTACCACAGAAAATTCCACCATGTTCCCTGTGAACAGGGTGCGTATTCAGATTTTTTCTCACCTCACAGACATCTTTCGCTTCTTATTCACCGAAGTGTTGGGATCCAGTTGTTGGGAGTTGTTAGGTTTTTAATTCTTGAAGATGACTCTTACTTAAAAAGGACTGAGAAAACAAGAGGATCATAGATTTGTTGTCTTAGGGATAGTAAATTATCCCTGGAATGGGATATTTAATGGCAAGTTAGTGGCCATTAAATATGGAATGGCATATTAATCACTCTTGAGTCTTCTGACCAAAAGAGGAAAGATTTCCAGGGCGAGGCTATGATGAAACTTCTTCAAGGACGGAATCCAGATAAGTCAGAATTTCACACAGACCATCTTCTAGTATGTCTAGAGTGAGTAACGAGAAACAAGTTTCTGGTAAACACAGGTGATTTTTTTTTTTTTCAGGATGTCACTGACTCTTTCTTTGGAGTCTTCATTTTTCTCTGCATCTAGCATTGTAACTACATGTTGGTTTTGGGTAATTTTCTTTCTCTCTCTTTCCTTAAGTTCATGGCTTTATTAAAGTACAACAAACATTCAAATTACATGGCAAATATAGAGCCCAGTGTGTTTTCACACAAATATTCTCTCCTGTCTCCTCAGTGTGAGAATCCTCTGTCCATAAATTGGAATTTGTCTGCAAATGTTTACTGCTCATACTGCTGCCACATAATTTCAGAATTTCTTTGGGGCAGGGCTGGAAAAAAAAAGAGGGGGGTGGACACCAGTTAATTCTTCATGGTCTTTGATTGGGAAGCACCCTTTATCAAGTTGTCCTGTCAAAGAGATGGGTTTTCTATTGGAATTTCAGCATCCGGAGGAGCCACCACACAATTCTGCAATAGTGACCCCTCTCAGCTCAAAAGCACAAGAGAAAGAAGGAAAAAGTGGAAGCATAGCTGTGGGGGCCTCTCCTCCAGGTTTTATTTCCTTTTCACAATCTGCTTCCTTCTGTTTATGTTCAAAAGTTTTTAGGTAAATACATTTTGTGTTTTGTCTGGTGGTTTTTTTTAAGTTTTATTTTAGAAACCTCTAGACCCAACATGGGGCTTAAAGTCTCAATCCTGAGATCAAGACTCGTATGCTCTTCTGACTGAGCCAGCCGGGCGTCCCTCCAGAGTTTTTAATTGTAGTTTCTGGGGAAGATAGAATATAGTGAACTGAATCTAACTTGGCCCAAACCAAAGTTTTCAGAATACAGTAAAAAGTTTTTATTTTCTTTATCTTTTGATGTAGAAATGCCCTTACATAAGGTTTACTGTTGATTGTTAAAACATGAAACCTACACATCCATCCATTGGAGAGATTTTCAGTTTTACATCAATGTTCACACTTTGGACACCTATGTTCTATTGGGAGTCCAACATCTGACGAAGATGGGGAATGCTTCAGTGGTGACCAAGTTCATCCTGCTGGGCATCCCACACACGGAGGATCTGGAGACTACGCTCTTTGTCCTGTTTTTGGGCTGCTACGTCTTCACTCTTATGGGGAACCTGCTCATCCTACTGGCGATTGTCTCCTCCACTCGGCTTCACATCCCCATGTACTTCTTCCTGTGTCAACTGTCTGTGTGTGACATATTTTTCCCTTCTGTGAGCTCCCCCAAGATGCTCTTCTACCTCTCGGGGAACAGCCGGGCCATCTCCTATGCGGGCTGCGTGTCCCAGCTCTTCTTCTACCATTTCCTGGGCTGTACCGAGTGCTTCCTGTACACGGTGATGGCCTACGACCGCTTTGTCGCCATCTGTTACCCTCTCCGCTACACGGTAATCATGAGCCACAGGGTGTGTGCCATCCTGGCCGTGGGGACCTCTTTTTTTGGCTGCATTCAGGCCACCTTCCTAACCACTCTCACCTTCCAGTTGCCCTACTGTGGCCCCAATGAGGTGGATTACTTCTTCTGTGATATCCCGGTGATGCTGAAGCTGGCTTGTGCTGACACCTCAGCCCTGGAGAGGGTGGGGTTCGTCAGCGTGGGCCTCATGCCCCTCAGCTGCTTCCTTCTCATCCTCACCTCCTACAGCCGCATTGTCTGCTCCATCCTGCAGATCCGCTCTACTGAAGGCAGATGCCGTGCCTTCTCCACCTGCAGTGCCCACCTTACTGCCATCCTCCTCTCTTTTATGCCAGTGGTCCTCATCTACCTGCAGCCCACCCCCAATCCCTGGCTCAATGCAACTGTTCAGCTCCTGAATAACTTGGTCACACCTATGCTGAACCCCTTGATTTACAGCTTGAGAAATAAAGAAGTAAAATATTCTCTGAGGAAGGTACTACAGCAGGTAGCCTTCCTTCCTGAGCAATGATAGAGATTAGTGACTACACTTCAATAGCACCACATTGCTAGGACACAGATGTTATCAATGGCCCTTGGATAGATAAAGAAGCTAAGGTTTGGAGCACGTGGGTGGCTGTCGGTGAAGTGTTTGGCTCTTGGATTTCAGCTCAGGTCATGATCTCGTGGTTTGTGGGTTCCAGCCCTGCATCAAGCTCTGCACTGACAGTGAGAGAACTGCTTGGGATTCTCTCTCTCTCTCTCTCTCTGTTTTTCTGTCTCCACCCTCCCTCAAAAATAAACATTAAAACAATTTTTTTTTTAAAGAAGCTAAGGTTTGAAGTCACAAAGTGGATTGTTCAAAGCCACATAACTAATAAATTATGCTGCCTACAAAGGATTATCTCTTCCCATTTTGCAAGAAAGCCTAGTTCTGCTGTTCCTCATTCTGTTTTCTTTTCCTATTTTCCTCCTCCCACATCCTCTCCTTCTTTTCCCTTTTCCCTTACTCTAGAATTCCCTCATTTTGGCATGATTATCCAATTATTCTCTCAAATGCCTGCATCAGATACACTGCCATTTGATGGTCTAGGAGTTTTTGAAATAGTGGGGGGGGGGGGGCTTCAATCACATTGCTCCAGGTGACATTCTGTGACTTCTGGAATGTAAAGATGCTGTGTCAAGGAAAAGGGCTTCTCTGGATGAGACCTGAGGCAGGCTTGTTATGGGTGAATCAGAGATAACCTACAAAGCCTGTCAGTCTTGGATCTAGAAACAGTCCATTGGCTGGGAGGTGGGGCAGTGGATGAGAGGCTAGAGAATGTGAAGAGGCTAGACAGGGAGAATCTGTGAAAGGATGACTAATCCTGTTGTTTTCAGTATCAGAAATTTGAGTTGGTCTTTGAAATCTGCAGCACAGCCAGGGGTCAATGCAAAAAGTCCAAGATGCTACTGCTGTGTGCTTTTGGATTCTCTGCTTACCAAAAGGCTGTGACTTTAGCTCTCTTTGCTAACATTCTTTTGTTCTTTTACCTACCGAGCTTAACCTGTGAAATGTGCCTTTCTAATACAAACAATAATTTGAGGAAAGGAAAGAAAATGATTGGAAGAGAAGGGGATGATGGGAAGGGAAGGGGAGGAAGGAAGAGAGGGGATGATAGGAAGGAAATGGTGTAGTGGCAATGGAAGAGGGTGATGGGAAAGAAGGGGGTGATGGGATGAGAAGGGGGTGATGGGAAGGAAGGGGGAGATGGGATGAGAGGGGAGATTGGGAGGGAAGGGGGCAGAGGCAAAGGCAAGTCTCTCCTCTTGCTTCTTTCTGGCATCAGAGTACAGTCAGGGAATCTGCCAGACTGAACCAGTGTTTGGGGCCTCATGTGAGGGTGATAAGATGATTCATGTTTTTGAAAGGGAGAACATTTTTCCTACTCACATATCTTAAGCTCTGTGCCTTTTATTCTTTCTATCACATGTGGTCCTTCCAGAATCTTCAGCTGGTCAAATTCATTCTTATCATCAAACATTTAGTTGGGGCGCCTGGGTGGCGCAGTCGGTTAAGCGTCCGACTTCAGCCAGGTCACGATCTCGCGGTCGGTGAGTTCGAGCCCCGCGTCAGGCTCTGGGCTGATGGCTCAGAGCCTGGAGCCTGTTTCCGATTCTGTGTCTCCCTCTCTCTCTGCCCCTCCCCCGTTCATGCTCTGTCTCTCTCTGTCCCAAAAATAAATAAACGTTGAAAAAAAAATTAAGAAAAAAAAACATTTAGTTAAAATATAATTTTCTATGTGAAATTTTCCTAATCCTAAGCAAACCAGTCTCCCATATCTGTATGCTTTGTATCAGACTTTACAAACTCATTACTCCATTATGCTAGACTAAGTGGTGGCAAAGCGTTTTCCAAGAGTAAAAGTAAAGTAGGTTTTGGGGTGTAAGGATGAAGAAAGAGTCTGTTGGGGACTGACAGTACAGAATTGTACAGTACAGATGAAGTTCCGAATCCCAGATGAGTTTTTGTTGTGGTTGGTGAGGCAGAACCTCAGTATCCTCATATCGGACAGTTATTTGGTACCAATTAAGTATCTCCAGGATACTGGGAGCAGATTAATATTCTGACTCTTGGGATGAACCTTCAATGATAGAGCTCTTGTCTTTTAAAGAACTTTCATCAAGTAGAGGAAACATGGCAGTAGTCATATTTTCCATTCATTTAACAAATCCACATTTATGTAGAGCCCTCCCTCAGGCCAAATGCAGTGCAGTAAAGTAGGCAGGGGAACGGAGCAACACTCTGCAAAGTGTAGCAAGTGAACAGATCTGGACATCCAATTGATACTGAGGAGACCAAGACCCTTTTAGAGTACTCCCTTCTTCTCCTAGTTACTTAAACTCATTAAAGGAAAATGAGTTGTTTAGGGGTGAGGAAATCTTTAAGAAAACTTTAAATCACCATGTAGACGAAAGAAAGCATGGCACTTAGTAAGTAGGAGGAATAATTCACCTATGTTTTTCACTGTCCCTTACTGGTTGTGAGCCTTGTTTACTTCCTCTGTAACATAAAGATAGTACTTTTCTTGCAAGTGCTGTTGTACATATTAAACAACACAAAAGCAAAGTATTCATCTGCCTTATTGGCAGTGCTCCAGAAACTTAATTATATATATTTTTTTCTACTCTTCTTGCTATTTCCATAGCTTACTCCCTCACTTCAGTTAAGTCTTTGATGCTCAAATGCCACAAGCACAGAGAGGACTCCTGAGAGCATACTGTTAAAACAGTCACCTACTTCATCACATTTATTTCTATTTATTGTTTGTCTTTCTAACTAAAACATAAACTCCATGAAGGCATGGATTTTTCTTATCTTGTTTCTTACTGTCCTTCTACAACCTAAAGCAGTTCCTTTTACATGGATGCCCTAAAGAACTTAAAGTTCTGAATTCATGGTATGTCTTGTTCCTATGACCCAGATGGTTCCCCATCCCTCACTTCCTTTTAAATGCTGCATTCCTATTTTGTTTTCCTAGACCAGAACATTTGCCTTCATTTCCACCTGGCATTGCTCCAAGAACAGGAATTCTGTCTTCTGCATCAGGACTTGACTGGGCTAGACTCCTACCCCTTTTCTCTAGGTTCCATTCTTCTCCATTACTTTTACTCTCTGTCCTGACACTGAATCTCTCTTGCTTACACCTTGCTTGAAAGCCAGACCTTTTAAACCCTATTTTCACCTTTTAGACATGCATTTGGAACCTATCAGCCACCACTGTCTTTAATAACCTACTTGCTTGAAATTTCTTTAGTTGTTTGTTCCTAAGATTATCTAAAATACCTGCTCCAAAACAATAGATTTCCGCTTTACCTTTTAGTAGGTTTTCTACTTATTTGTAGCTCTTAATCTGATAGCAACAGAGGCATTTAACATAGCTTATTGAATGAGGCATATTAAACTCTAAAAGTACTTTGTGAAACAGAACAATGGCATGACTATTATATTAGAACCAGTATAATGGGAAAGCAGAAATTAGCTATATTGTTTAATTTCTGACTATGTGCCAAGATGTTCTCTTTAAGAAATCCATATACATTATTTTATTAAACCTTCACATTAACACTTCAAAATATATATTATAGTCCATATTTTTTCAGATGTGGAAATTGAGTTCCAGTTTGGTCAAAGTAACACTCTAACATGATATTAAATCAGAGAAACTGTAATTGAAGGTAGGATTTACCTCACACCAAATTTAAGATTTTTTCTCATACATTTTGCTGATTCTATCTAAAACACTAATACATAAATAAAATACATAAACATAAATAAAATTCTTCCTGAAACTAGGAAGGATTCCATAAATTTTGTCTATGACTTTTTATTTCTGTAATTCCATGAGGTCAAGTTTCTTGAGAGTTTGTGAAGTGAATGCCAATATAGATGTCAAAATAAAAGTACAGGGTTACTTGACATTTACATCAAGATCTTAGTTGATCCGTACCTATATCCGTATATAATTTTATAATTAGATAATTTTTAAAAAGTAATTTAAAGTTATTTTAAAAATACTTAAAAAGTACTTATCAGTATGCTAGCCATATATCAAATACTCCACTTGGATTTTCTAATTTAATTCCTGTAAATACTCTATGGAGTGAGAATTATTACTACTCAAATATAAGAGAACAGGACACTGGGGCATCTTGGTGGCTCAGTCGGTTGAGCATCCCACTCTTTTTTTTTTTTTTTTAATTTTTTTTTCAACGTTTATTTATTTTTGGGACAGAGAGAGACAGAGCATGAATGGGGGAGGGGCAGAGAGAGAGGGAGACACAGAATCGGAAACAGGCTCCAGGCTCTGAGCCATCAGCCCAGAGCCTGACGCGGGGCTCGAACTCCCGGACCGCGAGATCGTGACCTGGCTGAAGTCGGACGCTTAACCGACTGCGCCACCCAGGCGCCCCTAGCATCCCACTCTTGATTTCTTCTCAGATCATGATCCCAGGGTTGTGGGATCAAGCCCTATTGTCAATGATGTTCACAAAGGAATCACAAAGGAATCAAATGAAAAGGAAGTATCAATTCATAAAGAAATAACTGTTACAAAACTTAACAAAACTTACTCACTCTGTAAACTACCAGAAAATTTAAGTTTCATATATGTATATATGTATGGAATATATACATATACACACTACAAAATGGCATAGGATTGTGATACCTGAGAGAAGAAAAAACAATTAGATGAGCCTTATGCTCATTCTGGCTTTCTGCTTTGGGGCAATTTCTAGTCTGTGGCTCAGAAAAGTCATTCCAATAATAACATAGAAGTCGTGCTGAATTGGTAAGGTAGAAGTCAGAGTTCCTAAATGTCAAAGTGACAAGAATTTGTGGAGTGGAGCATTAGAGAGGAGGGGGCTATTCACAGAAATTAACACGGGACCCTCTTGCATGAATGGCTCAACACTAACTTGTGAATGCATAAGGTGAATTCCCACAAGGCTAGGCAAAGAAAAATTTCTGAAGCATTTACAAGCAGGGGCTGTAAGTAAAAATACTGCAAATATTTGCTTAGAGCTAGAAATCATTCAAGTTCTGATCTTCTAAATAGAGAAGATATGGGACATTTAATAGAGATCCAAAAAGGTCATGATTTAAGTGTGTGGGGTTTAATTAGCCCTAAAGTAAAGCTAATCTAGAGACATAATAAAGAAGCCTGAAAACAAGACATTGATTGATCAAGCTGATCCAGAAGTAACATAACTGCCTGCCAGAACAAGATCCAACTCTCTAAAGGAACATAGCAAAATACAGCACTCTCTAGAAACCACTAGAGCTAAGAATAGTTTGATATTTCCACCATCAAGTGTGGAAAACTTCTGTGTTACGCAGGGCATTGAACAGAGTTTTTACAAAGGTTTCGTCTCAGTAGTGAAACAAAACTACCAGCAGAAATAAGGCTATTTGGGTTCTACCCCTAAACACATAAAAGCAAGCCTTGAAGAAATCAAAATTTTCAGAAAAAACTTAAGAGTGCTGTAGAATCAAAAATTTCCAGACATGTAACACTTACTGCAATGAGCCCTGAGTAATGCACGGAATTGTTGAATCACTATATTGTACACCTGAAGCTACTATAACACTGTATGTTAATTATACTGGAATTAAGATAAAAATTTTTAATTTAAAGTTAAAAAATTCCAGAAATATAGAGAAATCTAGACAAACATAAGGCCCATAATTAGGATTTTTTAAAAAGTCAATATTCAAAGACCCAGAAGAGTCACACATAATGGAATTAGTAGACAAAGACATTAAAAGTTACTGTTTTAATGAAATATTGAATATTTCATATTTTCAAATGATGAAAAATTGAAATATTCCATATTTTCAAAAGGTAAAGAAAATCATAAGCATTATGAGAAATATATGGATGATAAAAAATCACCTAAATCAAAATTCTAAAGATTAAAATACAATGTCCAACATGAAAAATTCACTGGATTAGAGTGGTAACAAATTAGACACTGCAGAAAATTTGCAAATTCTGTCATAGCAATGGAAATGACCTAAACAAAATACAGAGAGAAGAACTATTGAAAAACAGTATGAGCAGAGCATCAGTGAAGCAGGGGGCAATTTCAAGCAGCCTAATAATATAAGTATAATTGTAGTCCTCAATGGAAGAAGGAGAGGAAGAGAAGGGAAAAAAATATTCAGAGGAATAATGATCAAAGTTTTTCAAAATAGGAGGGCAACTAGAAGTCAAAAGAATGAAGAATTCAACAAAAATTAATCTGGAAAATAACCAAATATCTGGAATGTTGAAAAAAGACACTGAAAGAGAAAACACAAAGGTTTTTGAGCTGAATACAATAAAATAGAAATGTATGGGGTACACCTAACACAGTACTTACCATGAAATTATATCACCACACTAAAAAAGAAAGATCTCAAAACAATGACCTCTGTTGTCAACAGAAGAGCATGTTAAAATATACATAAGCACTGTATATATGTGTCTAGAAGGAATTCTAAGACCCAGGAGGGCTAAGTGGCCTTTATAAGATAACATGGAAAAACAGCATAAATGCAAAAATAAAAATGAGGTCCTGTTTCAGCCATCCAGTGTTATTTCTCATAAAAAATTAATATTTAACTTTAGATTAAGAATTCTAATAATCTTGTCTGTTTTAAGAAAATGATGGATAATACTTATTTTGTACGTATTCAACTCATAGTTTGAAAGTGCTCTGAGAAGAGGATCATGGGCTTCATACCTACCACTAGCTTTATCTCTGTATTTCCTAACATGGTTAGAACAAAGGCTTGAACGTAGTTGATGCATTTTGTACATTTAAATTTTTTTTTTAATGTTTATTTATTTTTGAGAGACAGAGAGAGATTGAGTGCGAGTGGGGGCGGACAGAGAGAGCGGGAGGGAGGGAGGCATAGAATCCCAAGAAGGCTCCAGGTTCTGAGCTGTCAGCACAGAGCCTGATGCCGGGCTTGAACCCACAAACCGTGAGATCATGACCTGAGCTGAAGTCAAATGTTTATCCGGCTGAGCCACCCAGGCGCCCCTTATACATTTTTTTTTTTTAAGTTGAATTATTATACTCAACCCACCGGCAATTACATCATGTGTACAGCTAAATCTTACCAAGTTAGCAGGACAAGGGGAATGCTCAAAGACCAATCTCTGTGAACAAACTTAGTTTGAATGCACCTTAACTATATTGCGCTTTACTGTGGAAAAACACACACTTTCCACATTTTAAAGTGAACAATTCAGTGGCATTTAGTGCATTCACAAATTTGTGCAACCGTCACTACTCTGTTTGCAGAACATTTCTTCACTCCAAGAGGAGTAAGTTGTTACTTCCTGTTATCTCTTTTCCCAGCTCCCGGCAACCATTGATGTGCTTTCTGTCTCTGTGGAGTTGCCTATTCTGGATATTTTATGTCAATTGAATCATACTATATATGGCCTTTTGCGTCTGGCTTCTTACATTTAGCATAATGTTTTCAAAGTATATCTATGTGATGGCACATATTGACATTACACATTTGTTGTTAAGTAGAAAGAGATATCAAGGAACTGATCCTGTTCACAATTGAACCAAGAACTATAAAATACCTAGGCTTAAACTTAACCAAAGAAGTAAAAGACTGTACATGGAAAACTACAGAAAGCTCATGAGAGAAATTGAGGAAGTCACAAAGAAATGGAAAAACATTCCATGCTCATGGATTGGAAGAACAAACATTGTTAAAATGTTGATAGTACCCAAAACAATCTTCACATTGAATGCAATCCCAATCAAAATAGCACCGGCATTCTTCTCAGAGCTGCAACTAACAACCCTCAAATTTGTATGGAACCACAAAAGACCTCGAATAGCCAAGTAATGTTGAAAAAGAAAACCAAAGCGGGAGGCATCACAATCCTAGACTTTAGCCTCTACTACAAAGCCGTCATCATCAAGACAATATGGTATTGGCACAAAAACAGACACATAGAACAATGGAATAGAATAGAGAACCCAGAAATGGGCCCACATATAGATGGTCAACTAATTTTCAACAAAGCAGAAAAGAGTATCCAATGGAAAAAAGTCTCTTTAGCAAATGGTGCTGGGAGAATTGGACAGCAACACGCTGAAGAATGAAACTAGACCACTTTCTTACACCATGCCCAAAAGTAAATTCAAAATGGATGAAAGACCTAAATGTGAGACAGGGAACCATCAAAATCCTACAGGAGAAAACAGGCAGCAACCTCTTTGACCTCAGCCTCAGCAACTTCTTACTTGACATGTCTCCAAAGGCAAGGGAAATAAAAGCAAAAATGAAATATTGGGACCTCATCAAGATAAAATCTTCTGCACAGCCAAGGAAACCATCAATAAAAGTAAAAGGCAACCGACAGAATGGGATAAGATATTTACAAATGATATATCGGATAAAGGGTTAGTATCCAGAATCTATAAAGAACTTACCAAACTCAACACCCAAAAAGCAAATTATCCAGTGAAGAAATGGGAAAAAGACATGAATAGACACTTTTCCAAAGAAGACATCCAAATGGCAAAGAGACACATGAAAAGATGCTCAGCATTGCTCATCATCAGGGAAATACAAATCAAGACCACAATGAGATACCACCTCACACCTGTCAGAATGGCTAACATTAACAACTCAGGCAACAACAGATGTTGGCGAGGATGCGGAGAAGAAGGAACCCTCTTGCACTGTTGGTGGGAATGCAAACAGGTGCAGCCACTCTGGAAAACAGTGTGTAGGTTCCTCAAAAACTAAAATAAAATTACCCTACAACCCAGAAATTGCACTACAAGATATTTACCCAAAGAACAAAAATAGAGGCTCTCAGTTTATCTTCTCTGTCTCTTAACTTCCTTTTTGCTTTTTTAAATCATTTTTTCTCTCCCTGATGCATTCTGTGTGAATCCTTAGGACTTATTTTTCTGATTCTCTAATTCCTCAGTGATAATGTCTAGTTCCCTAGATATATCTTCAACTATATCCAGTCCAGAGTTTAATCCAAGTATTAATTAATTTCTATTTCAATACCTATATTTTCATGCCCAAGTATATAATTGGCACTTGTTTTATTTCTTCTAGTTTTTATTTCTTTTATTTTTTCCTTTTTTTAAATGGAAATTTAGTCTTTATACATTTTAACAGTTAATATGTTTAATTAAAGTTTTATAAATAAATTAAAATAAAATTCTTTTAAAAATTTTTTTATTAAAAATTTTTTTTAATGTTTATTTTTAAGAGAGAGAGACTGAGACAGAGAGAGACAGAGTGCGAGCAGGGGAGGGGCAGAGAGAGAGAGACACAGAATCTGAAGCAGGCTCCAGGCTCTGCGCTGACAGCTCAGAGCCCAATGTGGGGCCCGAACTCACAAACTATGAGATCATGACCTGAGCCAAAGTTGGATGCTTAACCGACTGAGACACCCAGACGCCCCAAAGTAAAATTCTTTTTTAATGTTTTTAAAAATTAATTAATTAATTAATTAATTAATTTTTTGTGAGAAAAAGAGAGAGGGAGCATGTGCACAAGTGGGAGAGGGGGTGGTGGGGAGACACAGAGTCCAAAATAGGTTCTAGGCTCTAAGCCACCAGTGCAGAGCCAGATGAGGGGCTTGAACCTATCAACTGTGAGATCATGACCTGAGCTGAACTCGGATGCTTAACTGACTGAACCACCCAGGCTCCCCTAATATAAAGTTGTAAAAAAAAAAAAAAAAAGTAACCCTAAGGAAGTCAAGAAAGGGAGTCAGAGGAAAGAAAAACAGAAGAAAAACACAAAAATAATAAAATGGCAAACTTAAGCCCTAACATAGCAATAATCAGTTTAATTGCAAATGGTCTATAATTGTCAACTATCCACTGAAAAGCTAAAAAACAAACTCAACTCTATGCTGTCTACAAGAAACACGCTTCAATGTTAGATAAAGTACACTTCAGAGCAATAAGGCAAATAGCAACAATGATACCAACAAACTAGTACACTTCAACTAGTTCAGAAAGAAAGAAATAAAACTTTTTAATGATACATGATAGCCTATGTAGAAAATCCTATGACAACTACAGGGAAGAAAAAAAAAAAAAAAAAAGATGGTATTGTCAATGGCAATTGAGTTTGGCTGGATTGTAGGAAACAGAATCATTATATAAAAATCCATCATCTTCAATAATTACGAGTGAACAAAAGGAAGCTAAAATTTAAAATATCATTTGCATACAGCACCAAACCTGTGAAATCCTTAGTGCAAAATCCTATATCTGGCAAAATATGTGCAAAATCCTTATAAGCAAAACCTTTTTGAGAGAAGTTGAAGGAAACCTAAATATACTGTGTTCCTGCATCAGAAGACTAATTATCATGATACTAGTTTTCCTCACATTGATTCATAGATTCACTATAATCCTATTCAAAAGCCCAATAGGCATTTTGTAAGGATTGATAAACTGTTTCTAAAATTCATAAGGAAATACAAAAGGTCTGGGATGCACAAAACAACTCTGATAAAGAACAAGGCTTGGGGCGCCTGGGTGGCGCAGTCGGTTAAGCGCCCGACTTCAGCCAGGTCACGATCTCGCGGTCCGTGAGTTCGAGCCCCGCGTCAGGCTCTGGGCTGATGGCTCAGAGCCTGGAGCCTGTTTCCGATTCTGTGTCTCCCTCTCTCTCTGCCCCTCCCCCGTTCATGCTCTGTCTCTCTCTGTCCCAAAAATAAATAAACGTTGAAAAAAAAAAATTTTTTTAATAAAAAAAAAAAAAAAAGAACAAGGCTGGAGGCTCTACGTTATAAACTTCAAAGCATATTCTGAAGCTACAATTAACGAGACAGTGTGATACAGGCATCCAGATAGATGATAGGTTAATGGAGTAAAATAAAGAGCTAAAAAATAGATGAACACATAGATGGTCAATTGATCTCAACAAAGTTAAATGTCAAGGCAATCTGGTAGTACTAAAATAATTAGGCATTCTTATGCAAAAAGAAAGAAAAAGAAATAAAGAAAAAAGAAAGTAAAAAAGAAACTATCAATACACATAAGATCCTGAGTGAATCTCAAAATAATTATGCCAAATAAAAGAAGTCAAGCAAAGAGTATATATTGTATGGTTTTGTAAATAAAATATTTTTAAAAATGCAAACTACAGTGACAGAAAATAGATTCCCAGTTGCCTTGAGAAGGGGTGGAAGAAGGTTGAGAGGGAAGGATGACAAAGGGGGTGACTGTGTTCATTTTTGTAATTTTGGTGTTGTTTTCATAGTTATATATACCGAATTTACGTAATTGTGTGCTTTAAATATGTGCAATTTATTGTATGTCATTTTTACCCCAATAAAGCTGTGAACATTTTGATAAAGAAATAAACAGACCATTCATGACAGTTCAGATGGGCAATAATGTCACATAATTGAAATTAGGACTGACCTGGAAAATTGCATGGGCACATGCTTCCCACATCTTTGAAGCCCAGGTTATACCTTTTGAAATCACAGAAAGAAAACAGGCCGCTTATTCTTTTTCTCCACTTATATTCCTCTAAAACGTTTAGATGAGTAAAAAGTTCTTCTGTGTTTGCAGATGATGAAATGGGTTTGGATGGATTATAGATCAAAAATGCTAAGGAAAATGGAATAACTTTGTGGTTTTGATAAAGCAATTTAATTGTTAATATTTGCTATGGAATTATTACCATTTTTCTTCCATGTTTTAATTTAAATTCCATTTAGTCAACATACAGTGTAATATTAGTTTCAGGCCTAGAATTTAGTGATTCATCACTTACATACAACACCCAGTGCTCATCACAAGTGGGCTCCTTAGTACCCATCACCCACTTAGCCCATCCCCCACCTCCACTCCAGTAACCCTCAGTTTACTCTCTGTAGGTAAGAGTTTGTTTCTTGGTTTGCCTCTGTCTCTCTTTTCCTTCCCCTATATTCATGTGTTTTGTTTCTTAAATTCCACATATGAGTAAAATCATATGGCATTTTTCTTACTCTGACTGACTCTTCTAGTTTAACATAATACATTCTAGCTCCATCCACATTGTGACAAATGGAAATATTTCATTCTTTTTTTTTTATGGCCGAGTGGTGTTCCATTATATGTATATACCAATCTCTTCTTTATCTATTCATCAGT
The DNA here is from genome assembly GCF_018350155.1 of Leopardus geoffroyi. Lineage (NCBI taxonomy): Eukaryota > Metazoa > Chordata > Mammalia > Carnivora > Felidae > Leopardus > Leopardus geoffroyi. The sequence goes on from NC_059329.1 coordinate 21,145,281, forward strand.
TGATGGATATTTGTGGGGTTTTTTTCCCAATAATTTGGCTATTGTTTAAAATGCTGCTACAAACATCAGGGTGCATATATCCCTTCTAGTCAGTATTTTTGTGTCCTTTGGATAAATATCTAGCAGTGTAATTGCTGGATTGTAGGGTGGTTCTATTTAAAATTTTTTGAGGAACCTCCATACTGTTTTTCAGACTGGCTGCACCAGGTTGCATTCCCACCAACAGTGTAAGAGGGTTCCCCTTTTTCTGCATCCTCACCAACATCTGTTTTTTCCTATGTTATTAACTTTATCCATTCTGACAAGTGTGAGGTGATATCTCACTGTAGTTTTAATTTGTATTTCCCTGGTGATGAGTGATTTTGAGCATCTTTTCATGGGTCTGTTAGCCACCTGGATGTCTTCTTCAGAAAAATGTCTATTCATGTCTTCTGCCAGTTTTTTAACTGGATGATTTGTTTTTTGGGTGTTGAATTTTATAATTTCTTTATATGTATTTGGATACTAACCCTTTATCAGATATGTCATTCTCTGATCTATGGAATCATTATTAATCTTCTTAACACTTGGGAAAAAAAGTTTGATGTTTATTTGAAACACCCCAGGGATCAACTACACTGCCAACAAATATGTATTTTGTAATTGTTCCTTCCCTGTAGAGTCCAACCATGCGGATGACAAGCCCCTAAGGGGGAATTTTGCCTCAAATCCCTCTTTCAGATCCAAATAGATCCAAACAAAACTTTCCTTAGAAAGAATAGAAATAGAGGACTGAGGGTCAATGGGATTATTTTCTTGCTGTGCTTAGCGGGTGTCAAGCTACTACCCTTCATCAACACTTCTTGATTCTTACGCAAAATCAACTCCATGATTTTGCCAGAATAAGTGAGATCCTGGGCCATTAATGTTTGATATCTTACAAATGTGTGTGTGTGCACATGCGTGCACTGTGTGAGACCAAACAAAAAAACTCATGTAGGCCCAGCATCACTTTACCTGGTGGTAATGTTCAGGTAAGTCATTAAATTCTATCTACCTTTTAAAAAAAAAAAAATTGATGTTTATTTTTGAAAGAGAGAGTGAGACAGAGTGTGAGTGGGGGAGGGCTAGAGAGAGAGAGAGGGAGACACAGATTCCAGGCTCTGAGCTGTCAGCACAGAGCCCGAAGCAGGGCTCGAACCACGAACCATGAGGACATGACCTATAACCGACTGAGCCACCCAGGTGCCCCTAAAACTTTTTTTAAATGTTTCTATATTTTTAAGAGAGAGAGAAAGAGTGTGAGCAGGTGGGGAGCAGAGACAGAGGGAGACACAGAATCCGAAGGAGGCTCCAATCTGAGATGTCAGCACAGAGCCCAACGCGGGGCTCCAACTCACGAGCCGTGAGATCATGACCTGAACTGAAGTTGGACACTTAACCAACTGAGCCACCCAGGCACCCCTAATTCTATCTGCCTTTGATAAGATATTATAATTGAAACTGAAGTTTGGAAGACAGTTAAAAATTCTCATTACCCATGCTACTTGGACAAGAATGCACAGGCATGAACTGTCTCCTTCAAGGCAGATGAGCTCAAAGAGTGCAATGCGTGGAAATCATTTCTCCTCCATAATTCTTTGCTTGCTCTCCTGACCTCAAACTCACCTTTTGTCCCAATGACAAGTCCATTCATATTAATATTTCTCATTCATATTGAATTTTGAAGCTTACAGAGCATTTGCACATGCATTAATAATGTAGTATTACAGGGCTTACTCAGGAATTCCTCTTTTATTAAAAGGACACTGCCATTACTTGACTTACTATCCAACATCTCTGAGCCAGCAATGGGCCAACCTATGAATAAAAACCCAAGCTCCTGACTCTTAGCCCCCCTCATAAAGTGCTATACTCAGGGTTAAAAATGATGTCCTTCCCCACTTAATGCTTTTTCAATAGTGGATTCACAAGAGTCCCTAAGTCTAACCTTAAAAATGAAAGGAAGAAACTCCTGGCATTTTCTCTGATACTTTATTTATTCTGCCCACTTTTCTCTACTGGTTATAATTCTAGCATGAGAAACCTATTCCAGAACTTTAATTAAATTACACATTTCTAACAAAAATTATTAAAATTTTTTTTGAGGCTTAACCATCCTAATCCTCAAAATTCTTCAGATGCCCATACTCCTTAGAGACATCATCACCCAGAGTTCTTATTGTACTAGGAGTCGTTTGAAGAATAATTGAATCTACTTCTTGGTCCCCTTCACCTAGTTTGCTCATTCCCCCACCCTCCCCTCTGGTAATGACCAGTTTGTTATTTATGAGTCTATTTCTGGTGTGTGTGTGTGTGTGTGTGTGTGTGTGTGTGTGTGTTTGTCTAATACTTTGTCAAGGAAAGAGAGGTCAAATCATTTCTGTTAATGTCACAGGCCACACAAGTATGTTTTTAATATTTATCTGAAGTGTAAATTTGGAATAGCACTCATCAACTCACATAGTTACAAAATTGTGTGTTATGAGAACTTTTAATATCTACTCTCAGCAACTTTGAAATATACAATACAGTATTATTAACTAGGGTCCTCTGTGCTGTAGTTTACATGCTGAGGACTTATTTATCTTATAACTGAAAGTTTGTACCTTTAGACAATTTTCACCCATTCCACCCAGAAAAAAGCTTTTCTGCAGATACTGACATGGCTGTCCCCCTGTTAGTTCACAAATTGGCCCCTTACAGAGAGGGCATGGAGGGATGGTAGAAAGAGGTAGTCCATTCCAGATAGGTAGATGGCAATTTAATAAGCAAAGGAGCCTACTAATGGGCTTGTCTTGGACAGCCTCAGGACACTAGATTTCTGCACCTGCTTGGCAGAATTAAGTTTATATAGGGACCTTAACTGGGTTTAGTTACATATACATTCCAGATGGTCCCAACAACAAGACTGCATCCTTAAAAATGGCTTCTAGGGGCGCCTGGGTGGCGCAGTCGGTTAAGCGTCCGACTTCAGCCAGGTCACGATCTCGCGGTCCGTGAGTTCGAGCCCCGCGTCAGATTCTGGGCTGATGGCTCAGAGCCTGGAGCCTGTTTCCGATTCTGTGTCTCCCTCTCTCTCTGCCCCTCCCCCGTTCATGCTCTGTCTCTCTCTGTCCCAAAAATAAATAAACGTCGGAAAAACAAAAATTAAAAAAAAAAAAAAAAAAGGCTTCTAATGTGGGAATGATGGGCAAAGAATACATTCCAAGGACATGGGAAGGGGTGAGGGGCAACCAATTACCTGGGTCCAGCTGTGTGTCCACCAGTGGCCACATCCTTTCAATGACCTCCTTTAACAGTCTCTCAGTTCATTCAGGACTTAGCTTAAACGTCACCACTTCAGAAAGTCCTCCCTTGAATAGCTCTCCAAATTTCCAGCCTCTGCTCTTACACTACTTTATTTTCTTCATAGTATTTCTCATAACTTGACTAAATTCTACATCTACTTCTTTGTTGGTTTGTTGACCTCCCTCATTGGAACGTAAACTTCACGAGAGTGGGAATTTGCCGTATTCAATGCACAGAAGTCTCTCAATATAGCTGTTGAGTGAATGAAGAATAAACCATTTCAAAAAAACATATATAGTAGGAATTTTCTCTGTTTTAAGATGAAGAAACTGGAGTTTATATAGGAGAAGGAACTTAGAGTCACAAAACTAAGAGATAATCATGGGTAAAAATTAATCTAGTTTGATATGATGTGATACACTCAGCTCCTCAGCACCTCCCAATGACTAAACCACAACTATACTATAAGAAATTACATTATTTTCTCTGAAAGAGTCACAGAGTGCCTTTGGGGAGAAAGAAGTTGGAGCAGCAGAAGTTTCATGGAGGAATTAGAAACAGTTTCATGGAGGAATATACTTTTTTTAAGTGGTAAAGTGAGGCTTAATGAATTGTATGATAACAAAACTTTAAAATACATGAGTTGATGAGACCAAATATTTTTAAAATTTTTAAATTAAATTAAATATAGTATAACTTTAATTCTAGTATAGTTAATATACAGTGTTATTTTAGTTTCAGGTGTACAATATTGTAATTTAACATTTCCATGCAGCACCCAGTGCTCATCATGACAAGGGCACTCCTTAATACCTATGACCTATTTCAGGCATCCCCCTGCCTGCGTCCCCTCTGGAAACCACCAGTTTGTTCTCTGTAATTAAGAGTCTATTTCTTGGTTTGCCTATCTCTCTCTCTCTTTTTTCCATTTACTTGTTTGTTTTGTTTCTTAAATTCCACATATGAGTGAAATCATATGGTCTGTGTCTTTTTTTGACTTATTTATTTCACTTTACATCATAATCTCTACCTTCAGCCATATCATTGCAAATGGCAAGATTTCATTCTTTTTTTACGGCTGAATAATATTCCACTGAATATGTATATATATCACAAAAGAAAGGAAAGTCAAAACCAGCAACTCACAGAAGAGATGAAAAGCTTGGAGGGAACCAAAGCTCTGTGAGATCGGGGTCAGACACTGAATGAGCAAAATGAAGATGCCAAAGCCAAAGGGGAATCCCAGGGATACCAATAAGGGAGAGGTTAAGCTCTGAGACATGAGAAGAAGACACAGGCTGCTGCAGATTAAAAAGCAGCAAAACCTGGCAACAGCACTGTACGGTTTCTCTAAAGGTTACTGAATAACACAAGGATTATTTTTCATTTGTAGGAGAATCTAAGATTCAATTTGTGGAGACAAAAGGATTTTTACTTCACTATGTCATGTGGAAGCAATAAAAACTGAAGCCAAATGCACCACCGATGTCTTGATAAGGGCTTCAACTAAGATTTTAGTCTTGTTTTTCAGAAATTCTGTGCCAGTTAGAAATTATGTAATTCATCAGATCTGGGATCACTAAATTCTGCCAGATGACAGTGTTTGTCTAATAAAAGCCTCTTTCCTGAGCTACTCAGCCTATCACAACTGGGAGAAGAATGGATACAGGAAACCATTCTTCAGTAACTGAATTTATCCTTGAGGGGTTAACAGACCAGCCAGGACTCCAGCTCCCTCTCTTTTTCCTGTTTCTATTGATCTATATGGTCTGCATGGTGGGAAATTTGGGTTTGATCTTTTTAATCAGGGTCAGTTCTCAGCTTCACACGCCCATGTATTATTTTCTCAGTAATTTGTCCTTCATAGATCTCTGCTACTCCACCGTCATAATTCCCAAGATGTTGGTGAACTTTGTGTCAGAGAAGAATTTCACCTCCTTTCCTGAGTGTATGACCCAGCTCTTTTGCTTCTGCTTCTTTGGTATTGATGACTCCTACATGCTGACAGCAATGGCATATGATCGTTATGTTGCCATCTGTAACCCCTTGCTCTACAATGTCATAATGTCCCCAAGAATCTGTTTTCTACTGGTCACCAGTGTGTATACTGTGGGGATCATTGGAGCCTTGGTCCACACCAGCTACATATCTAGTCGATCCTTCTGTGGAATGAACATCATCCACCATTACTTCTGTGACATCCTCCCTCTTCTGAATATATCTTGCTCAAGAGACTACACCAAGGAACTCTTGGTGATGATTTTGGTTGGAGTCAATGTATTTGCATGTGCTGTAGCCATCTTCATCTCTTATGCCTTCATTCTTTCCAGTATCTTATGCATCTGCTCAGCTGAAGGCAGGTCCAAAGCTTTCAGTACCTGCAGCTCGCACCTTGCAGCTGTTGGGGTTTTCTATGGCTCCATCATTTTCATGTATTTTAAACCATATACCAGTGACATAATACAGGAGAAGGTGGCCTCTGTGTTCTATACCACAGTGATTCCCATGCTTAATCCCCTTATCTACAGCCTTAGGAACAAGGATGTCAAAGAATCCCTTAAAAGAGTTCTTAATGGTGGGTAACTTTCTGGGTCTGTGTAGAAAAGAGCACTTTTTAAAAGAAAAAGCACCTTTGAACATAGATCTTACCTTATGTTTTATTCCTTCTCTTTTTAAGAGTAACTGATTAGTTGCAAATCAAGGGCTGTCTTAAACTAAAATGTCCTAATGATTTATTTTCGTGACACTCACTTTCTCTTTAGGTGCCCCTACTCCCAATACCCAATGACCCCTTTACTCTCTCTAGTCAAGCCACTCAAGAAACAGACATCCTAGCCTACGTTCTTACTCACTCTAAATATATATACATCAGAAAACTTCCTTTGTGTAATTGTCTTTGCTAAACAGCAAACACCTAATCAAACCTGTTGTAAAGTTGTAATGTCTAATGATGGCTGAATGTGTAAATCCCCTCAGGAACTGGCATTTTAATACACAAGAGGGTTACAGAAGCAATGGACATTTGTTAGTAGAATTTTAAGGGGATATAGTTGCTAGTAAATAAGAAGAAGTAGGAATTTCATAAGATTTCTAGCCATTGTTATAACCACTGAAAATAGGATCTGTCTTGTGGAGGGGTCAAATGAGGTGAAGGTTGGGGAGGGGATGGCAGAAAGGGACAAAATTATTTTTTATTTTTAAATTTTCACTATAACTTTAATGTTTATTTATTTTGAGAGAGAAAATGAGAGAGAGAGAGAGAGAGAGAGAGAGGAATGGAGAGAGAGGTAGAGAGAGAATCCCAAGCAGGCTCCCACCGTCAGCACAGAGACTGACATGGAACTCAATCTCATGAACCGAGAGATCTCCTGAATGGTGAGATCATGTCCTGAGACAAAATCAAGACTCGGTCACTTAACTGACTCAGCCACCCAGGCACCCTTAACTTTCACTAAAATTTTATTTTATTTTATTTTACTTATTTTTAACATTTATTTTTGAGAGACAGAGAAAGACAGAGCATGAATGGGGAAGAGAGAAGGAGACACAGAATCTGAAGCAGGCTCCAGGCTCTGAGCTGTCAGCACAGACCATGAGATCTTGACCCACAGACCATGAGATCATGACCTGAGCCAAAGTTGGGAGGCTCAACTGACTGAGCCACACAGGTGCCCCAATTTTCACTATAATTTTAATTTACATATTTTATTTCCAAATTATTCCATACTTTGACTCCTTTCTGTTAGATCTCAAGATGACTTCCCTCTGGATGACTCCCTTAATTATTCACTATTTATTCTCCCACTATTAAGAATAATCCCAGAGCCTCTACACACCATTAAAATTCATTCATTTAGTCAATCAATAATATTTTCTGCACAACTATGTGTCAGACAAACAAAAATTTCTATCCTTGTTGGAAGCAAATAACGAACCCATGAACAAGAAAACATGTATTATCCAGTGATGATCAGTGCTATAGGATAAACTAAAGCAGAGAAGGGGGATGGGCACTGGGAGGAGAAGAAGCTTGCTCTTTCAATCCTGGAGGTCAGACTCTGAGAAATATGGTATTTCCTAGAAGCCTGAAGGAAGTAGGGAATCAACCTATGTGACTGAGAGAAGAAAACTTCAGGCAAAGAGAACATCAAATATAATCTCTGAAAGAGAAGCATGTTGGGGCACTTTTAAGTAACTGTAGTTTGGAGAATGTGCTTTAAAGAGAGTGAATGGGGGCAGAGTCATGAAAAGTAATATCAGAGGGATGGTGGAGGAGGGAGACAAAATCTGTAGAGCCTGGAGACAAGTTTGAAAGGTTTGACTGTTCCTCTAAGTGAAATGGGAAGCCACTGATGGGTTTGAACAGAAGAATGATCTGATCTGATCAATAAATCATTCTTGCTCTTTCCATTGAATGGACCTAGAAGCAATGAAATCCAAGTAACAAAGTTCATGCCTATTATCCAATGATAATTTGGTTTCTATCACAACCCACTGAAAGAAACAAGGACTTCATGGAGAAATGGTAAATTCCAGGGTGGGGTACCTAAAATTCAAGATGAGCCTAGAACATCTTAGTTTTGCACAGAATAAATAAGTGCCCCCAGGTTTATACAAATGTGTCAAAAGGGAAGACAAATTTACTGGACAAATTTAGGAGAATTTGAACATCAAAATGAATTGCTTCTGAGAATCTATGGTTCCTTACTGATACAAACATACTGACAATAAAATAAAAAGTATTAGAAAAGGGAAAGCTCTTTACTGAAAACACCAGTTAATAAATTCAGAAGAAATTATACAATTAGAAACACAGAATATTACAGCGACCATGCTAATAACTGAATTAGGTAAGAATCATCAATAGAAACTCTATGTCAAGTCTTGTTATTTTTGTATTAGTAAATAATTGAAGGGATTTTAAAAATTTTCTTCACTTAGATTCTATGAGGATAAAGGAGATGAAGTTTTCTAAGTTTCTACTTTATGCCTAAACACTTTAGAATGTCCTACCTTGTTCATTAAATAAGCTTGATATTAGCAAAATGCAGAAAATTCTAGAAAAATAACACAGGTCTCTAATGACAGTGAAGCATATCTAATTGAACTTATCTTAGTGATAAAACCTGAGACTGAGATAAGTTCTTCTTTTCTCTCCATTTTCCCTTCTGTTTTATTCCTATTTGTGTCTCTTGAACTCTGTATATTCACTCTCTTATAGTTCCCCCCATCTCTTTCCAGCCCCACACGTATGAATGAGTTCGCTTTCTGTTTAAGTTCCATAGTATCCATTTACATAATAATGAAAGAAACAAAAATGTGAACCTGACTTACCAGTAAGAATGATAAAATAAACACAAATTACAGAATACTAATCTGACATATATAAAGTGAATTATAAAAAAAAAAACTAGTTAAAAAATCCATGAAATGAACGTCAAAATATGGCAGTGAGGGAAATTGGTGCTCTCACAAAATTGTGAGAATTCTTACTAATGCCATCATTTTAGAGAGAAACAGACTGATGCTGAGGAAAACCCCATATTCCTTTTCCTCTTTCCTAATCACCATTAGGAAGAGATATTACATATGGATGAGATTAGGAAGAGATACAACATCAAACCAGTGCTGACTCTCTAATATAGAGGTTCCCAATTCCTTTGGGGGATCAAAGACCATTTAGGTGGTCAGATGAAGAATCAGCTTCTTTCTTAGAATAATGTTTTTAACTGTATAATATACATTTGTTAAAAAATTATACCACTGATATCACAATATTTAAAATAAATTTGTGGCTTCTTTATTAGTGAAATAAATCACAAGAGCTGGTAACAGATCAAATAATTACTATAATTTGAGGTAGCAGTGGGTACAAATGGTCATGATCAGTACTCCATTTCATCCTAAGGACCCCTATAACATCCCTATAACATACGTACAGCAACCTCAATGTGATAGAAAAATAGATGTGATTCTGTTGGTGACAAAGTCATAGATAATTACATATTTTAGCACGATCAGTTACTAAGATGCTGACTTGACGGTAATGTTAAAATTTAATTAGAGATTAGTGAAAATAAACTTCCTATTGAAGTTTTCATACCTGTACACTCCAATTTAAGAAGTGTTTCTCTAGTGGAAGCAAAGTCTCCAGGGCTCCATACTCAGTTTGAGCAACTAAATTATCTTAGTGATAAAACCTGAGACTGAGAATTCTAAGACTATCCCAGTGGGCATACCTTCCTCTCCTGCGTAGGTGGAGTGAATTTGGATTCAACGCATGAAACAAAATCTCAGGAAAAAGCAAAACACCCAGTTAATCAAATATGAGATACACACAAAATTCTTTCCCCCATCTGCCCCCATACTCCCAGGTTAAACAAAAGTGCAAAAAACATAATAAGTCCTTAAATTATACCTCAAAGGGGAGAAGGCATAGTTCTCAGATAATCTGGAAGAGGATTCCATGTGAATTCACACACTACATATATCCGAGATACACAGAACTGACTGCAATGGAAGTGAGCAAATGAAAAAGATCACAAACGGTGACTGCACAGAAAATAAAGGAAGGAAGGAAATAAGAAAAGTGAACAAAACAGATGAAAACACAAGTTTTTGTGAAGGACCACTGCACATACCCAAGAACAACCCTTCTCTTTCTATAGAGACAGCAGGTACCTGTTCAGTGGAGACAAGAAACTCCCATAACACCATAGATATATATCTTATGGGTTATACTAATCAGAAGCTAAGCAATTTCTTCCATTTAAAATTGGGTTACTTTGTTTCTTCTATGATGATTAAAATTTATAAAATATTTTGTTTACGAAAGCTTGCATTGTGTAAAACGATTTTAATAAAATGATTTTGACCTGTTACTTCTGTGTAACTATCTGGGTGTGCATTTGTCTCTGTATATATGATTACTTACTGGTATTTTGCTTAGTATGTGTGTATAAGCAAATGTGAGATGACTTTTACTCCTTTCCCATTTTACCTTTATCTTATTTGAACATCTTTGAAATTAGCATAAATCATTTTGAAAAATATTTAAGCGATTCTAGAAAATAAAATATCTATAGGTTTGACCAGATAAAATAAAACACTGTCATCTGTTCCCTGTGCAATATGCCAGAAATTTTTGTTTCATTTTTCAGTAATTGTTGCTGTTGTTTGGTGTGTGTGTGTGTGTGTGTGTGTGTGTGTGTGTGTGTGTTTTAGATTGTTGAGCTGGGAAAGGGTTGTGCTGAAAAATGCAACAGAATACCACTATATATTGTCTCCTTAACTTTTGCTAAACTGAAGATAAGTGCAGCATTAAAACAGAATTGATGGCATTAAAACAACCAGTAGATAAATTGAGGGAGAGAGTAGTTATTATTGAGACCGCTTTCCTAACACTTAATAAAACACGATGTCCCAGCCCTGAGGGCTCCAGCACTGGAAGATGCTGTCTCCGCTCAATCCATAATTGCTGAGAACCTATTTGTTCCAGACACTGAGGAATCTTTGAAGGTATAAAATTATTGACAGCTTTGACCTACTCAGATACTTGCCAATAATATTAAAGATCAGATTGTATTGGTTTTTTTTTTTTTTTGTTTCTGCAAACGTTATGATCCTCTTTACCTAAATGTAACATAATCCTGACATGGAAAGTACAGTCATAATTCTGAACATAATTAAATTAAAATGTAGTTATAATAATTCACTAGCTTATATTTGACAACCTATTTAAATTCGATGGTGAGTTGTATTTCCTGTGACAACAATCACAAAGCAATTACCAATCATCGAAACATAGATTTTTTAAATCCTGTGATTTTTCTTTTTTGAGTTTCATATCCCCTGCTTTCTGAACCAAATGACCAGGTGCAATTATTCCAGGATGATTGAGTTTGCCCTTGAAGGAGTCACAGATTGAACCAAAAATCAAGCTGCCTTTCTTCCTCCTTAGATCCTTTCTGGGGATCTATGGGGTCCCTGTGGTGGGGAATTTCAGTATATGATCCTGAAATCGCTTTCTATTTCAAACTCCAATATCCCAAGTACTTATTTCTCCATAATTTGTCATTCTTAGATCTCTTTCATTACTCACTTGTGACCCCCCCCCCCAAACTCCTGGGAAATTCTGTATGGGAGCAAAATGTTATCTCCTATCCTGGTTGTATGGCATAGTGTTTTTTCCTTTTGTTTCATTTTGTTTGCTGAGCTCCTTATGTTGTCTGCCATAGCACGTGACAGATACATAGCTATCTGTAGTCCATTGCTCTACAGTGCCACCATGTACCAAAAGGTATGCAATGTGTTGGTGACTAGGGTCTATGTGGTGACAGCGTTAGGACCTATAGCCCACATGATCTCCATGATCAGGCTTTCCTTCTGTGGGGGAAAATATCAACTACCATTACTTCTGTGTCATATTGCCTCTCTTAAAGCTCTCCTGCCCCAGCATCTACTTAAATGAGCTCCTCAAGATACCTGTAGGTAAATTCAATCTGTTGGCAACAGCTATCATCATCATCTCTTACCCCCTCATATTCTCCAACATTCTTCAAAAATCCTCAGCTGCAGGCAAGTCCAAAGCTTTTAGTACCTGCAGCTTTCATTTACAGCTGCTGGAAATTTATGGATCCATCATATTTGTGCATTTTAAGCCAATCTCCAGTAGCAGCGACATGGCTCAGGGGAAGGTGGCCTCTGTATTTTACATCTCTGTGATCCTTATTGATCTATTGCTGAATCCCTTGATCTATAGCTTGAGAAGTAAGGATGCAAAGAATATGCTGAGAAAAGTCATGGGGAAGAGGTATGTAGCATCGTAGGGTACTAGTTATGGTCACAGTGTGTTTCTTTGTTTCTCTGAAACTAACTTTCTTCTCAGTTTCTTAAAAGTAACATCCTTGGGGGGGGCACTTGGATGGCTCAGTTGGTTGAGTGTTTGACTCTTTGTTTTGGCTGAGGTCATGATATCATGGTACATGGGACTGAGCCCCACATCAGGCTCTGCATGCACATGTGCATGCTTTCTCTCTCTCCCTCAAAATAAATAAATAAACATTTTTTTAAAAAAATAAACATTCTGTTCTCATCCCTTCCACTATAACTGGCAGATGTTACCCTTTTGTTGGAGTCTATGAAAACACACACACACACACACACACACACACACACACACACCCATCCCTTGAGCAAACTATTACATGATATGATTCAGTGGGCTCATGATGAGGCTTGATGAAGTTTATTTTGAAATTCTTCTCAGGTGAATTTTCATTGTCCTCCTTACCTATTGAGAAAAACTGGGGTAGAATATTTTTCCTTGAGTTATTAAAATAATTGTATACTTGGCTGATTTGACAAGATTATATCAAGAATAAATATATAAGTACAGCTTAATAATAAAAACTCAAAACCCAAATAAAAAAAATGGCAAAAGCTTTAACCAGACACTTCACAAACAAGATAGAGGAATGACCAGTAAACACATGAAGACATGTTTAACATCATCAGTCACCAAAGAAAGCAAATGAAACTAGCTAAAATTTAAACAAAACAAAAATGTATGAAACCAAGTGTTGGCTAAAATGTGGACCAGCTGTGAGTCTTATGCATAGGTAGTTACTGAAAATGTAAGATGTACAACCATATTAGAAAACAGCTTGGCAGTTTCCTTTTTTTCTAATGTTTATTTATTTATTAAGAGAGAGAGAGAGCAGAGAAGGGGCAGAGAGAGAGAAAGAGAGAAAGAGTCCCAAGCAGGCTCCATTATCAGCACAGAGTGGTTGTGGGGCCCTGTCGCATGCCTGTGAGACCATTACCGGAGCTCAAATCAAGAGTTGGACACTTAACCGAGTGAGCTACCCAGGCACCCCAGTTTGGCAGGTCCGTAAAAATTAAATACAACTGGAGTGCCTGGGTGGCTAGTCTGCTAAGCACCCGACACTGGATCTCGGCTTGGGCCATGATCTCTGGTTAGTGGGATTGAGCCCCTCGTGTGGTCTCTGTGCTGACAGGGTGGAGTGTGCTTGAGATGATCTCTTTCTCTCTCTCTCTGCCCCACCCCCAATCATTCTCTCTCTCTCTCTCAATAAATAAATAAACTTAAAAAAATTAAGCATATGACTGTCATACTACCCAGCGATTCCACTAGAAGGTATTTATTCAAAATAAATGAAATATATGCCCTGATAAAGACATGACACAAAAAAATTCATACAAGCTTTATCTGTAATAGTCCCAAACTAGAAACAACCCAAATACCCATTGTGGGTAAGTAGATTCTACTTACATAAATGGGTTAGAAAAAAGCTTAGGGCAGAAAGCTACCACCACGGGGCAAAAGCGCCCCATGCTAGGTAGCGAGATATTGGTAGTGAGGTAATGGGATCATGAGTAAAATCACTTTCCATCTGATACCAATGTGCTTTGAGTACAAACTCCACTTGCTCCCTAGACCCTTTGCTTCTTGCATACACAAGTTAATGATTACTGTCTGATTGTTTTCTCCACGTTCATGTGTGTAAGATCTTGTTTTCTTCACCTTCACCACGTGGGTAATATCTTGTGAGCTCAATAAATACGGACACAAAACCCTTGTTTGGGACTCTTGTCTCCTCCCCGACATTAGCCTCTCTCATATTCAATTCTGCATCTGTTCTCTTGCTGGACAAGAGAGAAGTCCAGACTCATAGTCTGTGCCAGATGGTGACCCCAATGTGATTGAAGGCAACATGACAGAAGGCAACGTCAAGCCAATGTGATTAGAAGAAAAGCCAATGTGATAGAAGGCAACGTGAAGCAGACATGATAGAAGGTGAGGTGGCTAGAAGAAATGCCAACGTGACTAAGAAGTTGATGTGACAGAAGGGGTTGTGATTAGAAGCCGACTCAGAAGTGGCTGAGAAGGTGACGTGGCTAGAGGCCAATGTGACTAGGAGCCAACGTGGCTAAAGAAGCCTACATGACTAGAAGTGGATGTGGCTAAGAAGCTCATGTAACTCAAGGACTGCAGAACACTGTGGAATGACTAGAGCTTGTAAAAAAAGAAAAAGTGCACCGGACTACAATCTCTCCTGACCAGGTAAGAGAAAAATGAAACTATATTAGGATTCGCTGCCATGGAACTTTTGAAAGAATCATTATGGGAGACTTCCTATCTCTAGAACAAGAACAATACATTCATATAGCACTCCTTAAATTATTAATAATTATCCAGCAACATTACCCTTGGTTTCCCGAGCAAGGAACCTTCAACCTAGACATTTGGGAACAAATAGGTAAAACAATAAAGGCACGCCATACAGAAAGCACCAATGTGCTGCTTGAAGTTATTCTTACATGGTCTCTTGTCCATTTGGCTATTCTCCCCCTGAGTGCAGATGATGTTTATGAAGATATAGGCCCACTCAAAGTAAATAAAAAATTTTCCAAGGAACTTAAACCTCCTTATTTTCAGCCAGCCCCTTCGGCACCCCTACACCCAGAGAACGCTGGCTCCCCCTATGTCATTGGGGAAAATCTAACCTTTTAAAGGAACAAAAGATTCCCCTTGATGATGTCCTTACCACGATGCTACAGCCTATTAAGAATGCCCTTACAGGGGCGCCTGGGTGGCGCAGTCGGTTAAGCGTCCGACTTCAGCCAGGTCACGATCTCGCGGTCCGTGAGTTCGAGCCCCGCGTCGGGCTCTGGGCTGATGGCTCAGAGCCTGGAGCCTGTTTCCGATTCTGTGTCTCCCTCTCTCTCTGCCCCTCCCCCGTTCATGATCTGTCTCTCTCTGTCCCAAAAATAAATAAACGTTGAAAAAAATTTAAAAAAAGAATGCCCTTACAGTGTTTACAGATGCCTTGGGGAAAACTCACAGGGCTTCTTGCCTTTGGAAAACTGGAAAAAACTGAGAACATGTATTATACACTGGACTGGGTTCTACCCAACATTCAGAACTGTGAGCCATATTATTAGCTATAGAAATCTTTTCCCTACCCTTATCGGCTCTGAGATGTCAAGGAGCAAAGACCACCCACTTCAGATTTTCCCATCAGTATTCCAGGTAAAAGTTAACCATGGGGAA
Source organism: Leopardus geoffroyi (assembly GCF_018350155.1). Taxonomy (NCBI): domain Eukaryota; kingdom Metazoa; phylum Chordata; class Mammalia; order Carnivora; family Felidae; genus Leopardus; species Leopardus geoffroyi. Next base: position 21,160,666 of record NC_059329.1, read on the forward strand.
CAAATTGTCAGGTGGACCCAAACGTAAGTTTATTGGTTTGAAATAGACCTGTTTATCAAAGGTCAAATAAGTTCATGTTATCTCTATTCCGATTCATTAGCAAAAGGATGACTTAAAGTAATGGTTAACTTTGGCTCATAGTTTTCATGGGTAATTGTTAAGATGGCTTTAGTAACCTAAAAAGTTTTGCTTGCATGACAAATTGGGATTGAATTCATTGGACATCTAGGCCTTTTCTAAATGGGATGGGATGCTAAAGCATTGATTACTAAACAAGGCTTATCTGCTTTTGGCTCCTTATTGCAGAGAAACTAAGGATATTTGGGTCTGGTGGTAAAGTAGCTTGGTGTTTTATATCTTTCTGAATTTTTTTTAAAACAAATTTTCCAAGATTTAAATTGTAAATGAAGTCTTTTTGACCAATTAAGCTTCTTTGGTATGTTAAGTTACTTCAGAAGTATTGTCAAACAAATAGTAAGTCTTAGGTTACATTGAGTAAATGCTCTAACTGTTCTAGAGATTATATGCAATTCCTAGTTTTAATATTTTTTTGGTATAAGGTCATCACTTGATATTCTGAAGTGTTATGTGCCACAGAAATGACTGAATTTCCTTGTCAATTGCATTAGCTTTTTTAATTATGTCCATTTTTTACTCTTTTTGCCATAGTTCTGTGAGTCTTGTTGGAAGACTTCTTCACTGCTATACCTCTCAGTAGACAGGTGATCCTTTCTACTCAGGGAGGCTCTGTTTCCCCTGAACTCTGTCTTTCCCTTTTGTAACTCCTCTATACCAACCCCAACTGAGCAATGTTGGCCCATAGGTAGAGACCTCTCTATGCTCCTATTCAGCAGGAAGAAGTTACAGAAGAGAACACCATCCACCCTCAGCAACCTTAAATATTTTAAGGGTCAAAACTGTTCAGAGGGGGGATGATATGGGAAACAAAGGCAGAAGGAAATGGCAGATAAAATTAAATTTCCTTATAATCCACAAGGCCATGCAATTGTAGAATGAGCACATAATAAACTTTAAAATGTGTTAAAAAAACAAAAAAGGGGGAATTACCCATGGCTGTCTTCATTACAACCACAACTTCTCGATTGTGCTGTGATCATTCTTAACTTTTTAAATCTTGACCCTCAAGTACTAACTACAGCCGAGCTACATTCTTTAAAATCAGATAAAACCTCTATATGCTTGTGTTCTTTCAGATTCCTGACCTCTGTGGATTCCCTCAGTTGGTGAAGCCGTATCATGACATGGTGGAGACCCCAGATACCTTTCAATCAACCAGGACTCTGAATGAGCAGCCACCACTCCCATTTTTCAAGATGGAAGAAACATCTCCATTGACTTCTCATCCTGAAGCCACTCCACAAATGCAAGTCCTTGCCCCTGATATAACATGGGGAAGCCTTAAACAATTCTGACATTTATTAGGCATTATATTACAGAATCCTATTATTGAAAAACCTGTCATTTTGGTAATAAATCCTCTTTGGTCTGGGCACATTATCTTCTTAATTGTGCTGGATTCTGTTTAGAAATATAATATTTAGGGGGCTCCTGGGTGGCTTAGTCTGTTAAGCATCCGACTCTTAATTTCAGCTCAGGTGGTGATCTCATGGTCATGGGATCAAGCCCCACGTTGGGCTCCATGCTGTGTGTGGAGCCAGTTTAAGAGTCTCTCCTCACCTCTCTCTGCCCCTCACCTGCACGCATCAGCATGCACTCTCTCTCTCTTTTGCTCTCACAAAAGAGAAATATAGTTTAGTAGTTTTGCTTTGATGTTCTTAAATGTTATTTCTTCATAATATTTTTTTTTGTTCTTATTAGTTTTAGGTATCATGTGTTACTTTCTTCATAAAAAAGTTTGGAAATTTTCCTTATTTGTATTCTCCAAATTTTTTAAAGCATTGGGACTATTTACTTTTGAAGTTTTTCTAGAATTGTCCTTTTTTTTTTTTTTAATTTTTTTTTCAACGTTTATTTATTTTTGGGACAGAGAGAGACAGAGCATGAACGGGGGAGGGGCAGAGAGAGAGGGAGACACAGAATCGGAAACAGTCTCCAGGCTCTGAGCCATCAGCCCAGAGCCCAACGCGGGGCTCGAACTCAAGGACGGCGAGATCGTGACCTGGCTGAAGTCGGATGCTTAACTGACTGCGCCACCCAGGCGCCCCTAGAATTGTCCTTTGAAACAATCTGGGTCTGGTGTTTTTCTCTGAAGTAGTTTATTGATAACTTTAATTGTTAATGGAAATTGATCTCTATCACCATTGCTCATAATACAATTTTGGTAAACTGTGTTTTTCTAGAAAACTAGCCCTTTTAACTAAGTTTTGAAGTTTATTTGCATAATCTCAAAATTTTTTCTCATGGTTTGCTTTCATTGGTTCTGTTTTAAGGGTTTATTATTGTTTCTCATTTCTTATTTCACATATTTATTCTCTTTCATCTTGATTAATTCAGTCATAGATTTATATTTTTAAATTTGTTTCTAAAATCAATAGGATTTTGATGTTCAAATCATGGTTTTTCTGCCCTCTAATAATTTCTTCTTTTTACGTGCCTTTGGTGCTTCTTTTCTGTTGAGTTACACCCACCAAATCGCTACGGTTCTTATTTCTCTTACCTTAGGCGAGTTTGGCCTATGATAGATCTTCATATGTATTTTATGAACAAGATTTACTCTTTGAGATAATTTCCTGTAATCTTAGTTCATCCATGCTCTCTTCTGTAGGTGTAGAGACACGTAGTTTCTATTTTCTTCAGGAGAGGCAAAGGAAAAGAGATTGAGTGTCCTTCTTTAAGCTTTCTTTAATATTTATTTTATTTCAGGACTTTACCTTTCTCTGCTTGCTTTTCTTTTCCCCTTTCCTTCCAGACTCCAAAAGCTTTCTCTTCTTTTATCTAATCCTCTTCTCTCCTGGAAGTGTTGCCTCTCTAACATCACATCCTTGAATACTGTGTGCACCTGTTAGATTTCTTCCCTATAGTCAATGTTCTGGTTTACCAGGTCTACTTTTTCAGTATTTTTTTTTGTATTTAAGATGGACATTTTAGTTTTCATGGACCAATATCTTTGCTAGAATCTAGGTAATTTGAAGTTGGTAGTGTTCTCTATTATCTAGCTATGCTGAAGGTGTAGTGTTTATGTCGTTTTACCTGTTCTTCTAGTTGAGCTATATAGCTTTTAGGAGGACATATGGAGAGATTTAAATTTAAGCAAGTATTATTATTTTCTGTTGAATTACAACCACCAAATTGCTACTGTTCTTATTTCTCTTACCATAGGTCAGTTTTGCCTGTGGTAGATCTTCATACGTATTTTACGGACAAGAAAATACATCATTACCTCAGCTACCCCAAAGTTCTGGACAAAATACTTTGCAATTAAAAAGGTATAGCCAAATAGTCAAAGTTGAAAAGACTCACAATACTATGTGCTGATAAGGATCTTGGGTAGCTGGAACTCTCATACATGGCTGGTGGCTGTATGGCATTACCAACCACCTTGGAAAATAGTTTGACATTATTTTCTAAGGGTAAATATTTTCTAAAGCTAAGTAACCTACTATATAAACCCAATAGACATATACCCAGGAGTGGGTATATACCCCAGAGAAATGATTATATATATCAACCAAAAGACAAATGAAAGTATATTAATAGAAGCATCAATCATAATGGCTCCAAACTGAACACATTTCCAAATATCCATTAAACAGGAGAATGGATAAATAAATGTGCTTATTATTTATACGAGGGAGACTATACAAACATGCTACAACATGGCTAAGTCATATAGAAAAATTCTTGAGTAATATAAGCTAGACACAGATGAGTATATACTGTATGTTTCCATTCATACGAAGTTCAAAATAAAGCAAAACTATTTAATTGTACTCTTGGTAGGAAGTGGGCACTGACTGGGAAGAAGCATGAGAAAGCCTTGAGTGTGAAGCTAATGTTCTATTTATATCTTTATCTGGATAGTCACTAAAGGGGTATAAACATAATTAAAAATTCAAAGAGCTGTATTCTTAAGCATTTTGTGTATACACATATATAAAAATTCACAAGATGCAGTGGAAAAATGTCTTCCAAATGCTTCTGGTAATAGATAAGACTACTTCAATACCTCTGCCCTCAACAATACCTCTTCACACACAAAAAGAACTTTAAACCATACCAAAACATTATCCTTATTAATTTGTGATTAATAAATCACAGATTAATTATCGTAGCTGGAAAAAGAAAGAATCTTAATGCATTGGGGATTTTTTTTATCCTAGTGATTCATGTATGTGCATGCCATTTGCCATGCACATCTTTGTGTTTTTATTTATTTATTTATTTATTTATTTATTTATTTATTTCTTCATGCATGTCTTTTAAAATTTCAATACACATTGGATATATTCCCTATCAAAGTAATGTTCTATTCCTGCTTTTTTTCTTAAAAAATTTTTTTTTAATCTTTATGTATTTTTGAGAGAGAGAGAGGGAGAGGGAGAGAGACAGAGTGCAAGCGGGGAGCAACAGAGAGGAGACACAGGATCTGAAGCAGGCTCCAGGCTCTGAGCTGTCAGCACAGAGCCTGATGCAGGGCTCAAACTCACAATCCCTGAGTTCATGACCTGAGCCGAAGTCGGATGCCCAACCGACTGAGTCACCCAGGTGCCCCTGCTTTTTTTTTCCTATTGTTATATTTATACCATATTTTATTTAAGCCGATATCTCTGAGGGTTAATTAATTCAATCCATTTTTTTCAATTTCAATAGCAAGGCAATAAATATCATTGTAGCTCTATTTTTGTCAATATCACTTTTTTTTTAAGCATACATGACTAAAAATTCAATAACTTGGTAAAAGCTCACAAGAATTTACAGTTTAATATATTTAATATATACTATCAAACCACCTTACAAAAATTAATATGGATATTTAAGTATGCATATTTGAATTTTTATTTCTAATAGATTTGGACAAGTTTAATGTGCTGATTTGCATTTATATTATTTTTGTATTTGTTCACTGAACAATTTTTGGCTACTTTTCTATGGGGTACTAATCTTTTTTATATGAATTTATAATGAGAGTTTATATATTCTTATTTTGGCCAGCTAAAATTCTTTTGCTCTTTTCCATTGGCTCTGACTTTTCCTTCTGAAGTAAGAATCATCCTAATGAATTTTACAAATAAAGGTTTTTAAGCATAAAAAAGGTCTTCTGTCATTTTCCACAAGACTTATTTAGAATTTGTCATAACTTAATTTTGAATCTTCTGTCTTTCTTGATTCTATTGTTACTCAGCATAGACTTGCCTTTTTCTTTTTCCTGAATTGACAGGAATCTGTTTTTCTAAATTCTAGGAGTCCATGAAAGGGGACTGAGACACCCCTCCCCCATTCCTGATGTTCCCATCCAGGGGGAGGAACATCTATTACCCTACCCCTCCAGACCCACTTCCTACCACCTAATTCACTCCTCCTGGGGACGTGGAATGACTTATCTGAGTGGTGAGTTTCAAAGGACAAACTATTCTTTTCTTTTTCACTTGCTTTCTGAAAGTTAGAATACTTTCAGAAAGAAAATATAATTGGCTACTCTTTCCCATGCAATCCTACCTTTAGGCAGAGACCTGAAGAAATCCAAAATTCTCTGTGATTACAGTAGTAAGTTTGCCTGCTTGCCTAATTCTATAGCTTAGCTTTAAAAGGTTTGTTTGCCCCAAAGTAAACCATTACCCAATAATAAAGATTTAATAAATATATTTTGGTCTTCACTCAATAGATTGTTTATTCACCTTTTCTATTAGTGCAGAACAAGGGGTCTGTATTTTACTTTGTCAAACTACTGTACCTTGTATATTGAACCAGAGCTATGAGGAAGTTAAGAGGAGAAGTAGATTTAGGAGAAAAGGTGTACCTAGGAATTTTGGGGTTTTGATAAAGAGGGGAATTTTGACTTAGTGGCATGAATTCACACTTACTTTGCAATATTTTTATAGTTTATAGTTTATGCATAACTTTTAACTAATAAGACCCCAGAAAATGGCTGAGTCTAAAGTTGCACAAGGTAGAATTCTAACCTTCACAGATGCAATACACAGCAGATTTGTTCAAAGGTGAATGAATAATTTTATGCGGGTGTACATTCACTTCTCCAGAGGCCACACTGCTAGTTCTGAGCCTTAAGCAAAGGCAAATGTCTCAGTAGAGGTAACGTCCCTCGAAAACTGAGCTAAGTGAGCCTCCATAAAGCCATGTGTCCTATGGTTCTCAGAAAACATAGGTTGGTAAACTGAGCTAGTCTCATAATTGTGTGAGCAAATATTGCTGCAGTTTAAATTTAGGCATACAGTACGTAAAAGAAGGGGCTTTTCCCAAACACATAATGATTTCATTATAGGGAAAAGAGAACCTTTCCATACAAACTTTTGTTAGACAACAGTGGAGGGTGAGACAATTGTTATTGTTTCCATTCTACTTTTCAGCCATGACCTCAAGAAATACTAAGTTCCAAGACTTATATGACAGGGTTGTTAGGCTGCTTTCAATTTTTTCACTCTTTTATGTTGCTTTAACCTGCCTTTGTGACCCAGACATGGAACTGTGGAGAGCCTGACCTCGAATTCTTGTGGCTAATGCATAGGTTCAAGAGTTAGCTTCCACTGAGTGGGCTCAACTTGGTCCCTAAATTTCTTAAATACATAAGCTCTGACCAGGGCTTTAGTTTCCCATCGTCTAATCAGGAGCTTCCCTTTAAATGGGTGGTAGATTTCATTAATGAACCAATAAAAATGGGGGGGGGCACTTACCATAAAAAGAATATGCCATCTTCTATTGAGAAAGAAAAACAGCTCAATGAAATTATTGCAAACCTAAAGACTAAGAAGGTAGCTTAAAGATCTGCACTTGAAACATTCAAAAAAAATTTTTAATGTTTATTTATTTTTGAGAGAGAGAGAGCACATGTGCGAGGCAGAGGAGAGGCAGAGAGAGGGAGACAGAAGATCCAAAGCAGGTTCTGCATTGATAGCAGGGAGCCCGATGTGGGGCTCAAACTTGCAAACTGCAAGATCATGACCTGAGCTAAAGTTGGATGCTTAGCTAATTGAACCACCCAGGTGCTCCTGAAACATTCTATTTCTAGGAATCAAGTCTGTTCAGGAAATCAGTGATTTCTAAAGGCTGCTCCTACATAACAGGAGTAGTATTAAAAAAGGAAGTCGGTTAAGCGTCCGACTTCAGCTCAGGTCACGATCTCGCGGTCCTTGAGTTTGAGCCCGGCGTCGGGCTCTGGGCTGATGGCTCAGAGCCTAGAGCCTGTTTCCGATTCTGTGTCTCCCTCTCTCTCTGCCCCTCCCCCGTTCATGCTCTGTCTCTCTCTGTCCCAAAAATAAATAAACGTTGAAAAACAAATAAAATAAAATAAAAAAGGAAGAAAAATAAAGTATAATAAGTTAATTAAACTAGAATAAGAGACAGGGAGGGAGGGAGGGAGGGGCGGAGGGAGGGAGGGAGGGGTGGGGTGGGGAAGGGAATGGAAGACACTATAAATATGTGATGGAAAATAATTTGAAAGCCAGGAGCTTTGATCCAGGAAATTACTCATTGCAATATTAAAGCCACTGAAAAACAGTAAATAGCACACGTTTGTCTTAAATACAGAAAGATCTTCAGGGAATGGAAGGCCTGAGAAGATACAGATATTACGTGGACCATGAGAAAACATATGAAAGAAATATATGGAGCAAGATAGAGAAGAAAAGCCACATTAAGGGGCAGGTAGTCAAGGCCATGACGAAAGCCTAGGACCTCGTGAAAGAAACCAGTGGGAAGATGTGTTCTTGGTGGGATTATCAAAAAGGATGGAGCTAAAGATAGATAAACTTTGTTAGAACAGTGGGATTTTGGCAGATCCAGACCTACTGATTTCATATTTCTTGAGTAGAATAATTTCCCAAGACAAAATCTAGAGAAGTGGGTGATGGGCATTGAGGAGGGCACCTGTTAGGATGAGCACTGGGTGTTGTATGGAAACCAATTTGACAATAAATTTCATATTAAAAAAATAAAAAATAAAAACCATACTAGCAAAGGCAAAAAAAGAAAAAAGTAATTGGAGAAGGCCACCTCATTTCAACTGCTGGTTTAATATATAATAATGGGTGAAAAGAAGCAATGTGAGATGAAGGTTAAAACTCTAGAAATTCCACAGAACATTCTTTGGAAGTAGAGGTAAACAGCTGAGGGATGCAAAACATCAGAGGCATATCTCATTTCAACCTCCCTCCACAACAACAAACAAACAAACAAACAAACACAGAAGAAATGGTACATGAGACTCAAGATGTGGGAAAACCCCGGGAAAAACACTGTCTAGAGTGTGTGGTGCTTATTCATACAGTAAGAGCACAAGCTTGGAAACATCGACCACAGCCTCAGTTCAGGAATTCACTGAGAGCAATCTCAAGCGAAACAAATGTGGGGGTTATACCCTCCCTGTGAGACAGGTTTCACAAAATTATTGTAATGAGTAGTGTAAACCCCACACAGTCCTGAAAATGTCTGCTCAGAGGTCTCTTAGTATAGAACCATTGTGTCATGAGAGAGAGACAGAAAGACAGTGGGGGGGGGGGGAGAGAAAAAGGGAGAGAGAGAGTCAACAAAGAAATGGAACAGAAATGAAGAGATTTTGAGTATGCTGAATAAAAAAAAAAGAGCAAAAGCATTTTGCCATTCTCGCTCTGAAACTGTTTTTTTCTCTCCTTTCTTTCTTTCTTTCTTTCTTTCTTTCTTTCTTTCTTTCTTCCCTCTTTTCCTTTCTTCTTTCTTTCTTTCTTTCTTTCTTTCTTTCTTTCTTCTTTCTTTTTCTTGTGTATTTGCCTCATTCCCTCAAGAATTAATGGAGATCCATGGGGCACCTGGGTGGCTCACTCAGTTAAGCTTCTGACTTCAGCGCAGGTCATGATCTCACAGTCTATGAGTTCGAGCCCCGTGTAGGGCTTTGTGCTGACAGCTCAGAGCCTGGAGCCTGCTTCGGATTCTGTGTCTCCCTCTCTCTCTCTGCCCCTCCCCCAGTCATGCTCTGTCTCTCTCTCTCTCTCTGTCTCTCAAAAATAAATAAACATTAAAAAATTTTTAAACAAAGAATTAATGGAGATCCCTAAATTCTACTCCTGAAACCAATATTGCCCTATAAGTTAACTAACTAGAATTTAAATAAAAACTTGAAACAAACAAAAAAAGAATAATGGATATCTGGGATGGAGTTACATACCTCTTAGCATTCTTATCAGGGGACAAGTTACCACCTTCTACACAGCAGGTATTCAATAAGCAAACACAGGATGTTAGGAATAAAAGAATAACACTGGAGAAAATATGAATTCTATCCTCTTCTACCACAGTAAGTGAGAAAAAATAAAACTATCTAAACTTCAGTTTTCTTGTCCAAAAATAAGAATACTAATACCCATTTTACTAAATGTCTTTTTATTTCATTGAGAAAATGGAATCAATTACAGATGGGGGAGTACTTTAACAATCCAGATAGGATGCATATTATAACAGAATAGCAAGGCAAAATGAACAAAAATAACATGCTTCACTAGAACCTTCATTTCTCCCATCTATAAATCTCCAAAAGCAAGACTCATTTCCTCACCAAAACCTTCCTCAATGCTTTCTTTACATCCTTGTTTCTCAGACTGTATATTAAAGGGTTCAGCATGGGGATCACTGTCGTGTAAAACACTGAGGACACCTTCTCCTGTTCCAGGGAGTTACTGGAAGGGGGCTTGAAATACATGAATGTGATTGACCCAAAGAAGATCCCCACAGCCATGAGATGAGAGCTGCAAGTTCCAAAAGCTTTGGACCGGCCCCCTGAGGATTGGATGTGAAGGATGCTATGGAAGATGAAGGCGTAGGAAATGAAGACAGCTAGCGTGGGCACCAAGGTGTTAAGTCCCGCAATGATAAAAAGCAGCTGCTCGTTGAGGTATGTATTGGAGCAGGAGAGATTGAGGAGAGGAAGGACATCACAGAAGTAATGGCTGATGATGTGGGATCTGCAGAAAGACAGTTTCATCATGGCACTTGTATGGGCCATGGCAGAGAGAAAGCCCAGGATGAAGGCAACCAGCACCAGCAGTGAGCAAACCGGAGAGGACATGATCACACTGTAAAGCAGGGGGCTACAGATAGCAACGTAGCGATCATATGCCATCACAGTCAGGAGGTAACCCTCAGCCACTACAAAAACTACAAAGAAAAACAGCTGTGCCATGCATTCAGAATAAAGGATCATATTCTTCTTCCCTAAGAAGTTCACCAGCATTTTGGGCGTAATGACAGAGGAATAGCAGAGATCGATGAAGGACAAGCTGCTGAGGAAGTAGTACATGGGGGTGTGAAGCCAAGGGCTTACTGTAATCAGGAGAATCAAGCCCAAGTTCCCCACCACTGTCACTATATAGATTCCCAGGAACAGGAGGAAGAGAGGCAGCTGGAGCTCTGGCCGCTGTGTTAAACCCACTAACACAAACTTAGTTGCCGTGGAATGATTTCCTGCAACCATTCTTCTCCAGAGATGTCTGTGGAAATGGAAAATCAGAAGTCCATTAACGCGGATTTTTACTTCCGGTCTAAACAAAACCAGACTTGCAAAAGGAAAGTTAACAGGAACACAGACTGAATCGTAGCTCTCATTATCGTTGGTCCTGTCTCCCTAAAGCACCCTGTGCTATTTTTATACTAGTATACACTTTTCCTTTTCCTTTGTTTCCCTCTTCCGTTCACAGAGCCTTTAATGAACGTCTCCCCAGTTAACTTGCTATGTGCTTGTATAATTTTACACACACGCACACACACACGTTTTGTCATTTGTTTAGAATGCAGGATAATATTATTACACACAATTTATCTTTGAGTCTTCCCTTCTCATTCAGAAAAACTTTTAGAATATTCTTCCAAGGCAACTGATGATTATAAATAGTGGTGTAATATTCAGTGATGTAGATATACCGCTATATATTATATCTTCTTATTGATGTGTTAACTTTTTTTCTGGATTAAAACATTGCTACCATCAAATACATTGTCATTTAAAAGTGTACACATTAAAATTTGTGTACACACACATACACATATTAGTATTTTATTTCCATAGAATAATTTCCCAGGAGAGATATTTATGGGTCAAGAAGTTTTATACATTTTTACTTGGTATAAATGGTACAACATCGATTTCCAGAAAACTATAATAATACACATTTTTGATAGCAATACATGAATGCCCTTTTTCCTGCATCCCCACTAGCAATATGTATTATCTGTTTTTGCCAGTGTGTTGAGTGTTCCATGGGAAGTCATTATTGCATTAACTTGTCCTTTTCTGTCTTCTAATGAATGTATCATAGGATACTGGCCATTTGAATTTATTCTATAAATTTCCTGTCGTATTATCACTTTCTTCATAATTTGTCTATTAGAGAAATTAACCTCTCCTCTGAATTGTGATATTCTTTTCAAATGTATTGCTTATGAATTAATTTTATTTGTGGGTATCATTGCTATATACATTTTAAAATCTTTAAATAACCACATATATTTGGTGTTTTTAATTCATAGATTCTAGATTTTCAGTCTTGATTAAAAAATGTTTCTATAAGTGAAATTTAGAGAACCCTTGAAGAGAAAAATTAAGCTCCAATGGTGGCTTCAGAATGTGCAGATGTGGATAAGAACATGAGGTATGGGATGGTCAGAGATTGATTATATGCATGAAATCATATATATTTTAGTCCTCTTGGAGAAACCACCAATATCACATATTATATCATTTTTTGTATGGTTTGAAAAACAAATCCATGAACTTCGGTAAGAAATATACCATGCTAATATTGTCCCTGGAACGTGGAAGGCACTAAGTGCAATTGTTCTGCATAAAAAAAAATCTGTTCAAAATATTACCCTATTGATTTGCCTCCCCAGTGTGAGAGCCACAAATTCCTTTTGGGGGGGGGGAGTCAAAGAAAGAGAGAGTCTTGGATGAAGTGAGACCAATCCAAAATCAACTGAGAACCAAAGAATGTGAATAATTCAATAGGAAGAGTAGGGAAAGAGCCCAGGCTTGGGGTCAAAGGATTATTGGTGGGAAATTTCAAAGAGGAACTTTTGAAATGAGCCCAGGCTGATGTTCATTAGTCATCACTGAACAGCAAAGACAGATAGAAGATGACTCTCCTGAAATGCTTTGCTGTCACTTCTTCAAGGGGAGTGAAATAGACTTCCTACCGAAACCCACTGAGGATACATGTTTGAATTTTGTTAAGGAATTTATAATACCTAGAGAAGGTGGTCTATCTATAGAAAAGGAGACTAGAAATGATAATGATTCCTCTTCCTTATTGATTGAATATTCCTTCTAAGTGCTTTACATATATTATCTTACTTAAGTCTTCAAAAACCCTTGAAATAGTAGGTACTATTTTAATTCCTATTTTATAGATGATGATACTGTGGCACATAAAATTTAGGAGTAAAATCAGGATTTAAATTTAGAGAATCTAGTGCCAGAGTCCATGTTCTTTTCCACTAAGCTCTTCTTCTTTTACTTAAATCCATTATTAACATCTATTATGAAATCTATTATTAACATCTTTTGCCTTCTAACTCATTATAAAACCCTAAGAGATAGACTGCAAGGAAATTTGGAATTATGAGATGTTGCAGAATGGTTCAGATTTCAAAATGTTTCAAGGAAAGGACAAACCTTGATGATGTGCCATGACAGGGATGGGGGTTCATGGTTTGTGAACAACATGGGGACACTGCACCCCCTGAAGTGGTTTAAAACAGGCCTAATAGAGATCCAGTGCAAACTTCTGGATCTCAGAATTTTACCTAATGCTGATTGTGGCTTGAAGGAAATACAGAAAGGAAAAGTATATATTTTTGGCATTTAAAGAACCTATTATCCAATAGAATATTGAATGTACTCAAAATTGTTTAAAGAACATTTCCATAGCACCTTTAAATGGGCACACTGAAGCACTGTGTGTTCATAGCCTACAGCTATGCATTTCCCAGACAATGCTCATAATGCTCTGTGAAGGAAAAAAAAAACACAAATAAACAAACAAAAAGTCCAACAGACGTGTTTCCATTTCCAGGTATTTCCATATGCCTCTCTTGTAAGTCTGCTATAAACATTTGTTCATTAGAAGCTCTGAATTGTACAACAAGAAAGAAATCCATCCAACTCTGTGAACTCAGTACTTCTTATATTTATTTGATAACAAAAATATTAAAGGAGCTTAACAAGAGTGAACTTAGAGCCAACTCAGAAAACCAATGAAAAAGCTTTGATATCAAAGGAAGCTTATTTCTAAGCTAACTTCCTTGCAGACCACTTTGCAACATGGGGCAAGTCATTTAACATAAACCTCAGTGTTATAACCTATGAAGCGAGAATGATAGTATCTGCTTCAAAGAAACATTGTGATAACAATATTTAAAGATTCATGATCTAAAAACACTAATTAAAATATAATGTTAAAAAGAAATAAATTCACTATAGAAAGGAATACAATATGAAGAAACAGAAATATACCCTTTGTATGCAGAAAAACATGTATGTTTCTTATTCATTCTAGATTCTTCACCTTGGTATGAATGGTGAAAATATTTTAAGCATTTGGGGTGGCTAGGGTTTCAAACTTTTGTTTCTATATTTGGAAATTTCGAAAGGGGGTGGAAGTGTTGAGCCATTTGGGAGGAGCTGGGGCACAGAAGTTTCTTTATCTCAAAGGGTGTAAATCCTTTTGGCAAGTGCTTCTGAAGCCAGGAGGAAACAATGCATTAACTAAACAAGATGAAAGGACTCTTACTCTATCTCCTAGTGGCCTGAGAATATTCCTTCAAGTAGATGAGAGGTAGGGATTTATGTTTAATATTCTGTCCAGTAATTAATACTCTACCTGCAATTGTGTCTGCCCTTGTATCTATAACTCTTAGAGACTTGTTGTGTAGGCTGGTGTACAAGAAGATGAGGAAAACTAATAAATGCATAAACAGGAAGCACTTCAGGGAAGCAAAAGCTTCAGAGTCATATGGAAAGTCCAGTGACATTCTCTGCACAAGAGCTGGATGAGCACAGCTGCAGGAGGCTCTGACCCAATTTATGAAGAAGTGACAAGGCAGCATTAATGGAAAAGGAGAATGGAGGACATAACCAAGTGGAAAGGATAGTGGGGCAAGTGCCCCTGGTAAAGCCAAAGAATTGCACATGGTTAGTGTTGTTGCCAATAGCCAACCAGGCTTCTATTAGATGGGAGTACAACTGCCATAAATGAAACTGGACACTTACCTGGTACCGAACAGAGACTGAAGTTCTCAGGAATTGTTTACTTTGCTTATACACAGAGTCTTGCTATAGCCAAGAAAGAGCAAAGCCTCTTCTGTTGCCTAATGTGCACGTTTATATGTCAATGAATGAATTATTTAGTTGGCTAAAAGCAAAGGATTAAAATCCATCTGGAGTACTAACTCTCTGGATCTTGCAGCAAATCATACTTAGTTTCCCTAGTCTTAAAAGCAAGAGAGTAACCTGACATGCAATTTTATTTGAGGTTTCTCAAGCATAAGCATATCATTAGAAATACTTAACTCCCCTGCATTCATAGGTCCCCAAAGACCTATTGAGCCTAGAGATTACTGGTGTTTTCAGTATTTAATAAGGCTTTGCAAAAATAATATCATCCTCTTTCCCCTTCCCATTACTATATTTCCCAAGAGTAGTACATTTCCTGAAAGAAGTTTCTTATTTTATATTTTCATGTTACCAGTGGAGATTCAGAAACACAAAGAAATTAGATCAATGGTTCCCAAAAGTCTGCAGTCAGGTGCTGGTTCTTCAATACTATTTCATCAGTCAGTTTAAAAAAAAAAAAAGGAGAAAAATAATGAAATGTAAAATTTTTCTTAAATCTAAACACTGTCCTTTGTTTTTCTTTTTTTATTGTAGTAAACATATATATGACATAAAATTTACCATTTTAATCATTTTAAGTGTCTAGTTTTATGGCACTAAGTACATTCACATTGTAATGAAGTCATCATCCCCATCTATCTCCAGAACATTTTAATCTCCCTCAACTGAGACTCTGCACTCCTTAAACAATAATTCCCCATCCTCTCTCTCCCTCACCCCTGGCAACCAATTTTCTACTTTTTGACTCCTTGGATTTGATTACTCTAGGTACTGCATATGAGTGGAATCATGCAGTATTTCTTTTTTTGTGTTTGGCTTATTTCACTTAGCATAATGTCTTCGAGATTCATCCAGGTTGTAGCCATTGTCAGAATTTTTTTTAAGGCTGAATAATTTTCCATTGTATGTGTGTACCATATTTTGTTTAGCCATTTATCCACCAATGGAACTTGGGTTGCTTCTACCTTTTGGCTATTGTAAATAATGTTGCCATGAGCATTGGCGCATATAATGTTCTTTTGACCACAATAACCGTGTTACTCTGAGGAAATCGTTGAGACTCTGGGACTCAGTTTCTCACCAGTGAGGTAACAGGACTTGAGTAAATTATTTCTCAAATTTCTTAATGCTATAAGTTTTATAATAAGGAAGACTTATACCAAAAGCAGAAGGGCATTTTTTTTGTGTGTGATCCAGCTAGTCTTTTATTCAGAAATCATGTTAAAAATATTTTCTTTTCTTTTTTAATGCTTTTGTTCAAATTCTAGCTGGTTAACATACAGTGTATTATTAGTTTCAGGTGTACAGTATAGTGATTCAATACCTCCACACAGCACCTGGTGCTTATCGTAACAAGTGCACTCCTTTATCTCTATCATTTATGATAACCCATATCATAACCAGAGTAACCCATCCCCCATCCACTTTCATCCCAATAATTGTTCATCATGAGGAGGTAGAAAGAGCCCTGGGTTGACATTCAAGAGACTCTATCTCCAGTCCTGGTCCATGATCTGTGTTTCATTTTCTCATCTGTAAAATAACCCTATATGCTTCATAGGGAAGTCATAAAATGAAATAATATATAACACAAAATTAGTTTTGTAAATTATGAAGTGCTACGAGAAGGAACTAATAAACTCTATAACCAACCTCAAAGATAACCCAGAACATACGAATACTTAATATTCTGCCACTCATATAATTTCTCTCTTCTCACCCACGCAGATATCTTCCTGGACAAAATTATTCTGTACGGAAGCAGTGGTGGAGGTGGATTGCTGGCCAAGTATGGCAGATAGGACCTATTCCTGCTGTCTTAGAAACTATCAGACTAAAATCAAGAAGGGCAAATAAAATGGAAGAGGCTCTACTTGTTTTTTTTTTTGTTTTTTTTTTTTTTGAGAGAGAGAGACAGACAGACAGAGACAGAGACAGAGACAGAGAGCTTTAAGCAGACTCCATGCCTAGCCTGGAGCTCGGAGCCTGATGCAGGGCTCAGTCTCATGACGATGAGATCATGACCTGAGCCAAAATCAAGCATCAGATACTTAATGTACTGAGCCACCCAGGCACCCCAGAAGAGACTCTACTCTTAAACAATCCAAGGAATCAAATGGTTCCATGAGTGAGATGAAGTGAGATCATCATAACTGGCTCCAGTAATGGTGCTCAATGAATAACCTTTTTCTAGGCATTCAGACATGTACCCTGAAAGACTTACAGTTCAAATTTTGTGGTTTTATGACTAGTAGAGTTTGAGTCATTTTTTTTTTCCACACTCTTGCTTCAACCAGTCCTCTAAGAATCCCAGATAGCACATAGAATTTTATTTTTTTATGTTTAAACATTTTTAATTTTTTTACATATTTAAAATTTATGTTTTTTATTTTGAGAGAGAGCAGGGGTGGAGAGAGGGAGGGGCAGGGAGAGAGGGTAGAGAGAGAGAATCCCAAGCGGGCTCCCAGCTCAGCACGGAGCCAGATGCAGAACCCTAGAACATGTAATTTTTAACTAATCTCATAGGTCCTTGTTTCCCAGGGGCTCTGCGGGAGGCTGAAAGATGTCTCCCAAAGGATATTTACCTCCTAATTCCTGAAGCTTGTGAATACTACCTTTTATGTCAAAAAGGACTTTGCAGATGTGACTCAGTTAAAGATCTTCAGAGAGGGGGAGTATTCTGGATTATCCAGGCAGGCTCTAAATGCAATCAAATGTATGCTTATAAGAGAAAGCACTAGAAGAGGAGGCAATGTGACCACAGAAGTAGAGATCGAAGTGCTGCAGCCACAATCCAAGGCATTTCACCAGAAGGCAGAGGAGGCAAAGAACAGATTGTCCCCTAGAGCTTTCAGAAGGAACTAGGCTCTGCCATCCACTTTGATTTGATGCGACAACACTAATTTGGATGTAAGATCTCCAGAACTGTGAGACAATAGACTTCTGTTGTGATTTTGTTTTTTTTGCAGTAGCCACAGGAAATGAATACAGGGCCCAACACAAAGATCTGTCAATAGCCCCTTGTGAGGATTTTCTCACACATTTCACATCCCTACCTAAAAGCTGTGCGCAGACCAAGAACTTAGCAAACAGACTAAAGGCAGTATAGCATCTCGTCCCACATACCAATGGTGGTGGTATGCAAATGTGAAATGTGAGAAAAAGCCCCTCAATTTGACAAAAAGTGTGCCTCTCTGTAACTTACTCCCATTTAACCTGGTTATGCCCTGTGGCAAGAATAAGTTCCACAGCTAAAAACCTCAGCCCTTCTATTTGTAGGCTAACCACCCCCATATCTGTTTTACATCTCTATCCTCTTATTGTACTTTATATTTTTAGAAAGTATTCCATGATATTATACATTTGTCTCCTTGTTTACTGTCTTTCTTTGAAATGAAAACCTTAATCTCATGAAGGAAAGGACTTTGTGTTTTTTGTTCATTCTTTTATCGCCAGTAAGAGAGGACATTCTCAGGCATGTACTGGGCTTTCAGAAATATTTATTAAGTGAATGAGCAAGAGAGACTAAATCAATGAATGTATTATTTCAAGTCTTTCATCATGACCATATTCCTCAGAATATACAAGGGGCCAGTGGCCCTTGAAAACTGGTAGCCACTGAATAAACTGCGTTCAAATGCAAGTTGTCTGATCACTATGGTGCTAATGAGGACTGGAACTTTTCCCATTTTAAGTACTGAAGTGCATCTAATGCAAACAAGATAACATTAACTTTTTAGGCAGCTATACTGTGTACTTATATTGACTCTATTGTCACCAAAATCCTTAATTCTCTCCCACTGTCTTCATTTCTGCAGAAGTAATGAATCTTATATTATGCATTTGCCTTTTAAGCTCACTGAATATATCCATCACTCCAGCTTCTAGAGGTCTTTAAGAATCATGGTTTTGTTGTCCATTACATTAACTGTTCTCACAACTTCACAGCATCTGCAAGTCTGGTTAAAACTTCTTTGAGATTCACATTTAAGTCAGGGACAAAACCAAAGCTGCAAAATATTATAGCTTGATTCCCAGCCACCTCAAGCATATAACTTCCAAGAAGGAGCTCTACACTTAAGAGTAGAGTGAGCTGGAGGTTATGCATTGTTGTCTGGAATGCTGTTCCAATGCAAGAAATCACCAGGGAGACTGTGTTTCTGTTCTCTGAGGAGGTCCCTGAAGCAAAGTCCCTGAACCAAAGAGAAATGGTAGATATACCCAAAATCACAAGATCAAAACCTCTATATGAGATACAGAAGGTAGGAAAGAACTATAGAATTTAGTCAGAAAGAAAGATCATTGTCATTAAAATTATTATTCTAATACAAAATTAAAAATTAATTCAACTCTCTAAATTGGAGCCATGCTATAGTCACAGCCTAAGGGATGGCCTCCAAGGGAGGCAAGGTAGGACTTCAGGGTAGCTATTATTGATATGTACTGAATCTATATAAGTTGTTGATGAGACTAAGCTAATGTCATCTCTTCCCCTAACCTTCATGCTGAACCTACTCTTCTCTCTATCTCCCTCTGTCTCTCTCCCTGACACCCTCCACATAGGCCACAATCCACCTACAAATTGTTCTTCACTCTAAGTACTACCGCCCCACAGCTCTGTCTTGATATTCTTAGCATCTCACTATAAAGCCCTATGGATTGAAAACAACTCTCTCAGAAAGTTTAAAGACACCTTTCTTCCTGTCCTCCAGTAGTTCTCAATCAATTAACATCACCCTTCTTCAAACACAACCCTTAACTCACTCTCTAGTTATCAAGCACTTTCAAAATTAATATTTAATCTAACATATTATTAATTCAAATACATGTAAAATTTCCAAAGATTATATTGACTATCAGAAAATCTTATTGTCTGAAAAATCTCCAAAAATGCCTCAATCGTTCTCAAGTATGAAACGCATATTTTGTAAGTAATGGTGAATTTTATCTCTGGCAGAGAGAAAGAAATTACACAGAGCCCATGACTTTTCATCTGGTTCATTTTTTTCTTGCTCCCTCAGAGAATGCCTTTAGTC
Organism: Leopardus geoffroyi; assembly: GCF_018350155.1. Taxonomy (NCBI): domain Eukaryota; kingdom Metazoa; phylum Chordata; class Mammalia; order Carnivora; family Felidae; genus Leopardus; species Leopardus geoffroyi. The sequence goes on from NC_059329.1 coordinate 21,180,214, forward strand.
AGCATGACCACCTTCCCCCAACCACCTTTCTCAGTGCGTCCTTCACATCTTTGTTCCTCAGGCTGTAGATCATGGGATTCAGCATGGGGATCACCATGGTGTAAAACACTGAGGACACCTTCTTCTGTTCCATAGTATTGCTAGAAGGGGGTTTGAAATACATGAATGTGATAGATCCAAAAAAGATACCCACAGCCATGAGATGAGAGCTACAGGTGCCAAAGGCTTTGGACCGTCCCTCAGCAGAGTGAATATGGAGGATGCTCGAAAGGATGAAAGCATAAGAGATGAGTACAGCCAGTGTAGGTACTAAGGTATTAACTCCTCCAATAATAAACAGCAGTATCTCATTGATGTGGGTGCTGGAGCAAGAGAGAGTCAACAAGGGGAGAATATCACAAAAATAATGCCTAACAACATGAGACCCACAGAAGGACAATACTGACATGTGGGTAGTATGGACTGTAGCCCCAAACAAACCCAGTGAATATACCACAGCCATCATTATGGAGCAGACCCTGTGGGACATGATAATATTGTAAAGCAGTGGGCTACAGATGGCTACATAACGGTCATATGCCATGGCAGTCAGAAGGTAGCCTTCTGCAATTACAAAAACAAGGAAGAAATAAAGCTGAGTCATGCATGCCAAAAAGGAGATAATGTTCTTCTCAGATATGAAGTTCACCAGCATTTTTGGGGTAATGACTGAGGAGTAGCAGAGATCAATGAATGACAGATGACTGAGAAAATAATACATTGGAGAGTGAAGTTGAGAACTGATAGCAATTAAGAGGATCATGCCCAGGTTCCCCACCACTGTGACCACATATATTCCAAGGAACAGTAAAAAGAGTGGCAACTGAAGCTCTGGGTGTTTTGTTAACCCTTCAAGGATAAACTCAGTCATGGAGGAATGATTTGAAGTAGCCATTTCTTACAAGATATTATCTGCAGACAGAAATAAGAGCAAATAGGTGAATTAGAGTTGTTGTTTTTTGTTTTTTATGATTTCCAAGGCAGAATGACATGCTATGTGTTGATTGGTTCCCTCCCTCACCTGTTTCATGACTTGATCCTTTCCATGGATTTAAGAGGTCAAGAACAAAGACCACAAGTGTAACCCAGAGACTTGTTTCCACCAAACACTCAAATGCACCCCTTTAAGTCAGAACTCTTTCATTTTGCTCCCAGGCTTACACCCCTAAATGACCCCACTTGCAAAGAAAACACAAACTTTCGAAACCTAATTAGTTTTTCATTAATATCATTAATAGAATATGGTTCATCCTTTCTTTGGGAATATACCGATAGAACCTTCAGACTTGGTTGCAACATGGCTTTGAGTCTAGCTCTGATGATTTAAAGCAGTCTGTTTCAATTTTCCAGCCCATCTATATGAGTCAACATAATGAATATTCTCTAAAACTGAGAACTTAGAAATGGAAAAGGCTTTTATAAAGAGACTGTGAATATAAAAAACAAAATTATAGAAATGGCTCTAATCATTCTCCCACTCCATCCTGTGAATAGAAAACTTCAGTAGGCCAGGAAATTCTTTTTAATGTAGATAAGGTTGACAGAAATGTGGGGCCAAAGGCTATTAGACTATATTTTAAACTTTTCCTGTTCAAGAAATAGCAAAGAAGACTGGCTTTCACCTGTAGTACCTGACCAATCAACAAAGCAGTGTTTCCCTCTTGACTCTTCCCTGTTGTCCATAATTAGAGGCCAAACTCTCACTGGCCTTTCTCTTACAGTTATACCTCAGAACTGGAAGATTTCTGCTCTCCTGACTTAGTTTCCCCTTAAATCCAACCAAAAGATTCAGGGAAAAAGATTTCCTGCTTTCACTTGATACATTTTTATTATCTGAGGATAATTTTTCACCGACTTATGTTGCATGGTACAAAGTGTTCCTTTAATTCATGATACTCAAGAGAGAACATATGCAGTATCTAGACCTTGATATGATTTTAAATTTCTTTTTCCAAAATGAGAAAAAATATCAATGGAGGAAAAACTCCAGAGTGATACATAGCTTGCTTTTTATTTTACCTGGAAAATATACAACATGTGATCATTTTCCATGATCACACAAAAAAAAATTATGAAACTCTGCTGCACTCTATTTTTCTCTCTATGCCTTCCACAACATATTAAGGGTGCTCAATATGTGTTTATTTATTTATTTTTTAATGTTTATTTATTTTTGAGAGAGAGAGACAGAGACAGAGACAGAGACAGAGACAGAGAGACAGAGAGAAGTCAGGGGAAGGGCAGAGAGAGAGGGAGACACAGAATCCAAAGCAGGCTCCAGGCTCGGAGCCCCAAGCTGTCAGCACAGAGCCCAACGCGGGACTTGAACCCATGACCCACGAGATCGTGACCTGAACCAAAGTCAGACACTCAACCGACTGGGCCACCCAGGCACCCCAATATGTGTTGACTTAAAGGCTTAATTGTATAGGGTGTTATTATCTCCAAGAACACATGAGAAGAGAGCCATGTTTCTGAATTCAGAAAATTAGATAATAACCTCAAACAAACAGAGGCAGAGTTGCCAGAATACATCCCTAAGCAGCCCAATTAGCGATGACACTGAGATTCAACCATCACCAGATAAATGCCCCGAACTTATCCAACAATCCATGGGAATAAGACTGACATTTTCATTATTCATACAGAAGCCAACACTCTACGAAAGTGAGCCAGGGGAGAGGTGGGGTATTTTGGGTTGAGATTCATTTAATGGATACCACAGTGTTTTAATAGGCTCACACATAAATTGACTAAAATTCCTTCTATAATCCAAAATAATACTGAAATCATTACCACCAGGGAGGGTTGTTTAGAGATTCAGAGCCAGGGCAGATGTATCTCTCTGTGACTGTAGACGTATTCCCGGCTGATCTGGAGACTGATCTGTCAGGGTAAACAAAGCCTACTATGATAGATTTGATGTAGCTCAATAGATGGAGGAAGTTCACTGATGTGCAGTAATATTTCACTTACCTGGAAATATTTTTCTAGTGACTTAAAACCTTCAGTGTTGCTGAAGAACTGAATATAAGTAAAAGCACATTGAAGACATCAATATAAATGTCATGATATCCATTTATTAAAGTTTATTCACTTACAAGTCCACATTGTTTCTCTCTTAGTGCCACATCATTCTTTTTCTTTTTTTTAAAAAATTTTTTTTTTCAACGTTTATTTATTTTTGGGACAGAGAGAGACAGAGCATGAACGGGGGAGGGGCAGAGAGAGAGGGAGACACAGAATCGGAAACAGGCTCCAGGCTCTGAGCCATCAGCCCAGAGCCTGACGCGGGGCTCGAACTCAGGGACCGCGAGATCGTGACCTGGCTGAAGTCGGACGCTTAACCAACTGCGCCACCCAGGCGCCCCGACATCATTCTTTTTCTTAAGAAATAATTTTAACAAGGGGTACCTGGGTGGCTCAGTTGGTTAAGCATCCAACTTTGGCTCAGGTCATGATTTCATGATTTGTGGGTTCAAGCCCTGTATCGGGCTCTGTGCTGATGGCTCAGAGCCTGGCTCAGAACCCCTGGAGGGATTCTGTTTCCCTCCCTCTCTCTCCCCCACTTGCTCTCTCTCTCTTTCAAAAATAAATAAATGTTAAAAAAATTTTTTAATAAAAAATAAAAAAAATAATTTTAACAAACCTGGACGAGATCAGAAAGAAGGCATCAAATTTAAAAGGACAAGGGAAATGTGAGAAAGCTGTTAAAGAAAGCTGAGGATAGCAAGAAGAACAGTTTAACAGCAGGAACAGAAGCCTCCAGAAAACTATTTTTAAAAATAAAAGTAAAAAACATTCCTCAAACTTCATAGTTATCTATGCAGACTCCAGAAAACATGAACATATAAAAACACAAAATAGCCCCTGTGCATAAAAACAATTGCCCTAAATCACCAAGAGAACATTTATTTATTTTCAATATCAGCAACTAAAAAAGGCAAGGGAGCGTGAAATGCAATATTTACGTTTCCTATCGAAGTATTTCAATAAATGAAGCACTTTAAAGTTTGGCAAGAATAATAAGGTATTTATGTATGTGAGATTTCAATGAAAATGAGAGATTATTGCACCAAAATGAAAGAGAAAGGAAGACACTACTTTGTTTCCCTCCCAATTTTTCTCCCTTGGGGCTAGCAGCCTCCAATCCTACTGTTTTTGAAGTTTTATAAGACAACCATGTGTAGACAGGTGCCAGCTGCCATCTTTGGGAAGCATAAATGGATATCTAAGGAAAGTAGCTGGTGGTCCAAAGATATAAGAATATTACTCAACAAATCCTTCATCAAGCTACTCATAAAATATCCAGAATTGAAATATAAATATATATTATGTAAATATAATATAACATAAATAACTATAAATACAAGTGTGTGCCTAATTAAAATAAATAAATAAAATAAAACTTTGTTTCTTTTATTTAACAGAGATTTTAAATCTAAGACAGTCCCTCCTGCACACTCCTTATTTATTTATTTATTTATTTATTTATTTATTTATTTATTATTTTTAAAGTTTATTTATTTTGAGAGAGAGAGCAAGCAGGGGAGGGGCAGAGAGAGAGGGAGAGAGAGGGAGAGAGAGAGAGAGAAAGGGAGAGCAGCCTCCATGCTTTCAACGCAGAGCCCAACCTGGGGCCTAAACCCACGAAACCACAAAATCATGACCTGAGCAGAAAACAATGGACTGAGCCACCCAGGCGCCCCCATACTCCTACTTTTTACACAGAACTATCTAGGGCAGATGTGAATTTGTTGTTTTCTCATACTAGAAAGGTAACATTTAATAACATTTACCGAAATAACTTTTTGTAGGATCTAGAATACAGTGTTATATTATTGGAGAAATCCCACTGTTAAGTTTCCTTTCTACAATGTAACTTCATTCAAGAGACAATAATTAAATTGGCTAGATATCAGAATCTCAAATATTATTGGGAATGAATGTAGCTATCCTTTTGGGCTCTGATAAAGTGGATGTTTTCATCAAGACAATAGAATTCGTAAAGTTCAGTCTTCTGGATAGAGAATAAAGTTTAATTTTTCATCGGAATCAAACACTGTGGAAAGGAGACATTCCTGTAGTTATTACTTTATCCAGAGCAACTGTTACAAAATATCTGTATGACTTTCATCAGAACATAATCTTTGTTAATTTCAAATCTTACACCCTATGATCCTATGGTGACATAAATAGAAAGGCATCTTATTTGGAGGCAGAAGAAAGGGTTTTAAAGCACTTGGTGTAGAGTCTGTGTGACTAGAGCAAGTCATTTACCCTCTCTGAATCTTTCTTCTCTCTTCTAGAAAAAAAAAGTAATTATGAAGATAAAAGGATCTGTACTGAGCTCAAAAAAACCTTAAGTCACTATCTAATTATCAGTTACTATTTTTAATTGTTTCTTAAAATTATTTATAAAACACTTTCTGAGTTTACTTTGTGTGAATCAGTCCCAAGATTCCCAAAGCAGCAGGCACCCTTATCCAGGAAGCATGGTGAGGGGCAGAGTGAATGAGTATATTCAATGAGAAAAGCAGTGTGTATTCTTGGGTCTCCTCAAGAAGAGTACTCTCTTTCAACTAGAAAAGCAGAAAACTTTAAAAGTTGTGATTCAAGAAGCAAAGGGTTCAGGAGATTCCTAGGGTTCCTACAGTGACTTTGGAAGAACTGTCAAGAGCTGGGTGCATATTAGTGGCTATGAATAACAGAACATTATGATTTAGATTTAAGAAAAGGCTGTACTGGCAATTATACTAATTCTTTTTTTGCTCTCCTAGGAACAGCTACGGAAGTAAACTGCCCAGATTAGCCCTGGGAGCAACACGAGTTTGCGGTCATTAAATGCTGTCAATACAACCAAACTTGTAGACCTTTCCACATCTAAATATTCTCACCAATTTCTTAAACGTTAATAATGGCTACCAACCCAGCAACTTAGGTTAGACAATTGAGTAATGCATTTGCCACTTATGCCTTTGATTGGACACCACTGAACTAGCAAACTCCACCTTCATAAGAAAGACCTTACAGTTAAGACAACATAATAGATTTCAGGAAAAGGGGTGTTCAAATATTGGGCTCTGTGGAAACTGGCACATTGGAGGTTCTGATAGGAAATACTGAAACCAAAATGCATATAATGGGAAATCAAATCAAAGGAATTAGGTCATCCAGTGCACCTATGGGCAGAACGTAAATAAATGAGTATGTGTAAAATTTAGGATTACCTTCTCCAGGCAAACTTTTCAAAGAGGTTAATCTGTCTTGCAATGTAAATTTTTTTTTTGGCAGTCATTTAAAAAGTAAATGAATAACCCTCAAAAAAAAAAGTGAATACAATAGCATAGTGATTAGAGCTTTAATACCACTCTGGAGCCAGTCCACCGAGGATCATATCTTGGGTTTGCCACTGGGAGTTGTGTAACTTTGGGCAAATTATATCACCTATGACTCAATGTCCTCATCTGTAAAACCTATCTCATAGAAATGTTTTTTTCAGTTAATGGGGGTTATGTAAAAAAACAAAAACAAAAACGGTACATATTTCGTGCCATGTAACTGATATTATTAATCTATGACCTTGAAGAAGAAATGAGTAGTGCATTTGAATAGAGCCAATCCAAACATGTAGAGCCTTTTTCTCCTCTACCAAGAAGGTGATATCCACTTACCTTAAGACATTCAAAAACTGGACCCTGATATTATTCGCAAATGTTGAGGTGGGGCTTAGAAATATATAACTAATTCCCAAAGGTTTACAAATCTCTCAAGATTTGGCTCTGTGCCCATTACATAATTAGGTGAAAACAAACCAAACCAAAACAAATAAATTAGAGCTCTGTATGATCTCAAAAAGATCTCATCAACCAAGGGATTGGTCTCTGTTAGCAAAAATCAATAATAAAATATACTTTGTTCTCTACAACACCATAGAATTTACAAAGTGTTTTGCCAAATATTAGTCTTTTTGGCAATGGGTTTTATTTATTTATTTATTTATTTATTTTAGTTGAAGCTTGTTCTCTACAATTGATTTTTATTTTTTTCTTCAATATATGAAATTTATTGTCAAATTGGTTTCCATACAACGCCCAGTGCTCATCCCAAAAGGTGCCCTCCTCAATACCCATCACCCACCCCCCATCAACCCTCAGTTTGTTCTCAGTTTTTAACAGTCTCTTATGCTTTGGCTCTCTCCCACTCTAACCTCTTTTTTTTTTTATTTCTCTCCTTCCCCTCCCCCATGGGTTTCTGTTAAGTTTCTCAAGATCCACATAAGAGTGAAACCATATGGTATCTGTCTTTCTCTGTATGGCTTATTTCACCCAGCAATAGCACTGCTAGGAATTTACCCAAGGGATACAGGAGTACTGATACATAGGGGCACTTGTACCCCAATGTTTATAGCAGCACTCTCAACAATAGCCAAATTTAGGAAAGAGCCTAAATGTCCATCAACTGATGAATGGATAAAGAAATTGTGGTTTATATACACAATGGCAATGGGTTTTTTTAAATTAAAAAAAAATTTTTTTTTTGTTTTTGGTCTGAATCTCTACTCTAGCTGTTTTCAAACACCCCCCAAAGGATTTATTGTCTGAGAAAGTCCCTGAATTTTTCTATTAAACAGTCCATCTTTTTTCTGTCATAAAATCAATAAGAGAACATAGGGCCTCAAATACAGCTGGTTCTGGAACAAATCTAATTAAAATATCCTTTTGAGTAATACTTCAGTATTTTAATTAGCTTAGGCCACCTGTTCAAATCTCAACTTCATACTTTGTGACAAAAATGCCAGATAATTTAAATATTTCTGTAGCATAAAAGTGAGAGTAAATTTCTGACCCTTCCAAACATGTGAGATTGCCTTATTAATATTCCTTTCTCATATTATTCTCTTTTGGTTGAGATATCAATGGTATTGTAACAATTTGAAAGAGCCATCCTTCTATTTCTGCTCCACAAAAATGTTCACATAAGTTAGAGATAATCAAAGAGGTTAGAGTGGGAGAGAGCCAAAGCATAAGAGACTCTTAAAAGCTGAGAACAAACTAAGGGTTGATGGGGGGTGGGAGGGAGGGGAGGGTAGGTGATGGGCATTGAAGAGGGCATCTTTTGGGATGAGCACTGGGTGTTGTATGGAAACCAATTTGACAATAAATTTCATATAAAATAAATAAATAGCAAAAAACACGTTAGAGATAATCAATTTTTGTATTTATGTGAGAACTTACATGTAAAACCAGTTTCGCATTTTTGGGGGGACAGAGATTTTAAACTACTGATTTGATATCTTTACTGGTTATGTTTATCAGACCTCTTTTTAAATGACTTTTTTGATAACTTGTGTTTTTACACAGTTAACCGCTGCATCTGTTTTCTAATTTATGTAAAATTCATGGTATTCCCAACATGTTTTTTACCGTATCTGACATTTTAAGTTATTTCTCCTTTTTCCATTCCTAATATTTATTTGCACCTTCTAATTATTAAGAGCTGATTGACCGACCTTGCCAGAAATTTTTTTCTATTTTACTAGTCGTTTAAATAACCAGCATTTGATTTTGCTGTTTCTCTCTGTTCTCATTTCTTATTATATTGTTCTCCTTTCTAAAATTTACTATGAAAGTATTATATTATTGATATTATCTTATTATTAAAGTGTTGTTATTCTGTGTCTTTATGTTAATTTCTACATTCTAACCTTAGTGCCTTAATTTCAAAATGGCTTCTTTTTTTTTTTTTTTTTTAACGTTTTACTTATTTTTGAGACAGGGAGAGACAAAGCATGAACAGGAGAGGGTCAGAGAGAGGGAGACACAGAATCTGAAACAGGCTCCAGGCTCTGAGCTGTCAGCACAAGGCCAACACGGGGCTCAAACTCACGGACCACGAGATCATGACCTGAGTGGAAGTTGGCAGCTCAACCGACTGAGCCACCCAGGCGCCCCCAAAATGGCTTCTTAAAACAAGATTAATTTGAGACCATAATTTGAGGTACTCTAGAAGTTACCTCACATGTTTTGGCATTTGTGTTTTAATTGTCATTTATTTCCAAATATCTTTTTTTAAAATATTTATTTATTTTTGAGAGACAGAGACAGAGCGCGAACGGGAGAGGGGCAGAGAGTGAGGGAGACACAGAATCTGAAACAGGCTCCAGGCTCTAAGCTGTCAGGGCAGAGCCCAATGCAGGTCTTGAATCCATGAACCATGAGATCATGACCTGAGCTTAAGTCGGATGCTTAACCAACTGAGCCGCCCAGGCACCCCATGTGTTATTTTTTAATAATATCTTGGTCTCTTTAGTGTTTCATATTCTTCTTTTATGGCTTTAATTGTTTTAAAAAATGTTTTTGTATTCTCTAGTAGAAATTCAAAAATATAATACATAACATCACTCTTCTCCACTGAGCTCCGAACTGGTAAGAAATGAAATATATTGGAGAAAAAATTGAATATTTTAAACCACAAATTTGGTGTTGAATGTAGTAACATAACTTAAAGCTAATGAACTTTCTAACATTTTCTCATAGATGATTAAATAGTTACTGATCTGGTCACCAGGTTCACTACACCCTACAGAGGAGGGACTGATGGGCAGTTTTGCAATTTTTTTTTTTTTTTTTTAGGCACCCAAGGATTACTACCTGGAGTGAAGGAACAAAAGAATTGCAAAGAATGGGATGACATAAAGCAAATATACAAAGGTAAGAGAGATATTGGAAATATTAGGGGAAAAGGAAGGCGGTGGGTTAGGAGAATAGAAGGGGCTAATAGGCCAAGAGAAAATGCTAGACTTTTGATAGAGCCCAAATTATCGAAGGTAGTATTCCTCATGATATTTTCTTCCAATACGTATACACATTTTTAACTTTTTCTGTGTCATCTTCTGCCAACTTATAGATCTCTACATGGTATATTAGTTGACTTGCTTTGGACAAATATAAGACTTAGATTTAATATAAAATATCAATACCCTGGATGATTAATTTAGAAGTGTTGGGACTTCCAAGATAGGTCCTCGGTAAAATATAACATACGTTTTAAAATAAACAGCTACATTTACCCTAGACATATATCTCCTGGAAATTGTTACAAGTGTTAATAAAACATCTCCTGCAGTTCTAACACTTTTTAAATTTCTTTCTCTTTTTTCATTTACCCTTAGTAAAGTTCCTTGCTTTCTGTTCCTCTATACAAGTTCCCTTGGGAGTGAGAAAAGTAATATGCTAACCATGCATTAATATTTGAAAATCAACTTTTTATTTCAAATCAACCTCTAAGACAAAGACCATTGACCTAATACATTGCCAAAGCTAATTGTTTTTGTCATACATCAACAAATACTTTCATATATTCCATTTGTGCCTTAAGATATGTAACTGAAGCAACTTTAAAATTATTTCTAATGAATTCATGCTGTAAGTCCACAAAAATAAAAAATACAGTTATCATTTACATTGATTTTCTGAAAAACTTAAATTAAAAAGAACTAAGATTAGATGCAAGGATAAACATTGCAAGAATTTTACAAGCATTTTAGTTATTTCTTATATTTTTTTATTAAGCAGTTTGGGTATCTTCACCATACTGCATTTTTCAAAGAGAAAAAAACTAACCTTTATGTTTTGGAAATGAGAAATATTATGACTTTTTTAATACTACAACATTAGCGTCAAATATCTAATGACTTCAAAGCAAAAACTCTGTCAGACACCAGGGGTACAAAAGTAAAAAGACTGAGTCTATACTCATCAGGAACACATGGTCTATCAGGGGTAGCAGGGAAATAATTATTATCCAAGACGAATTGTGTCAAAGGGTATAACAGAGTTAGCAAAAAATACTTAGAACTATGCAGAAATACAGATTGATGGTCGAGAAGTTGAAAAAGAGCAAACTGTGGAAGGTAGTCCTCACCACAGAATTTATTATCAATACATGTATGCATTGGCTGCCATTTTATATTTTTCTCTTAATAATTTCTAAAGGCTAACAGAAGTCGGTAAAAATTTTGCAATTGGTAACAAAACCAAAAAAAAGGATGGAAGTAGGAAATCACAGAATTCCATGTTCACTGTTTTTGCTTTTGTGAGAGAATTTGGAATTGTGTCTGTGTTATATGAGTTCCACTAGTCATACCAAAGACATATTTAGCAAAGGAAAGAGTCCTCAGGCTATCAGACATTTGGTGTATAGATAAATATTTTGTGATATTCCATTAATTACTTATAGAACCTACAATATTTGTTTTAGAGATAGATGCCACACATAGCAAAAGACACAGTAATAATAATTTCTTTTTCCTTAATGAAATACAAATCAAAACCACATTGAGATACCACCTCACACCAGTCAGAGTGGCTAAAATTAACAACTCAGGGAACAACAGATGTTGGCGAGGATGTGGAGAAACAGGAACCCTCTTGCACTTCTGGTGGGAATGCAAACTGGTGCAGCCGCTCTGGAAAACAGTGTGAAGGTTCCTCAAAAAATTAAAAATAGAACTATCCTATGACCCAGCAATAGCACGGCTAGGAATTTACCCAAGGGATACAGGAGTGCTGATGCATAGGGGCACTTGTACCCCAAGGTTTATAGCAGCACTTTCAACAATAGCCAAATTGTGGAAAGAGCCTAAATGTCCATCAACTGACAAATGGATAAAGAAGATGTGGTTTATATATACAATGGAATACTACTTGGCAATGAGAAAGAATGAAATCTGGCCGTTTGCAGCAAGGTGGATGGAACTGGAGGGTATTATGCTAAGTGAAATAAGTCAGTCAGACAGATATCATGCGTTTTCACTCGTATGTGGAACTTGAGAAACTTAACAGACAACCATTGGAGAAGGGAAGGGGGAAAAATAGTTTCAAACGCAGAGAGAGGCAAACCATAAGAGACTCTTAAAAACAGGGAACAAACTGAGGGTTGATGGGGGAGGGGTGGGCTAGAGGGGAAAATGGGTGATGGGCATTGAGGAGGGCACTTGCCGGGATGAGCATGGGTGTTGTATGTAAGTGATGAATCATGGGAATCTCCTTGCAAAACCAAGAGCACACTGTATACACTGTATGTTAGCTAACTTGACAATAATTTATATTAAAATTAAGAATAAATAAATAAGAAAACACATATTTAATAGACCTCTTGTTTTCATAATAGAGATGACAAAAATTTGGATTCTGCAGAAAGTTCTTATCTTCTGGGTACATGAAGAAGAACGTAAAATATTTTAGGGGACATAGCTTTGAAAGGTAGAGAAACAGTGACTAGTTGGTAAGTTCTGGGAAGGCCAGGACCCTCTACTTCGTCATATACCTTTGTATCCCAGAACCTAGAACACAGACACAGTGTTACATAGTGATAAATGGTAAGAAGTGCTGAATAATTATTATTTGAGTGAAGAAATGAAAAGTATTTCTGCATGCTAATTTATTGGTATATTTTGCTCTGAATCTTCTTTTGTAAATGTAATGATAGTTTAATTATCCCTTAAGTCTACCTACTTAGCCAAACTTTTTAAAAATTTAATATAGAGATTGATAGCCATAAAATTCCAAAAAAAAAAAAAAAAACTAATAGGCAATCTGGTTATGTTTTGCTACAGTTCAGGATCATTAATGAAGGGGGGGGGGATAAAGTCAAATTTAAATATGAAATAACCATCAGGCATTAAGAAGATTTAAAAACATAATGGAGAAGGAGGCAAGAAAGAGTAGTAGTAGTGTGTTAATACCCAACCCTCGATTGTGTTACTTTCATTTAGAATTCTCTCTCCAAATGCAGTTAATCTAATGAGTCCCTATGCTTATTCCCAATCCCCTTGCATACAACAGAAGATCCATAATTTTCGGTAAAAAATAAACAAAAAAAAAAAGAATTAAATAAATAAATAAATAAATAAATAAAATTTTTAAAATGCTATGAGATAAATCCCCTTTGTGTCTGAAGGAGATGAAGGCCTCATGGATTTAACAAAAGTTTTTGTTTCCACAGGGAATTTTTGAGGGGTCCTCTGTAAGTGATCCAAGATGCAGAGAGAATTCGTTTTCCATTTCAACTTCCAAACGGGCTGCATCTCAAAGAAATTAAATCAAATAATAAGAAATTGCACATTCTGATGTTCAAGTGAAATGAGTGTGAGCACCTCTATTTTCTAATTCCTAGAGAGAGATCTCTTTTGAAATTTTTATGTTCTTTATTGAATTCTTCCACCATGTCTATCCCTTCTACTCTCTAAAAGGGGATCCCCTAAGATAGAGTGGAATGCTAGGGAGGTAGGATGATTCTTCCTACCTTCAGGAGGCTTCACCCTAGAGTACTCTCATAGTGAGCAAGATTTCAAGGCTCTCAATTTTCAGGATCAAAATGTAATTTTTGTCCTTACACCAGAATCACAGAAGAGTCACAGTTACTTGGATCACAAGAAACGTATGAATTAAGGTGAATGCCAACTTAATGTTTACGGAGAAATAGAGCTGTCGTGGTACAAACCCTCAGGCTGTGGATGATGATGACAGCATGACTCATAGAAGTAAAATGACTTGCTGATTCTGCATAGCTAACGAGGGGTGTAGCTGAGTTCTCATCATTCAGAATTTCTTCCATTATATAAAATACCCTTTCCCCACCCCGTCTTGGTTTCTGGTCCCCTTTTTCTAGTTCTCTATTCTCATTGACCTGTAAAGGTTCTCCCTTAAAAATGAGATTAAAATGTTAGGTTTTAGAATAAATACGCATCATAGGTTAACGCTGCTCTGGAGACAAAGAACCATTGTACTGTGAAACAAAAATAATTATAATACAATGGACTTGTACAATAAGTGCTGTAAGTATATTTTGTGTGCATTATGAGCTTATTTCCAGTTCTTCAGCATAATATTTATACCTGAAACAGTTGTAGAAATATGTAACAGCTGTATTGTATTTATTTTTATTGCATTGCATTGTATAACCCATTGCTTATCTACTGTTTGACTTTTATTTTTATCAAGAGTGAATCTTTGATAATAATTCACATCACAAAATAGAAAATCCCCTGGGAGACCTAATTTCCAGGAGTGCCTTTTAAAAAAATGCTGGGTAAGGGGAGAATCACAGGCTACTCACACTCATGGTTAAATACAGTAAGTCTTAAATTGTACAAATGGATTCAATATAAACACTACTAAATAGATCCAACAGTTAGGACACATTTACTGTCAACCAATATCACACAACCTTGTAAAATTGTATAAGCACAATGATTTAGGAGAACTTACAAGCTTCATGAAAGATGTCCAAAACGAATTTTCATTGAGTTGTATTATTAGTATGTAAATTAGTATGTGAATGCCCAACTAGGGCAAAGATACAGCCTCGCTGTAAGGCTACTTGCTTCTACTTTCCTTTTCTCTCCTAATTCTCCTGACAACCTCTCTTTCATAGTACCTCTTTCACGGTAAACTGAGTGGGACTGCAGCTCTCAATTTTCCAGTCATTCAACCCCAGCTGCTGAACACTACAGGTCGCTGCCCACAAAGCCTCTGACCCCAGCTAACCCAACCCTCTATCAGCCTCAGCGACCTACTGTGGTTTATTTTAAACCTTCCCCTCTCTCCTGAGGCTCCATCTTTGTCACCACCACTGGCAGATGGCAATCCCTTTCTCTTATTTGACGGAGAAAGAGAACCTGGAGGTGCTGAGAGTAGTGTGAAAGATGTCCCCTCCCATCCCAGGATAATCCAGCCTCCAGGGTGATTTCCCCTGCCTGCAGGATCTGTTGCTCAATCCCCTATGCTCCTTCTCAAGGCTCAGCTTTTCCCTTCTCTACAGGCTACTTCCTCTCAGCTTATCAACATGCTCAACGAAGTCCCTCAATATAGTTCACATATTCTTTACTTTTTCATCCTTAACATCTGCCTTATCTTTCCTTCTCTTAATAATGTTTTTTGTTGTTTAATAGAGTTCATTTTTTAGAGCACTTTTAGGTTCACAGCAAAGCCAAGTGTAAAGTACAACCCAATTATGAACCCAGACACCTCCTTCCATACACATGCAGTCTCCTCCACTATCAACATGCTGCACTACAGTGGTGCACTTATTACAATGGATGAACTAATACTGACACATCCTTATCACCCCAAATCCATCCTTGCATTAGGGTAATTTTATGCTGTGATTCTATGTACATGTAACTACCCTTGTACATGTAACTAACATTATAGTATTATACAAAGTAGTTTCGCTGTCCTAAAAATCTCCTGTGTTCCACCTATTCATGTCTCCCCCCTCCCAAATGCTTATGGCAACTATTGTTATTTTTACTATCTCTACAGTTTTGCCTTTTCCAGATGGCTATATATTTGGAATATCTAGATGAAGCTTTTTCAGATTGGCTTCTTTCACTTAGTAATATGCATTTATGGTTCTTCCATTTCCTTTGTGACATGATAGCCCATATCTTTTTGGTGCTGAATAATTATCCTTTGTATGGATGTACCACAGTTTATTTATCCATTCGCCTTTGAAGGACATCCTGATTTCTTCCAAGTTTTGGCAATTATGAATAAAGCTTCTATAAACACCGCATGCAGGTTTTTATGTAGACATAAGTTTTCAATTCCTTTATGTAAATATCAAGGAGAGTAATTGCTGAATCATATGGTTCAAGTATATTCAGTTTTGTAAGAAAACCACCAAATTGTCTTACAAAGTTGCTGCACCGTTTTCTATTTTTATCAGTAATGATAAAAATATTTATCAGGTTTTTTTTGCTCCCCGTTCTTGTCAGCATTTGGTGGTGTCAGTGTTTTGGATTTTGGCCATTCTTATAGGTGTCTAACTGCTGTTTTAATTTGCAATTACCTAATGATATATGATGTTGAGCATCGTTTTATGCTTACTTGCCATCTGTATATCTTTTCTGGTGAGGTGTCCGTTCAGATCTTTTGCCTACTTTTTTAAACTAATGTGTCCATTTTCTTATTGTTAAATTTTAAAAATTGTTTGTATATTTTGGATAACAACCTTTTATTGGATACATCTTTTGCAAATATTTTCCCCCAGTCTGTGGCATCTCTTCTCATTCTCTTGATGGTACATTTCACAGAGCAGAAAATTTTAATATCAATTTTTTTTTGTAGATCATGCTTTTGTGTTGTATCTAAGAAGTCATTGCCAAACCCAAGGTCATCTAGATTTTCTCCTATGTTACCTTCTAGTTTTATAGTGTGCATTATCTTCTTACAGTTTTTCTGTTTCTTAAAGTAATATATGGCCATTGTGGAAAATATAGAAATAATATAAAGTGAAACAGTTATTCTCAGCACTTCAGATGCATGTAAAGCTACAGATTTTCCAAGAAATAATATGCATATATATATGTGAACATTATATATTTGTGTGTATATACACATTCATGCATGCCTATATATTGCACATTTTGAAAACTGAGATCGTATTTTATATATTTGCACTTTGCTTTTTTACCAAGCAGTGTATATGGTAGATACACATTTTTTCATGCTAATGTTTTCTACTATATAAATTTCAGAATTTAAGGTTTGTAATTGAATGCTTTTACCACGTTGTTTAATCAATTGCCTACTGTTGAACATTTATGTGTCTTTTTTTTCAAAAAAATGTAGATGAATATCCACATGTATTGTAATTTATTCATTTAAAATTTTTGAACACACCCCAGTCTAACACGTTACATCCCTATTCAGCCTAAGTTTTAGACTTAATTATTATAATAGTTAAGAAATAAAAGGGGTACATAGAGACTTAAAAACTGAGAACAAACTGAGGGTTGATGGGGGGTGGGAGGGAGGGGAGGGTGGGTGATGGGTATTGAGGAGGGCACCTTTTGGGATGAGCACTGGGTGTTGTATGGAAACCAATTTGACAATAAATTTCAAAAAAATTAAAAAATAAAAAATAAATAAATAAAAGAAATAAAAGGGGGAAACAGTCAACATACTTACCGGTAAATGAATTACATTTTACTTATTTTGCCACCATGCCTGGAAGAGTTCAGAAAGAATTGGAAGGAAAAGAGATGTAGACAAAGTAATGTTGAAAAAGAAAACCAAAGCTGGAGGCATCACAACCCTGGACTTCAAGATGTATTACAAAGCTGTAATCATCAAGACAGTATGGTACCTGCACAAAAACAGGCACATAGATCAATGGAATATAATACAGAACTTAGAAATGGACCCACAAACATATGGCCAACTAACCTTTGACAAAACAGGAAAGAATATCCAATGGAAAAAAGACAGTCTCTTTAGCAAATGGTGCTGGGATAACTGGACAGCGACATGCAGAAGAATGAAACTGGAGCACTTTCTTACACCATACACAAAAATAAATTCAAAATGGATGACAGACCTAAATGTGAGACAGGAAACCATCAAAACTCTAGAGGAGAAAACAGGCAACAACCTCTTTGACCTTTGCTGCAGCAACTTCTTACTACACATGTCTCTGGAGGCAAGGGAAACAAAAGCAAAAATGAACTATTGGGACTTCATCAAGATAAAAAAAACTTCTGCACAGTGAAGGAAACTAACAGTAAAACTAAAAGGCAACTGATGAAATGAAAGATGTTGGAAAGTGACGTATTGAATAAAGGGTCAGTATCCAAAATCATAAAGAATTTACCAAACTCAACAACCAAAAACCAAATAATCTCGGTGACGAAATGGGCAGAAGACATGAATGGACACTTTTCCAAAGAAGACATTCAACTGGCTAACAGACACATGAAAAGATGTGCAACATCACTCATTATCAGGGAAATACAAATCAAAACTACAAAATCTCCTCACACCTGTCAGAATGACTAAAATTAAGTACTCAGGAAACAAGAGAAGTTGGCAAGGATGCGGATAAAGAGGAACATTTTTACTCTCTTGGTGGGAATGCAGACTGGTGCAACCACTCTGGAAAACAGTATGGAGGTTCCTCAAAAAATTTAAAAATAGAACTACCTATGACTCAGCAATTGCACTACTAGGAATTTATCCAAAGCATTAAAAAATGCTGATTTCCAAAGGAAACAACCAACAAAACTAAAAGGCAACCAACGGAATGGGAAAAGATATTTGCAAATGACATATCGGACAAAGGGCTAGTATCCAGAATCTATAAAGAGCTCACCAAACTCCACACCCGAAAAACAAATAACCCAGTGAAGAAATGGGCAGAAAACATGAATAGACACTTCTCTAAAGAAGACATCCGGATGGCCAACAGGCACATGAAAAGATGTTCAGCGTCGCTCCTTATCAGGGAAATACAAATCAAAACCACACTCAGGTATCACCTCACGCCAGTCAGAGTGGCCAAAATGAACAAATCAGGAGACTATAGATGCTGGCGAGGATGTGGAGAAACGGGAACCCTCTTGCACTGTTGGTGGGAATGCAAATTGGTGCAGCCGCTCTGGAAAACAGTGTGGAGGTTCCTCAGAAAATTAAAAATAGACCTACCCTATGACCCAGCAATAGCACTGCTGGGAATTTATCCAAGGGATACAGGAGTACTGATGCATAGGGGCACTTGTACCCCAATGTTTATAGCAGCACTCTCAACAATAGCCAAATTATGGAAAGAGCCTAAATGTCCATCAACTGATGAATGGATAAAGAAATTGTGGTTTATATACACAATGGAATACTACGTGGCAATGAGAAAAAATGAAATATGGCCTTTTGTAGCAACGTGGATGGAACTGGAGAGTGTGATGCTAAGTGAAATAAGCCATACAGAGAAAGACAGATACCATATGGTTTCACTCTTATGTGGACCCTGAGAAACGTAACAGGAACCCGTGGGGGAGGGGGAGGAAAAAAGGAAAAAAAAAAAAAAAAAGAGGTTAGAGTGGGAGAGAGCCAAAGCATAAGAGACTGTTAAAAACTGAGAACAAACTGAGGGTTGATGGGGGGTGGGAGGGAGGAGAGGGTGGGTGATGGGTATTGAGGAGGGCACCCTTTGGGATGAGCACTGGGTGTTTTATGGAAACCAATTTGGACAATAAATTTCATATATTATAAAAAAAAAAAATGCTGATTTCAAGGGACGCATGCACCCCAATGTTTATAGCAGTGCTATCAACAATAGTCAAGTTATGGAAAAAGCCCAAATGTCCACATGTTCATCAACTGCTGAATGGATAAAGAAGATGTGATATATATATATACATATATATATGTATATATATATATATACACACATATGTATATATACATATATACACATATGTATATATACATATATGTGTGTGTATTAAATATATGTGTATAATATATATGTATATATTAAATATACAAATATATAATGGAATATGACTAGGTGATCCAAAAAGAAATAAATCTTGCCGTTCGCCACAATGTGGGTGGAACTAGAAGTTATTACGTTAATGAAATATGTCAGTCAGAGAAAGACAAATATCATGATTTCACTCATATGTGGAATTTAAGAAACAAAACAGATGAACATAGGGGAAGCAAAGGAAACATAAGATAAAAACAGAGAGGGAGGCAAACCATTAAAGACTCTCAAATACAGAGAAAAAACTTAGAGTTGCTGGAGGGGGGATGGGTGGGGGAATGGGCTAAATGGGTGATGGGCATTAAGGAGGGCAGTTGTTGGGATGAGTACTAGGTGTTATATGTAAATGATAAATCACTAAATTCTACTTCTGAAACCAATACTATATATATGTTAACTAAGTTAAATTTAAATAAATAAATAAATAAGAACAGACGTAGAAATAACTTTTAGCTATCATATATATATTAAATAAAAAAATGCCTTTCTTCACTTTCCTCCTTTTATAATATATTTCTAGTAATTTGGAATGGTTAGTGTATTGCCAGACCAATGAAAAATTGAAGAAAGTTCTAGAATAAGAAAAGAAGTCTCGTTAAAATATAAAATCTATGTGAGTAGATATTTAAATGTCTATTAATAAACAAAAATCATAAATTGATGTCAACAGTGAATGTCATGAGTACACAGTTGTGTTTTATTATTTTAATCATTGGAAATCTATTATGAATGAATTCTTTACAAATGGGTGCCAGAATGCCAGTCTGGTTTGCATACTTAAAATCATTTCAAGATAACATTCTGTCAAGTTCCCCCACATTTAGTAAGTAAATCTTCGTCCACATCTCTGACGATCTCCTTGGAATACATTCCTAATGCTCAATTGCTGGGTCAAAGGAGTGAAGATGAGTAGGTCTTTAATACTGTCATCCAAATAAGTCATAAATTTCATTACTATTACAAGTGTCCGAGGTGCCTTTTGTCTATAATCCCAGCCAGCACTGGATCTATTTTTCAAACCTTTTGTCAACCTGATAAAATAAAATGACATCTCAGTGTTGTTTTAAATTTATATTTTTTGTGTCTACTAAGGCTGAATTTTTTCATGTATTTATTAACCATTTGTACTTTTATCTTAATTGCCTTTTCTTATAAATTGCCCATTTATTTATATTCTGAGAACATTTACCTCTTTCTTATTGATTTGTAAGAATATTTATCATTGGCTCATATTTTGCAATATTCTCCTAATTTTAAACCTGCTTTTTATTATTTTTCAGTATTAGACATTAAAGTTCCAATACATAAGATAAATGTAAATTATAAAGTGTAGTAATGAAATAAAAACCTTGAAACTATAATCCATATAAATAACTAAAATGTAACCAAATATCAATGAATGTCTGGGCTCTTTTACCCTTTCTTACCCCTCTGCTCTCCCTAGAGATCACTGCTACAAAGAATTTTATGTTTAATGTCCTAGTATTCTTAAGGGTTATACTTTTTAGGTATTTAAGCCATGAAATATATTGCTTACTTTTTCTCCTTTCATGTTTTATAAAATCTTCAGTATAGGAAAGTGGTAAATAGCAGGGTCTGGAGCCAGACATCTTGGGTTCAAAGTTGAGTGCACTCCTTACTAGATGCCTAATCATGCACTGTTAGTTAAGCTCTCTGTTCCACCCTTTCCTCACTTACAAAAGGGGGTTAATAATGGTTTTATATGATATCTACCATATATAAAAGTTGTATTATATTTTATGCATGATCTAGTCACTTTGTAGGAATGGGGTCCTCCAGAATATCTAACTAGTTGACCATACAGCAGGAGGTGAAAGTTAATATCTTTTACATGTTATTGTTATATTTACAGAAGTTTTCACTATTGGGTTAAAAAAGTTTTTTTTATGGTTTCTTCTGCTTTTACCTTAAGATTACATGATTATTCACATATATCTTCTTTAGATCTTTTATAGTTAAAATTTTTTACTTTCAATTTTTTAGGACGCATAGAATTTATTTTGGTATGTGGACTAATGTATATATCTAAGTCTATTTTTTTCTAAATAGGAAATACATTGTTCTACCACTATTTATTAAAACTCTACATTTCCTTACTGATTTGAAATACTATTTTCATCATATTCTAAATACTTATATGTACATGAGATTATTTCTGAGTTTTCTGTTTTCCCACTGATCTATTATTCTAATACGTTTTAAGTGAGTAAGATAAGCATATTCTACTTCCTTCTTTCCCTCTATTCTTTAACCAAATGCAATTGGGTTTCTGCTTCTACCATTTCCATAAACTTCTCTTGCCAAGTTTGTAAATTCTCAATATAAAGGACATGACCTGATTCTTACTTCTCCCAACCTCTGAACAATAATGAACACTTCTGAACCTTTTTTTCTTCTTGAAATATTTAATTAACTTTCCTGACACCACAAAATCTCCTGTCCAGTAAAGTTTATAAGTGCCACATATTCCCCTGTCCAGAGACAGTTTTAGAATCACAAAATGTTACTAGTGGAAAGTTCCAAATCACCATGTATCTACACAATATCATAATCACTTGAAAAGAATTTTAAAAGTTCATATTCCTGAACCCTGATCACAGATATATTCTGATTGAGTAGGTAGGTCTTATGGAACCAGGAGATCAGAATTTTAAATGTTTCCTGAATGATTCTGACAGCCACCCAAGTTGTGAATCATTAATCCAGTTCAACCTTGTTGGTATATAAGTCAATAACTGAGACATAATTATCACAAGATTTTTTAAATAGCCGGAGCACTTAGCATAATCCAGCCAAGCCTCTTATTTTGCAGGTTACTAATCTGAGTTTCTGAAGTGAAATGGCATTACCATATGGTGGCAAATCCTGAACTATATCCCATTTACTATAGCTTGAATCCCAAGCACATAGATAACAAACTTCACAACAATTCTTTTAAGTAAATACTGTTATTTTTCTCATTTTAGAGTTGAGGAAACTCTGAAAAAGTTCCTTTTATTAGTAAAAGTAACACAATGAGCAAATAACAGAGCTGAAATTAAAACCCAGGTAGTCTGACACCAGAAACTGTGAGCTAACTCTACTTCGCTCTTAGAAATCTGCCCAACTCATGTGTTCCTTCCCCCAATTCATGAATACACACAACCATCTATACAAAACTAAATAAATCTCTGTTTTCCATCACTGTGCTTTAAGAGAAGATGGAAAAGAAAGGCAATGTGAAAGCAAATTATGACAAAACTCATTCTAGGAGGGAGACGTATTAACCATTCTTTGAGTGACTCTTCTCCCCAAACACCCCCTCTTTTTGACTCAAAATGTAAAGTCCTATAGCAAGCATTCATTTATTCTGCCATTACTTGCTGAGCCTTTGCTAAGTATGCTAGATACTCTGCTAAGCACTGGAGGTGTAACAGAGAATAAATACACATGGTGCCTTTCTTCACAGGGATGACATATAATCGGGCAATTACAAAAGCATATGAAAATTGTGGCAGGCCTGACGAGTCTACTCTAGGAAATACAAAACAGAGAATTTAAACTTTGTAAGATGGGTGAGATGGCTGTTTCCCTTCAGCTGATATCTGAAGCATGAACAGAAAACAAAGAGGATTGGAAACAAGTAATGAAAGTGTGCTAAATAAATAAATAAATAAATAACCAACCAACCAACCATGGAGGAAGCATGAGCAAAAGTGTATTTTCAAGGAAAGGTAAGCAAAGGAAAACAAGAGAAATCCCCTAAATACTCTATAACTTCTCAAATGATTTTCTTAACGTTTTAATGAATTCAACTTGGATAAATATATGTCTTTCTTACATACCATACTCCCTTGTAGTTAACTGAAAATTTTCCTGCAAATGAGTTTCTTAAAGTTTTCTTATAACTAAATAAATAGAATCAGATTGTACATTTAAAGGGGGAAAAAACATGTAGTACAATGGGACCTGTACCTCAAAAGGGTAGGCACAGAATGGTACCAATGTATATCTGAAAGTCATCTAACCCTGCCTTTCTGTCCAGAAAAGACTTCCTAGAGGTTCTGAATAACTTCATACCTGAAGGATGGGCAGGCTGAGCAACACAGAGGGTGCATGAGGGTGTTCCAGGGTGACAGAATGGCTTGTGGGAAAGTGTGTAAATGAATGAGAATTTATTAAACTTGGGAGAGTTAAGTGTGACTCCAGTAGACTAACAGAAAAAAGGCAGGGAGGAGGGAGTTACAGTGGCAGAAAATCAGGCCGGAGAGGTGATCCTTGTTTGACATAATGTGGAGCTTTGTTTTATACTGAAGACAATTGCAGTGAAAAGAGTAAACTAAGGTAAATGAGATCTTATTGGAAGTATGGAAAGAGCATGCTGGTTGTCATTGGGAGAATGAATTTCGAGGCTAAAAGACAAGAGAGGAAGGGGCTAGTCAGGAGGCTGGTGTCCAGATGAGAAATGATGGTGCCATGAGGAGAACAAGAATTGTCAGCACCTCATAAA
This sequence comes from Leopardus geoffroyi, assembly GCF_018350155.1. Lineage (NCBI taxonomy): Eukaryota > Metazoa > Chordata > Mammalia > Carnivora > Felidae > Leopardus > Leopardus geoffroyi. Next base: position 21,204,095 of record NC_059329.1, read on the forward strand.
TTGGGGATGGAGGAAAAGCAAAGAGAGAGGAATCAAGGAGGACACTAGCTTGAAGTTTGAGCAATTGAGTATTCATGGTGACAGAGATCACAGGAAGAGAAGAAAGTCTGTGAATGTTCCCTCTAAAGTACAGGAGGAAAACACTGGGAAGGAAAAAGAAGAGGGAGGAAGAACAGAAAGGAGAAGGAGAGGAGAGAACATGGTATTAAGCCCCTCACACTACACCACAAACGTTCATTTGCATTAGCTTATTCATCCCAATAACCCTATAAAGTAATAAGATACCCCTATTTTGCAGAATTTTTGACTTGGGCATTCTAATTCCAAGTCCAACACTCTTTCTATTATACCGCATTTCTTTCTACATGGAAAAAAAACTCTATAGAGGAACAAAAGCAATTTAAAAATAAAGCTGTATTCTCTTATAATACTTAATACTGCTTCAGCTCAGGAAAATATGTTTCTATTCAAGCTTTTTTTCAGGGCAACCTTAACCTCCTTGTTCCTGAAGCTATAGATCAGAGGATTGAGCATAGGCACCACAATAGTATAGAACACAGTGGACACTTTCCCCTGGTCCATGGACAAAACAGAAGAAGGATGAAGATACATGAATGCCCCCGACCCAAAGAAAACAGAAACAACAATTATATGTGAGCTACAAGTGCTAAAAGCTTTGGACCTTCCTTCAGTGGAATGGATGCGAAGGATGCTGGTGAGGATAAAAGAGTAAGAGATAATGATAGTGAGGCTGGGCACACCCACATCAAAGCCCACAACAATGAGAACGACCAGTTCATTGATGTGAGTGTTTGTGCAGGAGAGCTCCAGAAGGGGGAGGATGTCACACATGTAGTGGTTGATGGTGTTGGCATCACAGAAGGTCAACCTGAGCATGCATCCTGTGTGGGCCCAGGCACCAATAAACGCCCCCACATATACAATCACAGCCAGCAGAGAACAGACCTGAGGGGACATGGTGACCGTGTATAACAAGGGCTTGCAAATGGCCACATAGCGATCATAGGCCATTACTGTCAACACGTAACACTCTGCACTGACAAAGAAACAGTAGAAAAAGAGCTGAGTCATGCATCCTGCATAGGAGATGGTGTTCAGCTTTGACACAAAGTTTACCAGCAGTTTTGGGGTAATGACAGAAGAGTAACACAGGTCAATAAAGGATAAATTAAAGAGGAAATAGTACATGGGGGTGTGAAGGTGAGAATTCAGTCCAATTAGAGTGACCAAGCCCAGGTTTCCTGCCACAGTGACAATGTAGATTCCTAGGAAAAGAAAGAACAGAGGCAGCTGGATCTCTGAATATTTGGTTAAACCCACAAGGAAAAACTCAGTGACTAAGGAACTGTTTCCCATATCCATTCTCTTCTGGTAGGATCTGAAAGATAGGAGAGTAGAATCATATTCGAGGCAGAACCCACATTTCCTATGCAATCCCATGCCCAGTCTACCCTGGGCCAACAGATTCTGCTGAGATTTCACTATTCTAGAGGGAGTTGCATATGGCTTCGCTCACGCAAGAAAGACAAGTGTATGGGAGGCATCAACATAGTTTCAGGTAACACTGGGAGAAATATTTCAAAAGGGGAAGAAGTGCAGAAATTTCTCATCCTTTCTCTGCTTCAGTTTGTCACTAACACTTTTTATCCCTTTACTTTATTCCAGTTTGTCCTTGTTAATCTTTAATCACCACACTTCAGCTACCTGTGCTGGCCACGGATCCAGACTGGACACTGTGTTGGGTAGAAATCAGGAGCACATGCCCATAGTAGAGTTGGGAAAACAGACTCACAGAGACTCTTTGATTTCACAAGCACACACAGCAAGAAAGTAATTAAGTCAGGAACGGAACCTGGGTTTCCATCATAAGAAATTCTCTAAGAGGCAGAAGGATTGGAGACACTGCAAACCCCATAATCTCAGCACAACTTCTAATCTTTACTTTCTTCCCATGCAGACCCTGTAATCATCTGCACCCAGGGCCAGAGCTGGTAAAAGCAGAAAAGCGTATTACTTTCTATGGTTCTGGATTTTGAAAGACATAAAAAGATAAAGGATTCAATGCTCACTGTTCTTTGCCTAGTGACATCAGAACTTCCTGTGGTTTCCTTTCCAACACTGATCTCTAATAGGAAAGTTCTGCTGCTCTGGGGGGTAATACAGCTGAGCCAAACACTTCCTCCTCCATTTGTGTGGAAGGGCTCAGAGCATTTATAAATCTCAGTCTTTGACTCGCTCTGAGAGTTATTCAGATAAAGATCACTATTTTTAATAATTATTTTGCCCAGAGGTGATCATTAAACTACAAAAAAAGTAATATAAACAGCATTCTCTGTTTCAACATAATAAACTGGAAACATCACATATGTGATCTTATTCTAGCTTGGAGGTCTCAGGGATTTGGTTTAGAGGCTTTCCCAGGAGGCTCTCCATAGCTCAAACCCTTTGGGAAAGACAGATTTATGAAACTGTTTGTACAAAGATGAAGATGCTTATACCCTGGTGTCTTTGGAAGCTCAATATTCTACTCAAAATTGCACATTCTTCTGGGACAAATAAGGTAGAGACCTTTTCTCTCTTCTTTCTCCTAGTGCTTCTTTGGCTATTAGGTACAACTGCTAACCCATAGCTAATAATATTTTAAATACCTATAAAAATTTCACACACACACACACACACATATATATCTATATATATATCTATATATATATATATATATCCTCCCACACATATATATGATTAACATTATGGCATTCATGACCATATAATGCATTCTTTGTAGCTTTTAGACACATCACTTCCTGTTCCTTTTTCTTAGCACTCTCTTTCTTGTCTTAGACTCCTTCAGCCATCACACCCAGTTATTCATGTTTGTAACTTACTGGAACATCTTCCCTTATTTTCCTAATTGCTGATGTATCCAAATAGGTTTATAGGGGCTTTACAACTGATTCCAAACTACATAGTTTTTTTTTTTACCTCTTGCCTTTGTCATTTAATAATACTTCATCAAAATCGCTCCAAAGTTCTATGTTTGGGCAAATCATAACTTATCCAACCATACCACATTCATAGAAATCCATAATTTTTCCATTCTTTTACCATCAACAGCAATGGTAAGATAATCATCGTGCATTCATCTTTATATACGAGTGCTTTTATTTCAATGGGATACATTCCCAGAATGTTGTCTTTTAATTATATCAGATGGTTTTTCCCAAAAACTGTAATAATTCACATCTCTGCAAGCAATGTCTAAAACGATCTTTTCTTCTCCACTTACATCAATGGACAGAACATCTAAACTGAAAATCGACAAGTAAACAATCACTTTGAATGTCACACTGGACCAAATGGACTTAACAGATATATTCAGAACATTCCATCCTAAAACAGCAGAATACACTTTATTTTCAAGTGCACACAAAAGATTCTCCAGAATAGATTACATATTAGCCCACAAAACAATCTTCAACAAATTCAAGATCAAAGTCATACTATGAGCCTTTTCTGACCACAATGCTATGAAACTAGAAGTCCACCACAAGAAAAAAGTCTGGAAAGACCACAAAATACATGAAGCTTAAAGAACATCCTACTGGGGGTCCTCAATAGATCAGTTGGTTAAGTGTCCAACTCTTGATTTTGGCTCAGGTCATGATCTCACAGCTCATGAGATTGAGTCCCTCATTGGGCTCTGCATTGAGCATGGGCCTGCTTGGGATTCTTTCCCTCCCTTTCTGCCCCCCCCCCACACCCCGTTTGTACATGCACGCTCTTGCTCTCTCTCAAAATAAGTAAATAAGCATTAAAAATAAAGAACATCCTACTAAACAATGAATGGCTCAACCAGGAAATAAAAGAAGAAATTAAAAATAGATGGAAACAAATGAAAACACAATGATCCAAAACCTTTGGATGCAACAAAACTTGTTCTAAGAGGGAAGTTTAAAGCAGTACAAGCCTACCTCAAGAAGCAAGGAAAATCTCAAATAAACAACCTAACCTGACACCCAAAGGAGGTAGAAAAAGAACAACAAACAAGATCTAAAACTAGCAGAAGCAAGGAAATAATAAAGATTAGAGCAAAATAAATAATATGAAAACTAAGAAAAACAATAACTCAATGAAACTGGAAGTTGGTTCTTAAAAAAAACAAATCAATAAAATTGATAAACCTCTAGCCAGACTTATTGAGAAAAACAAAAGGACTCAAATAAATAAAATCACAGATGAAAGAGGAGAAATAACCAATAAATACAAAGGATGATAAGAGAATATTATGAAAAATTATATGCCAACAAATTTGACAGCCTAGAAGAAATGGATAAACTCCTAGAAACATAAAAACTACCAAAACTGAAACAGGTAGAAATTGAAAACTTGAACAGACCCATAACCACCAAAGAAATTGAATCAGTAATCAAAAAACTCCTGACAAACAAAAGTCCTGGGCCAGGTGGCTTCATGGACAGATTCAACCAAACATTTAAAGAGGAGTTAATACTATCTTTCTTAAACTATCCCAAAATATGGAAAAGGAAGGAAAACTTTCAAATTCATTCTATGAGGCTAGCATTACCCTGATACCAAAACCAGATAAAGGCACCACTAAAAAAGAGAACAACAGGCCAATATCCCTGATGAGAATAGATGCAAAATTTCTCAATAATACACTAGCAAACCGTATCCAACAACATATTAACTGATGGCTACCAGAGAGATGGGTGGAGTGATGTGTTAAGTAAGTGATAGGGATTAGGAAGTGCACTTGTGATGAGCATCAGTTATTGCAAGGAAGTGTTGAACCACTGTAGTGTATATCTGAAACTAATATAACGTTGTATGTATCTAACTGGAATCTAAATAAAAAACTTATTCATTTTTATTTGTTTTATTTTAGAGGAAGAGAGAAAAAGAGCATGAGTGGGGAGGAAGAGCAGAGACAGAAAATCTTTTTTTTAATGTTTCTTTCTATTTGTGAGAGAGAGAGCATGAGCAGGGGAGGGGCAGAGAGAGAGGGAGACACAGAATCTGAGGTAGGCTCCAGGCTCTGAGCTGTCAGCACAGAGCCGGATGTGGGGCTCAAAATCATGAACTTGGAGATCATGACCTGAGCCGAAGTCAGAAGCTTAACTGGCTGAGCCACCCAAGTACCCCAAGAGAGAGAAAAATCTTAAGCAGAGAGAGAGAGAGAGAGAGAGAGAGAGAGAGACTCAGTGCAGAGCCCAATGTGGGGCTCAATCCATGACCTGAACTGAAATTAAGAGTCAGACGCTTAACCAACTGAGCCACCAAGCACCCCAAATAAAAAACTTAAAAAAAAAGTGAGTTGCATCCCATGCCTTAGTTGTTACGCAGTGATCTCATAAAATACAAGACTTGAAGACTGTGTGTGTGTGTGTGTTTGTGTGTGTGTGTGCGTGTTTGTAGGAAGGCAGTGTAGAGAGAAGGCTGATGGAAATCTATAAATTTGGGGTTCAGAAATTAAAGGAATATAGAACTCAAAACCCCTTTCACTTCTGGGTTTTATCAGCCCTCAACTGCAGTACACCCTGATCATTCCAAATTTGATCCTGAGCAGAAATAGCAGCTTGCTTAGAGAAAGTGTCCACTAAACAAAATTAAGATGTAATCAGAGAACTTTCTTTAACTAGAAGGACCATGTTCCATTAAGCATAGAAACTCAAAGTGTGCACACTGACTTAGAAGCAACTCTGTCCTAGTTCACAGGCACAGGCGAATCCCATAGCTTACCTGTTTAATTCTTAGCTGTATAATTTCAACACAGGTATATATATGTACACACACACACACACACACACACACACACACACACATATATGCCCTCTCATTAGTGCCATTCAGATAACCCAAAAAGAGCTAAAACTGTTAATGACACTTCATGTTTTACATGTAAAAACACCCTAACTTGATTCCCTTCCTTTGAGAGAAGTCCAAATAGACACATGGAGCTTGAGTTGCTAGCTAAAAGTTACAGCTAAGTTGCTACCTTTGAAACTTTGCCAAACATAGCTTTTACAAGCTTCATTTAAATTTTTGTTATTTTTGGGGCGCCTGGGTGGCGCAGTCGGTTAAGCATCCGACTTCAGCCAGGTCACGATCTCGCGGTCTGTGAGTTCGAGCCCCACGTCAGGCTCTGGGCTGATGGCTCGGAGCCTGGAGCCTGTTTCCGATTCTGTGTCTCCCTCTCTCTCTGCCCCTCCCCCGTTCATGCTCTGTCTCTCTCTGTCCCAAAAATAAATAAACGTTGAAAAAAAAATTTAAATTTTTGTTATTTTTCAAAAATAATCTGAAAAAATTGGAAACTATTTTGAAGGAACGTTTATTTTCTCTAAAAATGAAACAAATTTCATTTGTATATTGAGACTTCTCAAATGAAAGATTAGGACCAGGTTTAACATGTAATTGGGGCCACCTCAATTTATCAAATATGATAACATATGTAACAGAGTGAACACACCTCTGCAATGTCTACAGAAATCCCCAAAGAGCACAGATATTTACTTATGTAGATACACTTCAATCTCAATAAGGAGAACAATTTTATCAAAAGGGACAGTAAATAAATGAAAAAAAGAAAAGAAAAGAAAATACCGACCTGGATCAACCATTTTATATAAATAGAACTTAAGTAAAAATTAAGCATATTAATATTGCAGTCAGGAGATGTGATATGAGTGGTCACGTAAAACATATATTAAAGTTTAGCAACACTAAACATCTAAAACCAAACAAGACAACATGCCAGTCTTGCCAACTTTTACAATGTCTAAATCTTAAGTGGATATTGGAAAACAAGTAAAATTGAAAACATTATTAAAGTTATATTTTTAAAAATGTCACTTGGTTAAGATCAAAGAGTTTTAGAGTAAAACTTCTTTGCCTGTTTTCTTAAAAGAAAAATAATTCAACATCATACTACAGAAAAGACACTGTCATAATTTGATCTACTGACCAAAAATTTCTTTCAAATTATCACTGCTCTCCTAACTACAACTTGAGAGTTTTATACCTTAAATTCATAAGAAGTAGTATATAGAAGCCAACAAAAACCAGGAGTTATTTAGTTGTTCCCATTCCTCAAATCCAGGGGTGGGGGAAGTTAACTTTTTTTTATATATCAAATACCTTGAGCTTTTATCCTATCCAAAGAAATCCTGTATTCTCTGTAATGTTGCTAGGGCCTTCCAGAAAGAAGAGGAGAGTCAGAAGAATGGAATTTTATCATGTATCATTTTGCTTTCTGGATTCCTTTTCCCCAATTTGAGTTTTAATTACTACTCACCGCTTTATCTTTTGAAATGCCCTCTCTCCCCCTGGTTCCCCAAATGTTCCATACCTTTTCACCTTCATTCCTCAAACACTACTGATGTATGTTCATTGTGCATTATAAATTTTATGGAAGGTTTATGGACTTTATTTTTACAGCACTGTATCAAGCAGGGTTAAAATTGAAATTGAAATGTGGTTTCTAAGTCCTGATGACCACTCTCCACACAGAGAGCTCTGATTTATTGGCTATGTTTCTTGTTGAGCCCTGGCCTAATTAATGTTCTGGGCTCCTTTCTTTCCCATACGTTGCTCTGTGAATTACAATTTCTTGCTAACATCCCAAATTCATTTCATTTTTTTAAGTTTTTATTTAAATTCCAGTTAGTTAACATACAACATAATATTCATTTCAGGTACACGATATTGTGATTAATCACTTCCATAAAATACCTGGTGTTCACGAAAGGTGCACTCCCCAATCCCCATCACCAAATTCATTTTACTTAATTTTGCAGAAGTAACATTCCATGTAAGCCAATCATTTCCCAACTGTACCTGCCTGCAAAGCCTCCCCTTTCCCAATGAAAAAAAATCTCATCAAACTGTTTTTCTAAACAAATGAAACAAAGCAATATCCACCTTGAGAGAAATTAATGTATCGTCCTGGAACAAATAACAATCGATTTTCAAATTAGAAATGCTTTCTTATTTTCCATGGTTATGGAAACAAAAAGTAATACAATAAAGTAGAAGCAAAGTATACTACAGAGAGTAATAGACTTGAAATCAGAAGGCTAAGAATTTAGTCTAGACTTTTTCATTCAGAAGAGGGAACTGTAAGACATTAGCCACTCCAAGCTTTACTTTCCAATCCATGTAATAGAAATATTTTGAGAATCTGTTATGTGCAGGGATGAGCATGCAACGTAAGAAAACCCTTTGTGGAAGGAAGCAAGACACAGTGTTACAGATGCAAAGTCATTTATATTTGACAGTCTATATGGAACCTTCCATCTCAGGTTTAAAGGAGACGCATTCTTGTTTAGTTAATGCTCGAAAGATGGGAGTAGAGACACATTGTCCATTTCCTGCTGCCAATCTCAAGTGACAGATAAGACATCCTTAATGATAGTATATCATCCTGATGGTTCCTTGATTTGATCATTTGTAGACCAGTCTTCTATTTCCAGAAAGAAAAATAAAAGTTCAAAATGATAAAGAAAAAAACAGATAATAAATTTCTTCCTTAATATTACTGCTAAGTGGAAAAGGGGAGAAGAAAGTGTGCAAATGGTGAAGAGAAACCTACAAAAAGTAAAAATAAATTATTGAGAGAAGACTCAACTCTCCTTCAAAGTGATAAGAAAGAGACAGAATAAGAAGGTTGCCAATAAAATTATTGTAATTACAAACAGAAACTCCCTGTTGCATGACTAACTAGAGACACTGTCTGATCAAAACCTTCTACTTAGAGTTTTTCTCAAAGCAAATTTAACATCTTTGTTTCTCAAGCTGTAAACTAAAGGGTTCATCATGGGAACTGTATTGGTGTAAAAGATAGATGATATTTTTCCCTCATCCATAGACCCAGCAGAAGATGGTTTAAGATACATAAATGCACCTGATCCAAAGAACAAGGAAACAGCAATTATGTGGGAACTGCAGGTGCTGAACGCTTTGGACCTGCCCTCAGTGGAACTGATGTGGAGGATGCTGGAAAGGATGCAACCATAAGACACAAAGATGGTGACACTGGGCACAATGATGTTGATGCCCACCACGATGAAAACCACCAGTTCATTCACGTAGGTGCTTGTGCAGGAGAGCTGGAGAAGGGGGAGGATGTCACACAAATAATGGTTGATGGTGTTTGCATCACAGAAGGTCAGTCTCAGCATGCTTCCTGTGTGAGCCACAGCACCCGAAAATGCCATCAAATATGAACCAAGCATAAGGCTGGAACACACTTTAGGGCACATGACAACATTATACAAAAGTGGGTTACAGATGGCCACATAGCGATCATAGGCCATTGATGTCAACACATAGCATTCAGAAATAGCAAAAAAACAGAAAAAGTAAAGCTGGGTCATGCACCCCCTGTAGGAGATAATATTTTTCTTTGATACAAAGTTAGTTAGCATTTTGGGTGTAAACACAGAAGAATAACAGAAATCTATGAAGGACAAATTGAAGAGAAAAAAGTACATTGGAGTATGTAGGTGTGAATTCAGCCCAATTAGAGTTATCAAGCCCAAATTTCCCAACACAGTGACCACATACATGACTAGAAACAGGCAGAACAGAGGGAGCTGGAGATCTGGTAGGTCTGTTAGCCCCACCAGAATGAATGCAGCCACAAAAGAACTGTTTCCAGGAGCCATTCTTCTTTCCCTAAGGGGATCTGTGAGCACAGAAAAATAGGGTTACATTAGGAAACAACTCAGCTCTTCATGCAAGATCTTGTACTAAAGAGAGTGTGTACAATGGGAAAGTCTGAGACTAGCCCAACCTGGACCCATACAATCTATCTTTACCACTTATCATGATACTGAGGGATACTGAGTCTCCCTTTATAGCAAAGGGCATCACAAACTTAGCTTAGAGAGGCAAGTACAGTGAACTTGACCTCTAGAAACATGACTGCTGGAAAAACCAAGGGTGAAAGGAGAAGTTGAGAGTAGGACAGAATCGCCCTTCTCTGATCTCACCATTTCTTCATTCACTTGACCCTCTCCTCACCAGTAAGATTAGAAACAGAATCCTTAGGAACTCAAATGCAGATTGGCCTCAAATGCAGACTGTACATGATGGAGTGAGAATTAAGAACAGTTTCTAATCCAAATAAGGGACGAGCATCTAGGGGAGGTTGAGTTACTACCCCATGTCAAAGAGAAAAAGCCATAAATCCAGAAGAATGAGAGTCCCATCTATAGAGAGAGAGCTTACTGAGATACTGTATCCCCTACATCCCCTGATCTCTGAACATTGTCTTATCTCCCTCGAACACATTCTCCTGCCAGCTTCACCTGAATATCAATACTGCACAAAGTGGGAAAGACAGTGATATATCTCAGGTCTCTGAACTTCCATCTCAAAGCAAGGAATGTGTTATTACAAATGGGATTCTGATACTCACACTCCTTAGGCCAGAAAACTTCAGTGTTCCCTTGTCCTTTATATTCACCCCCGTGGTCGTTAGAAAGGCAATTTCAGGCTCTGAGGCTCTGGTTCTAAGAGGATTCAGCCCAGACTTAAATTCATATATACCCTTAAAATCTTTCTGATCCTAATTTCTGACTATGACTTTGAGTCCTCTTAAGAAGCAGAGAAAAATAAAGCCTTTGTTATTATCCTCACATTTGCTGCTTGATTGGACATAGAGTTAAAATGAGTTTAAGGATATAGTGCGCTTGGTTATAAACAGGGTAGAGCCTTGCTCAGTCTTTTCCTCAGAGAATAGATTTTATGTGTAAAGGAATAAGGAGATTGTGTACCCTGGGCCATGATATGTCTTTAGTTCCTTAGGGACTCAGTATTTCACTCATTTGCACTTCACTCCAGGGATTGTACATCTCCCCCATACCTTCATCTCTGAAGGGAAATCTACTGTGTTGTTTCATTTCACCTTTGTCCCCATATCCTAAATGGAAACTTTTTCTGCAAGGGTTCTGCCTCTAGGCTTCCTTATTTCTTGATCTCAAATTTTTCATATTGCAATAACTCAGTTGTCTTCTCTTCTGCAATATCTCTAAAATGATTTGTGGTAACACATATTCCTTCTGAAGTTTATACTTTAATCGCCCACTGGAAATTTTTACTTGACTATCCTGCTTACTACCATTCTAGGCAATATTTAAGTAACTGGGGTTATCAATTTCTTTGCAACATAGAAAAGAGTAGGAGCTATGGAGTTAGAGGGTATGTGTATGAATGCTATCTTCCTACTTCCACTCTTACTAACAATAATACCTGGGGCAAGTTACTTAATTTCTGTTCATTGTAAAATAAGAATGATAAAAACAGCATCGCTTTCACTGTGTTATGGTGATAATGAAATTTTTATTTTATGTTTTTAAAGTTTTTATTTAAATTCCAGTTAACATCCAGTGCAATATTAGTTCCAGGTGCACAATATAGTGATTTAACAATTCCATACAACACTGGGTGCTCTTCAGGACAAGTGCATGCCTTAATCCCCATCACCTATTTAACCCATCCCCTCCCAAAAAGGGGCTCCTGGTTGACTCTGTCGAAGGAGTGGAGAAGCAAGCTACTCTTGATCTTGGGGTCATGAGTTCGAGCCCCATGTGGGGTGTAAAGATTACTTAAATAAAAAAAATCCTCCCACCCACCTTCCCTCTGGTGACCATCAATTTGTTCTCTGTAGTTATGAGTCTGTTTCTTGGTTTGCCTCTCTCTCTCTCTCTCTGTCTTTATTAATATGATTATAACAGTGCCTGGAATATAATAATAGTCAAAAACTCTCTCTCTCTTTATTACTATGGTTATAACAGTGCTTGGAATATAATAATAATCAAAAAATGTCAGTTGTCATTATTTATGTTCTCATGAATACATCATAATATTCATCAGACTTTTTTTTTTTTTTTTTTTTTTTTTTTTTTACTTAACTCTCATGTTCTCCTATAAACCTTAAGTTCTTTTGTTTGCTCCTAGGGTTAAGATCAGTACAGAATACATGGAAGAAATTCAATAAGTATTTCTGAAAATCATGTGGTTCTTTGGTTGTGAACCTTCAGGAAACATTCCACATTTATCACATGCTAAGCAATAGTGTATACACTCACAATGACCTCCACCCTGTCCCTCAGCCACCACACAAACTCTTAGATTTTAACTGAACTGTACTGTTGACCTGTAGTAACTCTTATTATTCTAGACTTTTCCCATGTAATTCCTCTTATATAGCCATGCACACTGCTGCTAGAATAAACTGAAAGCAAAGCTCTGTCCCTCCTTAGTTTAAGAACTTTCAGTGGTTTGGGGGCACCTGAGTGGCTCAGTCAGTTGAGCGTCTGACTTCGGCTCAGGTCATGATCTCACAGCTTGTGAGTTCAAGCCCTGCATCAGGCTCTGTGCTGACAGCTCAGAGCCAGGAGCTGGCTTCAGATTCTGTGTCTCCCTCTCTCTCTGCCACTAAACCACTCGCATTCTGCCTCTGTCTCTCTCAAAAATAAATAAACATTAAAAACATTTTTTTAAATCAATAAAAATTAAAAAAAAAGAACTTTCAGTGGTTTTCCATTACCCATTGGGCAACTGAAATTTTGTAATAAAAGTAAAAGTCTCAAAATTATGATTCAATCTTGGATAAAATTAAAGAAGAAATTGAGTCAGAGTTATATTTTATAGGAAGATTTGAAAGAACTATTTTGATTGATTTAAGTATTCTGCACACATTAAGTGCTGTACAAACTTTTACCTTTTCACAAATATAAGAAAAAATATTGGAGAATGTTTATATTTCAAATACCATTAGGGTATAGTGAACAAATATCACAACTCAGATGAACCAAAAATAATAGTTAAAAGTTAACTTTAAATCTGCACAACCTCACCTTCTCATCATGATAAATGACAGTTTTTCTCTTCAATGTTCCCCAAAAAGGCATAAGAGTTTCGCAAAGATGTTCATTTATTTAAGTAACATATTTTTTATTTAATACCCTGGGAATGTAACCTTCAACCTATGTTACTAGTTAGAAAGTTTCTAGCTTCAAGTTACAGAATGCTCAATTAACAACTCATTTTAAACAGGAGCTTGTTTCTCTCACCTAGCAATAAGCCTATGACTAGATTAACCTAGGTTTGTTTCAGCCACAAATCACTCTCATCAAGAACTCAGTCTCTTCCATTTCACTGTCCTCAGTTTGTTGACTTTCACTCTCAGGCTTGTCACCTCATGGTCACAAAAAGGTTGTTACAGCTCCAAGAATCACATCTAAACACCGATATATCCAAAGAAGAAAGCAAGCAACAAGGCAAAAGAACTTTTCCCATATCTCTCTATAGAATGAGGTAAATCATCTCCAGGTCTCAAGAGATTATTTCCTTTGCATCTCTTCAGTCATGTAGCTATGCCACATGGCCAACCTAGCTGCAAGGAAAACTGATAAAAAATGAGAATCTTCCATTTTCAGCCTCTATCAAAAAAGGAAGTTTCTGGCATTAAGAGTACTTGGAGGAGGGATGACTATTGATTGGAGAAAGCATCAATGTAATCTGCCACAAACAAAAAGCATGTGAAAGATATTTGTAATAGGAATTATGTTTTTCAACTTAAATTCAGAAAATACTTTTTTTTTACGTGAATTTACTGTTTTAAGCTTTAAATCAACCCTGTTGCCTTGGGGTGTTCAACCCATGTTATAAACATATATGTATTTGCTTGTGTGGAAAATATACATATATAAGTATATATTTATACATACATTACTTATATGTATATGGTAGGGGAGGGGAGGAAGAGTTTAACTCCATGAGAGGGTCCTCTTATTGGTAAAAAAAAGCATCAGACACCCTGAATGTTTCAAATGTGTAAAATAAAGAGTCCCCAAACAGAAAACAATAACTTGGGCTAACACAATTATGGTTTTTTCGATTGGATTTGTGTGTGTGTGTGTGTGTGTGTGTGTGCGTGCGCGCGCGTGTGTGTGTGTGTCTCATTTTTTTGTTTGTTTTTGTTTTTTTTTTGTTCTTGTTTTTGTTTTTGTTTTTTTGCCACAGCATCTCCTAAAAGAAATGGAACAGATCACTAGTCACTAAATATCTGATGGATCAAAATTAAGTTATACCTGTTGAAATTTAAATTTTAGGTTTCTTTGAAGCATCTTCTTAGCTTTCTATCTCTTGTTTATAGATTTCTATCTCTTGTTTATAGATTTTTCCACTATATTGTATAAAATTTGAAACAGACTAGCTAAACTAGGTAAGAAAAGGGAAATTCCATTACGCAGAATTTTGGAAAAGGATATGCGGTAAACAGAAAACTATTAATTATATAAATTGAGGTTTAAAATCTTGCTAAGAAACTCCACAACTACTTATTAATAAATAGACACTGGGCTCCCTTCAGGCACATCCTTGTACCAACCCTGGCTCCCATCTGAAGAGTCTGATCATAAATAATAAAGCTTCAAGTAGAAGTTATGATATATTAAAAACAGATCAAAAGAATGGAAATCCTATGTGTAAAGGCAATGAACAACTACACTTCTGGAAAATAGGACTCAGCAATGTGCCCTAGAAAGTCCTACAATGTCACAATACATGCATTATTTAAAGAGAGGTTCAGTAATCTGGAATTCAAGCTATTTGGATATTGACTGTCCTACCGATGACCCACTAATAAGAAACCTTTGTTTTGTCTCTGATATTTGTTAGATCATAAACTCTCTAAATAGCTTAGAACATAACTCATGATAAAGGAGAGGAGGAACTCTGGGTCCACTGATTCACTTAAGGTACCTTTGCCAGAAAAAAACGACCCCGGTTGCTTTTAGGAAAGCAGGCATTTAATTAGGAGGGCTTTGTATTAATGCTGCTACAAGACAAATGTTTCTCAAATCAAAGTGGTAGTGTTATAGTTGTGACAGATGAGGAGGTAGTTATGTCTATATGATATGTGTATGCATATATTATGTATAATATTTTAATTTCCTGTACTCCATTTCACTTAGTAAAAGCCCAAGTTTCACAATTACCAACAACTTCCGTCAGGATCTTGCCCCATGTTACATGTTGGCCCTCCTCTCCTTCAACTCTCTCACTCCTTTTATTCAGCACAGTAATCTTTTCTGTGTTCTCAGACACGCCAGAAGTATCACCTTAGGAGTTTTGCATTGGCCGGTAATCCTCCCTAAAAAAGATATTTTTCCAAATATTCACTTTAAACATCACCTTCTCAATGAATTAGGATCCATGTCCAATTTACTTTTGTATTTTCCATATTTGACACATTTCTTGGCATAGGATGTTTCCTCCCTTTGGATTGCCTCTTCTTCCATTCTGGGTAGCTGGGATATGTCAACTTTGAGTAAGTCTCTTAAAATGCAAGTTTATTTTGACTGACTCTAAAATACTCTATTTGAAGAGGCTGCTTAAGAGCTACTATTTAAATAAATAACATTTTTATTTTAAAATGAGAGAAAATTTACGGCCATAAAACTGGCAGAGTTCATGAAGGACCATAACACATCTGCCTCTTCATTTCCCACTCAGGGGAGCTGTCTCTTCAATATTTATTTTCTTTTAATTCCTTGTTCAATTTCCCATTCATTTTGATGAAATATTTGTAACTTACTGTAGCTCAGGAAATTAATTTTATTCAAAAAATGTTTTAAATGTGTATTCATTTATTTTTAGGAGGGGAGGGGCAGAGAGACGAAGAGAGAGAATCCCATGCAGGCTCTATGCTATCAGTGCAGAGCCCAACGTGGGGCTCATCTCACGAACTGTGAGATCATGACCTGAGCCAAGATCAAAAGTCACCTTTTGATGACTCAGCTTAACTGAGTCACCCAAGTGCTCCCAGGGCATTAATTTTAAAAAAAGAATTCTGAATTTAGATACAGTTCTAGCCTTAGAGTTCTCACTTAAAATTTTGACAGCAGCTCTAAGTCAAAGTTAAGCAGGGGAAAAGGGTGAAATGAAGCAATGGCCTAGATATGGAAACCCAGTTTATTAATAAAACTGAACATGGTTAAATTAAGTGGTGTCTGAGTAAAACTAAATACTAAAGTCATATTTTCAATTTTATCATTGCATAGCTGCCAGAAGTTTACTAATGCTTATCTGTTTGAATAAAGTCATATATTCTGATTAAGGACCATGAATCTCAGTACTTACTTAAAGCTTCCAATTAACTCTATGTGCAAAGAAAAAATATTAATATGAAAGACTAAATCAGGAAGCCACCTTATTAAATCTCTAGTTAACTGGCATCAAATACCACTATCTTGCAACTGACTACAAGCATGAGACATACCATACCTATTGTTCTGCCACTAATTATTCAAATAAACTAGATGAGCACCTATGAGGTACTAGAAACTGAAGAATTAACAATTCACAAAGTAATTGTTACCTCTAGAGATCTTATACTTTAGTAAGGGATGGAGATATTTTCTGGGAAGAGATGCCCGGGATATTCTTCACTGAAACCCGGGACTCTTCAATCAAATATCCAGTCACTGAAGCTCACTTCACTGAAAGATAAATCTAGCTAAAATATTAAGATTATTATAGATTGGTCTGAGTATAGTCATCAGTGCTATTTTGGAAATGTAAGTATGTCAAGCAGCTTTTTATATATATGCATGTACACGTACGTGTGTATATGACTTGTGCGTGGCCATGTCAGCACATGTC
Organism: Leopardus geoffroyi; assembly: GCF_018350155.1. Lineage (NCBI taxonomy): Eukaryota > Metazoa > Chordata > Mammalia > Carnivora > Felidae > Leopardus > Leopardus geoffroyi. Next base: position 21,220,805 of record NC_059329.1, read on the forward strand.
TGGCAAACTGTCCTCAAATGTCAGGACTACATCTAGCTAGCCCAGAAGAATCAAAATGGACATCTGTTTCCAGGGTATCTAATGTAACAAGATTGGTATCTGATGAGTCTGGCCGATAGCCATTGGTTTCCTGATTGAACAGACCAGATTAGTTTCTTGAGATCCTCAGATTGCTAGGTCACCTCCACCCCACTATTCTCACTGAGAATGTATCAGAGGTGTGAAAAAGTGTAAAGTCCTGCTTAACTACATTTTCTTCCTTGTGCCTGGAACACAGTTGTTAACTGAGCATTAAAACACGGTTTTGTCTTACCCACACTTTTGGAATCTGTGCTGTATGCAAAGACCCACTTGTTTTAAGGGGAAAAAATGCACTTTATTGAGATTGACAAGTGAATGTTAAAAGCATTTATAATACAATGCAATACATGTTACAGTAGAACCAAACACCAATGGGATACAAGCCAAAGAAGGGTACCTTCACCTAGTCTTAGGGAATCAGAAAATGCTCTGAAAAGGAAAGACCAGTGGGTAATATGATAGGGAAAAACAGGTAGTGATTTGGGGCAGGGGAAAAGGTATGGGTCAAAGGTCAAAGGTACATCAGCTACAATACCAATCTTCCAAGATGTGAAAGATAATTTTTCACTCTACAATTTAATCTGTAATTACTTACCTAATATTTAGAATTCTATTTAGTTTTTATGAGCTACAATTCCCAACTTCAGTTTCAATAAACAAGATTCACAATTCATTGATACAAATACCTATGACTTAAGCTTTCTTTGAAGAGTAGGAAGGATTTTCAAAATTTAGGGACTAATTAAGTGCCTTTTTTTGTGTGACTGGGTATTAGAAGATTCTTGCCTAACTAAATGAAAGAGCAAATGAAAAAAACACCATTGAATTACAGTTTGAATAGACTTTTACTAATTTTGGAAATTTAATTCATATACTCAAGACAGATTTCTGTCAAAGTAATGTTAATCTGTTCACATTTCGTAATCTCAATATCAGTGGGGAGTGAGCACTTGTTTTTGGCCCTTATTTTACATATTTGCCCCTCAGTGCTAGTTTTTCATGTTTCTTTTACCTTTATCATTCCTAGCAGTAACTGCCAAACTGTTCATTTTAACCATCTTTTCATCATCACATGTCACTGTCACTTTTATAAATCAAATAATACTGAATTCATGGTGAGTCTAAATAGCAACTTACTTTTAGAAAGATAAATCCCACTTAGAGCATAACATACAAAGACCAAGGGTCAATGACTTATTCACTCTCCACTTTACTTCCACATTCACACTCAGGTCTACCTTGATCTCTAGAACAGCGCTTATCTAGGCAGGTGAGATTATAAAATGCACTCATCTAACATGCTGATACTCAACACAAAGTTACTTACTGTTGAATCACGTCTGAACTTAAATTACAATTGTGATACCCAATTCTGATTCAACCACTATGTTTTATAATACTTCCAATGACTGAGGCAGTCTTTTCTCTATGGCTAAATGCTGCCACATTTCTATATTTTCAAATGGTTTTCATTACAGGTATACCTAAAGAAATTCTTTAAGGAAAGACTTTATGAAGAAAGCAGACAGGATTCAGAAAGTGAAGTTATATAATATGGAATGAGAGCTATACTATCTTTACCACACCACTAACCTCAGTATAATGACACATACCATACTACAAAACCCATAAAATGGGATTGTACATTGACTTTCCTAATTCCAAACACTGAAATTCCTCATTGGGCTTATAAGGGGAACAGTCTCTGTCCTGAAGTGGTCTGCATTGTTCTATAAGTGCTATACCACATATGGTGGTTCTTTTCAATGGTAGCCATTGTGTATTCAGAAGGCATCCCAAGAGTTTATTCTCATTTTCTGTTTATGGATTATTGTAATGTTTGGTTTAAGAGGGGCTTTAATCAAACTTATGTAATCTTAATTGTAAAATTTAGCTTAAATACATAAAAAATTCTATAAACCAAACACCAATGGGATACAAGCCAAGGAACGGAACCCTCACTCTACTCTTAGGGATTCAGAAAATTATACTTCACTAACGATTATAAAATGAAGAGCTTACAACCACCAAGCGGATGTAAGAATAGAATATTGCCAGCACAATAGAGCCCTCTATTCTCCCTACTGGATAGTATCTCTGTCTCTTCTTTCATTTTCCATCTTGATTTTGTGCCAATCATTCTCTGGGTTTTCTTTACAGCTTTATCATCGAATAGGGCCTCACCATCATTTGCACCCAGCCCACAGAAGGTCAGGAGAATATGGAAAAGGTACAGTTTGTCTCTAGAATGGTTTTCATCATGTCTAGAACTCAGTACATGCTACTTCTCACTGCAAGAAGGAAACTGTATCCATATCGAGAACTGTATGTTCTGAAAGAAGAGATGAACAGCTGGCAATCTCTGCCACACTGGGCCAATCATAGCAGTGCCTACCACATACCACTGATGTGAAGATTGAATAAGATAATGAATGTGTGAACTTACTGCTAAGCCTGGGACTTGGTAAACACCTAATGACAATGACTATTATAGGCTATATGTGCTTTCTGTGCTTCTATTTATTGTGTAGACCTGTATTAAATAAGAATATACTCACATTCTCTAAATTAGGCAATAGAACTGTCAAATATGAAATGTGAATGATACTTTCTGATCATTTTTCTTATTTAAGTGTTTTGCCTTTAGTTTTTGTTAGAGGCACGTTATTCACTAAAACCATTGTTCAAGTTTCCCTGATTTTAAAAAATATGGTACATTCTGTATAATAATAATAAAAACACCCAAGATTCAGTATCAAAACACCAAATATGTAGTCTTCTTTCTACCATGTGTTAATTGTGACTTGGAATAAGCCATCGACATCTCTGAGTGGTAGTCTCATCATCCATGAAATGGGAACTGGATCCTCTCCCCCATTTGCCTCAAAGTTCTTCCCTGAGGAACACAGAGACTGACAGATATAACACGCAGGGAACACAGCAACAGCACACTCTTCCTAAGAGCAAATGTAAAACCTGCATATATCTTCATTTTTTAAGTGGGTCTATTCAACCTTACATCAGAGAGACACTTTAAACAGCATAGGTGATTCCACCAGCTATCCTACTCACTGAGAAAGATGGGAGTCTATGCCTTAGACTGAGTGAGATTTTAATATTTAAAGGTGCAACAAAGCCCTTTATATAAACCAACTACTTCATCTAGGGCTGGGCTGAACATACAGTGAAATGTCCTAATGCCAGAGAGAAAAACCAACTGTGCCACTCTTAGAGAAAAACATCATGTCTGTCCCCAGTGTGGATATTTGCTAGCCTAATCAAATTTCATTTTCATTTTTTTAAATATATGAAATTTATTGTCAAATTGGTTTCCATACAACACCCAGTGCTCATCCCAAAAGATGCCCTCTTCAATGCCCATCACCCACCCTCCCCTCCTTCCCACCCCCCCACCAGCCCTCAGTTTGTTCTCAGTTTTTAGGAGTCTCTTATGCTTTTAGCCTAATCAAACTTGAGGAGTAATGCTATTGACCATATGAGGCCAATTTTGGAAACTATCCACATGTAGAATGTAACTCTACTATGTTGCATTATGAAAATCTACCTTTATCATTCTGGTATAGTGCCATTTTTGTTTGCCATGTAGAGCACATTGCCACACAAGAAGCCAACAAACCACTTAAGCTAAATTTCAAAATACTTAAATATTGAGTGGAGATGGGAAAATGGTAAATAATGAAAATTGTTAGAAGCATCTTAGAAAATATATTGCACCTTGATATATCATATGAAGGATCTTTATTTTTTTTTAATTTTTTTTTTTTTAATTTTTTTTTCAACGTTTTTATTATTTATTTTTGGGACAGAGAGAGACAGAACATGAACGGGGGAGGGGCAGAGAGAGAGGGAGACACAGAATTGGAAACAGGCTCCAGGCTCTGAGCCATCAGCCCAGAGCCTGACGCGGGGCTCGAACTCACGGACCGCGAGATCGTGACCTGGCTGAAGTCGGAAGATTAACCGACTGCGCCACCCAGGCGCCCCTGAAGGATCTTTAAAATGACATTTTCATGGATAAAGAAGATGTGGTTTATATATACAATGGAATACTACTTGGCAATGGGAAAGAATGAAATCTGGCCATTTGTAGCAATGTTGATAGAACTGGAGAGTGTTATGCTAAGTGAAATAAGTCAGGCAGAGAAAGACATGTTTTCACTCATATGTGGATCCCGAGAAACTTAACAGAAGACCATAGGGGAGGGGAAGGGGAAAAAAAGTTACAGAGAGGGAGGGAGGCAAACCATAAGAGACTCTTAAATACTGAGAACAAAATGAGGGTTGATGGGGGGATGGGGGAGAGAGGAAAGTGGGTGATGGGCATTGAGGAGAGCACCTGTTGGGATGAGCACTGGGTGTTGCATGAAAACCAGTTCGGCAATAAATTACACTTAAAAAAATAAAATGAAATAAAGTAAAAAAATAATAATAAATAAATTTTAAAAATAAAATAAAAAATAAAATGACATTTTCTTACCTTAAAAAAATCCACATTCTTTCCAGTAAAGACATTACCACAATTTGGCTTATTCACCAAATGTTTCCTTCAAGTTGTCATTGCTCTCTCAGCTGAAATTTGAAGTTCTGTACCTTAAAATATATATAGGAGTAGCATATGGAAGCCAAAAAACCCAGAAGTGATTTAATCATTCCCAGGTCCTCCAACCCTGTGAGTTCACATTTTTAAATATCAAATGACTTGTGCTATCATCCTATCCAGACAAATCATGTGAACTCAATAATATTTCTAGGGCTTTCCAGAAAGCAAAGGAGAGTCACAGCAAGGGCTTTAATTATCATTTTACTTTGTAAATTCCTTTCTCCTAACTTGAGTTCCAATTACTCTTTATCTCCTGAAGCTACTGCCCTCTGTCTACCTACTGCCAAATGTGACTACAGCTTTCCTCTCTTCATTATGAAAAATGACAACTGATCTAGTCACTGTGTATTATAATTCCATTTTAGATATGGACACTGGAATACATTAACAGTACTGTGCAGAAATGATATAATTTCAGAATGCGGTTTCTAACACTAATGACCATAGCCACAGAGGGATCGCTTATTTACTGGTCAAGTGTCTTGTTGAATCCTGGCCTAATGAGACATTTCTGTGCTTTTTTCTCTTCCATGCCCTCTTTTCTGAAATATAAAACCTTACAAATATTCCAAATTCACTTTTTAAAAAAAAATTTATTCTATACTGTATTGTGTACAAACTACCTTATTCTGTAGTACTTGATGCCAGGTTTTTGATGTAACCAAATAGAGTGGTTAAATTTGTCCATAAGTAACATCCTTACTTGAGCCAATCATCTCCCCAAAGGGCCCTCTCTTTCTCAACAAGAAGCAAGAACCTGTTTTCCTAAACAAAGAACAAAAACTGTAATGCCCAGCATGAGAGAAATTCATGTAATACCCAGCATGGAACAAAGCAGAATCAACCTTTAAACTAGAAATCTTTTCTCATAGTCCTTGTTCACCGAAGTGAAAATAATAAGGTAGAAGCAAAGCATACTACAAAGAGTTCTAGACTTGAAATCAGAAGACTATGAGGATACTCTAGATCTTGTCTTTGTTAAGCTGTGTGACTTTTGATGAATCATTAACTATTCTGAGCTTCACTTCCCCATTCATAGAGTAAATATCTTTTGTTGATCAGTATGTGCTACTTTGACTGTATAAAAGTAAAAAAAGAAAAGAAAAAAGAAAACAAACTCTGCCAAAAGAAACCTGCTGTAAAATGTTTACAGATGCAAAATAGATTAAATATAATAGTCTTTCAGGAAACTTCGATTTCTCCCATTGAAAAAGACATATTCTTGCCAATCAGAGGAAAGAAACAAGAGTATATACACAGTAGGTGATTTATGCTTCTAATAGCATGTGGCAGATAAGAACAATCCCAATGGTACAGTGTCAGTCTATTGTTCTCCAATTCAATAATCTGGAGACCATTCATCTTTTTCGAGTGGAAAAAAGGAGTTCAAAATGAAAAACTTTAAAAAGTCAGATAATACATTTCTTATTTAATATTGTTGCTAAACAGGAAAAAAGTAAAGACATTGTACAAATGATGAAGAAAAAAAAAGACCTAGTGATAAAGACCGGAAGTAAATTATAGAGAGAAGACTCAAATTTCCTTTAACATGTTAAGAAAAAAATAGACTAAGAAGGCTACTGCAAAAAACGTTTTCATTAAACATAAAATCTCCCCGTTGTGTAACTAACTGCACTGAGAGATACAGTTTCTGATTATAAGTATCTCCTACTCAGGACTTTCCTCAGGGCAAGTTTAACATCTTTGTTTCTTAAACTATAGATTAAAGGGTTCATCATGGGAACCACATTGGTATAAAAGACAGAAGAGATTTTCCCCTCATCCATAGACCCAGCAGAAGATGGTTTAAGATACATAAATGCACATGATCCAAAGAACAAGGAAACAGCAATTATGTGGGAACTGCAGGTGCTGAACGCTTTGGACCTGCCCTCGGTGGAACTGATGCGGAGGATGCTGGAGAGGATGCAACCATAAGACACAAAGATGGTGACACTGGGCACAATGATGTTGATGCCCACCACGATGAAAACCACCAGCTCATTCACGTAGGTGCTTGTGCAGGAGAGCTGGAAAAGGGGGAGAATGTCACACAAATAATGGTTGATGGTGTTTGCATCACAGAAGGTCAGTCTCAGCATGCTTCCTGTGTGAGCCACAGCACCCGAAAATGCCATCAAATATGAACCAAGCATAAGGCTGGAACACACTTTAGGGCACATGACAACATTATACAAAAGTGGGTTACAGATGGCCACATAGCGATCATAGGCCATTGATGTCAACACATAGCATTCAGAAATAGCAAAAAAACAGAAAAAGTAAAGCTGGGTCATGCACCCCCTGTAGGAGATAATATTTTTCTTTGATACAAAGTTAGTCAGCATTTTGGGTGTAAACACAGAGGAATAGCAGAGGTCTATGAAGGACAAATTGAAGAGAAAAAAGTACATTGGGGTGTGTAGGTGTGAATTCAGTCCAAGTAGAGTTATCAAGCCCGAATTTCCTAACACAGTGACCACATACATGACTAGAAACAGGCAGAACAGGGGGAGCTGGAGATCTGGTAGGTCTGTTAGCCCCACCAGAATGAATTCAGTCACAAAAGAACCATTTCCAGGAGCCATCTTCTCTAAAGGGATCTGTGAGCACAGAAGAAAAAAGGTACAAAGAGAAAAACTCAGCTTTTCTCACCATGTCTCCCTTCCCAAATGCAGTATATGCATGGAGAAGGTCTGAGACTAGCCCAACCTGGACCCAAGACTCCACTGCCATTATCATGATACTGAGTGACTCCGGCTTCCCCTTATTAGTCTTTGCAAGCTAAGTAACAAAGAATGTCAAATCTTAGCCTATAGAGTGAAGAGCAATGTTGCTAAATGTAAACATAACTATGGGAAATACCTTCTCCCTTATGGAGAAGAAGTTTACGTGAGGACACAATTATCCTTCTTTCTTCTCATTTTCATTCACATAAGCCCTCTCTTCACCAGTAAAAATTGAAGCTGCAACCTGGAGCTGGCCTCTAATGCAGATTAGACTTGGTGTGGTGGAAACCAACTAGACTGTTTCTAATCCAAAACTAAGGGACCAGTCTACAAGAAGTTACTGCCCAATGTCACAGAGTAAAAGCCTCAAATCTGGAGTAGCAGCAAGTTTTGCCCATGGAGAAGAAACTTACTGACTCACAGAACGCATTCCTTGACCAGCCCTTACAACATCTCTAAACATTCCCTGCTCCGGACAGATTTTTCTGCCAATTTTACTTGAGTCTCAGGACTGCAAAACTGGGAAAGATAGTGGCATATCTTAGATCCTCAGGTTTCCATCTCAAAAAAGGAGGACATGCTTAAGCTGAAATTCAGAAGCTCACCCACCTTAGGCCAGAAAACATTGGTGCTTCCTTATCATTGTTATTATCCCCATTGTCATGGAAGGGCAATTTCCGGCTCTGAGGATTTGGTTCTTTTGATTCAAAGAGAATTCAGCCCACACTTAATTGCTGATATGTCCTGGAAATCTTTTAGAACTATAGATCTTAATTTCTGATTTTGACTTTTAGTTCCCTCAAACAGAAGACAAAAACAGTCTTTATTGTTATCATTTTTGCCACTTGGTAAGTCACAGAAGATTTAATGTGAGTGTAACTATATAATGGTAGTTATAAACAAGGCAGAAGCTTGCTCAGTGTGTTCCCCAAGGAAAATTTCTAAGTGTAATCAGAAACCATGGGGATTGTATATACACCCTGGACCAGAATCCATATTCGGTGCCTCAAGGACTCAATAATCTGCTCAAGTTTTCTCTTCCCTGTAGAGACTGTATGACCCCTCAAGGAAAAGCCAAAAATAAATTCCCATTTCCAATTATGCAAGCTGGAAGCCTTAATCTCTACTTCTCCACACGACACACTGATTCAAAAAACAACTTATGTACAGATTCCTTTTTGTAAAAAAATCTGGAAACTGGTTAAGAAGGTCCCTTACCCAATTCATGCATGAAACCAGGCATATTGAAGCTGTTAGGGAAATTCAAGATACCCTTTTGTCATAATACCTATCTTGGCATAGCACATGTGATTCTGACAAAATCACTCAGCTCCCAGCTACTCCCTGGGAAAGGGAAGAGGTGCACCATACATCCAAAGCCTCAAGTTTTTTAGGAGATTTCCATAAGACTAGCTTATGTTAGGCATGTTTCAGAAAGGTGAGGAGCCGTGGGCCATGGCATAGTTTAGCTGCACAGGTGACAGAGGACAGAGAGAGAAATTTGGGCTAGAACTCACAATAGCCCTCTGCCCCCACATACACACGCCCTGCTGACTCAGCCCAGAGCTAGCAGTAAAGAACTCTTCCTCTAACCATGTATCTAATGACCCAACTTATTAGGGGGCTGCCTGAGGAACCGACTTCAGCCTTGCTTGTTTTAGAGTGCTGATGGGAACTGACATACTCCAGAAGCAATGAAGCAAAAAAGAACAAAGAAAGTGGGACAGACTGACATGGACTGTAAGAGGCTCTCACTATCTGGCCAGGCTTTTTGTGTGGGTCTTCTCTAGCACAAGGCTAGACCATGAAGATTAGGATAGGTGGACATTTTGTCTAATGTCCAGACACAAGCCCAGAGAGTCTAAGTATTTCCCAGAAAAAACAACATAAATCTCCAGAAACTGTCCCTAATGAAATGGAAATACATCGTTTATCTGACAGAGAATTCAAAACAGCTATCATAAAAATGCTCACTGCAGTCAGAGAGCAATACGTGAAAAAAGTAAGAATGTCAACCAAGAGACAGAAAACTCTAAAGAATACCAAGCAGAAATAATGAGGCTGAAGAAAAAAAATCACTGAACTGGAAAAATTACTAGGAGGCTAAAACAGCAGACAAGGTCACACAAAAGAAAATATCACAGAATTAAAAAAAAAAAGTCATGTGAAATTAGTCATCAAAGTATCAAATGAAGAAAGAATTAAAAATATCAAATAAAATAAGAGAATTATTGGACTGTACCAGTTGGACAAATATATGTATTTTAGGGATCCAAAAAAAAAAAAAAAAAAGAGATGAGAAATAACCTGAAAGATTTCTCAAAGTAAAAATGGCTTAAAACCCCCCAAATCCGTAGAAAGAAATGAACATCCAGATCCAGGAAACAAAAAGGATCCTCCTGACCAAAAAAAAGATGACTGCAAAGAAATCCACACCTGGACACACTATATTCAAAATTATTGAAAAATCAAAGACAGAATTTTGAAAGCAGCAAGAGAAATGCAACTTATCCCATACAGTGAAACCCCCCATAAGAATATCCGTGAATTTTCCAGCAGAGTTCAATGGATTTCAGCAGAAATCTTGCAGGTCAGAAGGGAATGGGAAGATCTATTCAATGTGCTGAAAGAAAAAAAAAAAAAAAAGGCGGGGGGGGGGTGGGCAACCAAGAATACTGTAAATAGCAAAAGTATCCTTCCAAAAGAAAGAGAAAATTTTTCCTCAAACAACAGCTGAAAAGATTCATCACCACTAAACCTGCCTCATAAGAAATGTGAAAGAGAATTCTTCAAGCTGAAAAGAAAGGACACTGGGGGTGTCTGGGTGGCTTCAGTTAAAGCATCTGACTCTTGATTTTGGCTCAGGTCATGATCTCACAGTTCCTGAGTTCAAGCCCTGCACGGACAGTGTGGAGTCTGCTTGGGATTCTCTCCTTCTCTTTCCGCCCCTTCCCTGATCTCTCTCTCTCTCTCTCTCTCTCTCTCTCTCTCTCTCTCTATATATATATATATATATGTAAACACCTTTTAAAAGAAAAGAGAAAAGAAAGGACACTAAACAACATCACATTAGCCTAAGAAAGTCTAAAACAAATTGATAAAGGTAAACACATAGTACAGAATATTGTATTGTAAAAGTGGTGGGCATGGGCTGCCTTGTGGCTCAGTTGGTTGAGCATCCAACTTCAGCTCAGGTCATGATCTCACAGTTGGTGGGTTTGAGCCCTGTATCCAGCTCTGTGCTAACAGCTCAGAGCCTGAGTACTGCTTTGGATTCCGTGTCTCCCTCTCTCTCTGCCCCTCCCCCACTTGCACTCTGTCTCTGTCTCTCAAAAATAAATAAAGTGTTTAAAAAAACATTTGGGGGGTAATGTTCTTTCAGTTTTGATACAAAAGTTAGTAGACAAAAGTATCAAAAAATAGATATCACTAAAAATGTTAATAGACACAAAATACATGTATGTATTCAATAAAGTATCTTTAAATGACAAAAGCAAGATGTCAGAAATATTTCCTTAAATCAAGTCTACAGCCCCTATCAATGTATTCGAGCATATCAATAAATAGGAAAATATGTGAGGGTGTGTGTTAGGCTTACACATATATACCAAAGGGGAACTCTGTTATGATAACACATATATTATAAAAGAAGAGAGACTCAAATAAATTACCTGGCTTTATACCTCAAAGAATTGGGAAGAAAAGAACAAAACCAGAAATATATCAAATAGAAAATAGAAAATCATAGTAAAGCATGAAAATGAGAGCAGTTTTAAAAGGTAAAATTGACAAGCCTTTAGCAAGTCTAAATAAGAAAGAAGAGAGGGGCGCCTGGGTGGCTCAGTCAGTTAAGTGTCTGACTTCAGCTCAGGTCATGATCTCCTGGTTTGTAGGTTTGAGCCCCGCGTCCAGCTCTGTGCTGACAGTTGAGTCTGGAGCCTGCTTTGGATTCTGTGTCTCCCTCTCTCTCTCCCTCTCCCTCCACTTTCTCTCTCTCTCTCTATTTGTCTCCTTCAAACATTAAAAAAAAAAAAAGAAGAGAGAAGACTCAGGTAAGTAAAATAAGAAATGAAAGAGGAGACAATACAATGGGTGCCACAGAAAGAAAAAGAAAAAGAAGAATATATGAACATTTATTCACCAAAAAGTGGATAATCTCAAAGAAATGGATAAATTTGTAGAAACATACGACCTACCAAAAATGAATCATGAATACATAGAATTTCTGAACAGAACTGTCACTGACATGTGATTAAATCAATACTCTAAAATTTCCCAACAATGAAAATCCAAGCTTCAAGTAGAAATTCTACCAAACATTTAAAGAAGTAGCACAGTCCTTCTCAACTCTCCCATAACATTAAAGAACAGGGTAGACTTTCAAATCCATTTTATGAGGCCAGCATTACCTTGATGTCAAGTCCAGACAAAGACACTATAAGAAAATTAGAAGCTAGTATGATGAATTCTGAATTCTTATTCATCTGATGAATACATAAAAGCATATATTTACACACACACTTATATTTAGTAGGAGAGAAGGGCAGAAGGGCATCATTTATTTACTCATATAGAGGGGATTCCCTCAGTAGTAAAAAAAGCATCGGACTCTGAGTTTCTTCAAATGTGTAAACTGCTCAAAGTAAGTGGCTGCAAACATAAAACAATGACTTGTGCTCCCACAATTATGGAATTTTTTTTCATGACAATTCTAGAGGGAGAAAGATGGAAAAGATCACTCAGGCATTGTGCTAGCCTGTTTTGGCTGCTATAACAAATCCATGGATTGGTGGCTTATAAATAAGAGAAATTTATTTCACACAGCTCTGGAATCAGGGAAGTGCAAGATCAAGGCCCCAGGATATTCCATCTCTGGTGAGGTACCTCTTCCTGGTTCATAGGCCGCTGTATTCTTGCTCTGTCCTCACATGACCAAAGGAAAAAGGGTACTCTCTGCTATCTTTTCTATAAGGGCATTGTTCCCATTCATGAAGGCTCCACCCTTATGACCTAATCAACTACCAAATTCTCACCTCCTAATACCATCACACTAAGGATTAAGTTTCAACATAGGAATTTAAGGAAGCCACATTCAGTCTATAGCAGACTTCACTTTAAAGGTCTTTCTTCATTCTCTAAATCCATGATCTAAGATCTGTATCTAAGGTCCATGTTTATAGGATCTTTCCAACATCACACATATGATTTTGAAACTTTTACACTCACAAAATTAGGTTTAAAAAAGAGAGAGAGAAGGAAATTCAAGATGCAATGTTTTGGAAAAGGATCCAAGGTAAAAAAAAAAGTAGATTATTAATTATATGAAATAAGACTAGATAGAAATTCTACTAGAAGACTCCACTAGCTGTGGCATTAAAAAGGAGACATAAGGCTTTCTTCATGGGCATTCTTATAAAAACCAAAGCTCCCCATCTCAAAGACAGTGTAACTATAAAACTGAAAATGGAAGTTACTATTAAGAGCTGGATGGCCTGACTTTGTCTTTCTCTTGGATCCCGAGTAAAAATGAAGAGGCAGAAAAACGACCTACCAATCCATGACTTGTGTGACCAGTGCATTTAATTCCCACCCCCTGCTCCAAACCAAGTAGCCATGAATGAGAGCTGCTCTTTCCTGTACCCAAATACTGTGACAATATAAAGTTTCTGAGCAGATCAAAAGTATTAAAATCCTGGTGAAAAGGGAATGAACAATTGCATTTCTGGATAATAGAACGCATAAATGTGTCCTAGCAAACCCTACATGACACCACGTGTATTATTCAAAGAGAAGGGCAGCAATCTGGGGTTTACCCTATTTTGGGTATCAACTCTCCTATCAATGACCCTTCTAGGGAAAGGTGTGCTGCCTCTGAGATTTTTCTAGTTCACAAATTTTCCACACAATTTAGATCATAAATCATAGTAAAAGAGAAAAGGCACACTGGGTCTTTAGGGGAGAGACTTCTTACAATTACAATTGTCCTAAAAATAAGAATTTTCTTTTGTACCAACACTATAACATTTTGAAAGATTAATCTGTTTTACTTCTCCCTATGAATTAGGGTATAGAGTTATGTGGTCCAAGTACGTCCCTATCAATTGGAAATGTTTGAGCAATAATCTAAGTAAACAGCTCCTCTGATGGGGACTTTTATCTTAGAGAACACTCAAGTCAATTTAAAAGAAAAAAAAATGCTGTAAGGAATATCCCAGGAGGGCTTTAATAATATTTTTTCTTCTTTCTTTCCAAGTTTTTATTTAATTTCCAGTTAGTTAACATGTAGTTACTCACAGTAAACATACAGTAAATTTAGTTTCAGGTATAGAATTTAGTGACTCAATACTTACATACAACACCTGGTGCTTATCACAACAAGTGCCCTCCTTAATCCCCATCAACTAACCAATCTCCCTGCTCACCTGCCCTCTGGGAACCATCAGTTTGTTCTCTGTAATTAAGAATCTGTTTCTTGGTTGTCCTCTTTTTTTTTTTCCTGCTAAGTTCATTTGTTTTGTTTCTTAAATTCCACATATGAGTGAATATTTTTAAAAGTCAAATTAAGGAGCACCTGGGTGGTTCAGTCTGTTGAGATTCCAACTCTTGATTTCAGCTCAGGTCATGATCTCATGGTTCATGGGATTGAGCCCCCCATCAGGCTAATAGTGCAGAGCCTGCTTGGGATTCTCCCCCTCTCTCTCTGCCCCTCCTCTGTTCACACACACACAGTCTCTCTCTCTCTCTCTCTCTCTCTCTCTCTCTCTCTCTCTCTTTCTCTCAAAATAAATAGATAAACTCAAAAAAATAAAAGTCAAATTAAGATCCTTGCTATATACATATTAGTCTCACTTTTAAAACTACAAAATACTATATACATTTTAATATGGTGGAAGAAAATTTTGGTAACTATTTTGCATTCTCCTTTCACTTCTCTTTATCTCAATGTGAGAAGAATTTGAATTCATTTCAAGATTTATTGAGATGGAATTGACATATAGTACTGTGTAGCCTTAAGGTGTACAATGTGTTTATTTGATAAATGAATATTGCCATATGATTACCACAGCCGTATTAACTAACACCTTCATCAAGTTACATAATTACCATATCCTTTTTGTGGTGAGAATTTTTAAGACCTACTTTCTCAGTAAATTGCAAGTATGTGGCATACATATAATGGAATATTATTCAGCCATGAGAAATAACAAAACTCGGCCATTTACTACACCACAGATGGTCCAAGAGGAAATTTCTTAAGTGAAATAAATCAGGCAGAGAAAGACAAATACTACATGATATCACTTGTATGTGGAATCTAAAAAATCCAGACTTGGGGCATCTGGGTGGCTCTGTCAGTTAAGCATCCAACTCTTGATTTCAGCTCATGATCTCAGGGTCATGAGTTGGAGCCCCAAGTCAGGCTCTGCAGTGACAGCTCAGAGCCTGCTTGAGATTCTTTCTCTCCCTCTCTCTCCCTGCTCCTTTCCCACACCCACACACACTCTCTCTCAAAATAAATAAATAAACATGTAAAAATAATTTTAAAAATTAAAAAGCCAGACTCATAGAAAGAGTAGAAAGGTGGTTACCAGGGACTGGGAAGGTGGGGCGGGGGGGTGGGGGGTGGGGAACTGGCTTGTTGTTGAAAGTGATAAACTTTCAGTGAGAAAATGAACAAGTTCTGGAAATCTAATGCAAGGCACTGTGATTATAGATAGTATTTAAATTCTTTAGAGGAGTGTTAGGAGATAAAAGAAGCAGTTGTTCAAAGTATGGTTAATTCAAGGAGAGAAAAAAAATTAAAGCTGTTCCTTATTCCTCCCCATCTTCAATATTATGGCTCTGGGTAATCAAAATTAATCCATATAGTAGCTTGAAAGCATTCTAAGACCACCCATCCCTTTGTTTTTAACTATTAAACAGGTGAAATAAAAAGGCCTAAATGCAAATGTAATAAAGAACTCAGACAAGTGACGTGTGAAGGAAAACCAAAGAATTAGAGTATAGAGATAAATTGATTTCATTTAAATTCATGACAGGTGCATATATACATATATTTCCATGAAGAGAATGCAAAAACAACTCTCACACTGATAATCACTTGATTTTCAACATGGATGCCAAGATGTTCTATGGAGAGCCAATAATCTCTTCAACAAAGTAGATGTTGACATTTAGAGAAATGAAATTGGACTCCTATCTCACGCAAGAAGCAAAATTAATTCCAAATAAATCATAGATATAAATGTAAGAAGTAGTATCATAAAACTCACAGAAGAAAATATCTGAGTAAGTCTCTGTGACCTTGGATTAAGGCAGTGGCTTCTTAAATATGACACCTACAGCACATAAGACAAAAGAAAAAAATAGATGAGTTGGAATTCAACAAAATTTATACCACAAAATGCAGTGTATGCACATAATGGAGTATTACTTAGCGAAAAAAGAAAAGAAACAAAGTGACTTTACAATTTACAATATGGAGGCACTTTGGAAAGAGTAAGCCAAGTAAGAAAAGCTGGTCACAAAAGACCACGTATTGTATTATTCTGTTTGCATGGACTATCCAGAGCATTTAAGATCTATAGAGACAGAAATTAGATTGGGGGTTGCCTAGATTGGGGTGAGGAATAGGAGACTGGCAGCTATGGGAATGGTGGAAAGGTCCCCAAATATGTTGTGGCAATGGTTGCACAACTCTGTGAGTAAAGCATAAACTGTTTAATTTAAATGTGTGAATCATCAATAAAGCTGCTACCAGAAAGATAATACTAAGCCTTAAAAAAGAAAGGATGAAAAGAAGTAATCAAAACATTTTGGGGGTGCCTGGGTGGCTCAGTTGGTTAAGCATCTGACTTCGGCTCAGGTCATGATCTCACGGTTTGTGAGTTCGAGCCCCACGTCGGGCTCTGTGCTGACAGCTCAGAGCCTGGAGCCTGCTTCGGATTCTGTGTCTCCCTCTCTCTCTCTACCCCTCCCTGACTCGTGCTCTGTCTCTAAAAAATAAATTAAAATGTTCAAAAAATTTAAAAAAAGAAATACCTTTCAAAAAATATATTACATGCACACACACAGTCTCCTATACATATGTAATTTTCCCATTATGACTCACAGGATCATTCATGTTTTAAAACAAATCACTTCATTTTCCTTTTTTTCTTAGCACTTCTCCTGTCTTGGCTCCCTTCCATCACTCAGTTATTCCTGTGTATAACCTAGCACACACCTTACCATATTTTCCTACTTGCTCACATAACCAAATACATTTCTAAGCGTTTTTAAGTGATTACAAAGTATATATTTTTCTCTATTTATTTGTTTTTGAGAGAGAGAGAGCAAGAGAGAGAGCAAGTGTCAATGGGGGAGGGGCAGAGAGAGAGGAGAGAGAGAGAGAGAGAGAGAGAGAGAGAGAGAATCCCAAGCAGGATTTGCATGGAGTTTATGTACCTTGCCCCAAGGTACATAATTTTATTTTTTATTTTATTTTTTTTTTTTAATTTTTTTTTCAACGTTTATTTATTTTTGGGACAGAGAGAGACAGAGCACGAACGGGGGAGGGGCAGAGAGAGTGGGAGACACAGAATCGGAAACAGGCTCCAGGCTCTGAGCCATCAGCCCAGAGCCCGACGCGGGGCTCGAACTCACGGACTGCGAGATCGTGACCTGGCTGAAGTCGGACGCTTAACCGACTGCGCCACCCAGGCGCCCCATATAATTTTAAATCTCTTGTTTTTGTCATTTGATGATACTTCATTAATTCATTACTATGTCCCCAATATTCTGCTGTGGGTATATTATAACTTACCCAATCATTTCATCTTAGTATAACTTCACTATTTTTCCAGATTTTCCACTATAAGCAATGTTAAAATAATCATAATTATTTGTGCCTGTGCTCGATATATCAGTAATTTTACCTCAGTAAAACAATTTGGTAGATCATCTTTCAGTTTAATATCAGATGGTTTTCCTAGAGACTATCATAATTCATCTCTCCCCAGGCAATGGAGGCATCCCCTGGGAAATAGCTACAAATATCTGGGCTCCAGACCAGTGTATGAGATCCTTTCTAAAAGATACTGGCGGGCTGTAGCAAGGCAGAGGGAGACGACAGAGAGAGGCTCCCTAGCCTACATTCCCTGAGACGACCTCCATAGGCTTCTGGAAGTGTGCCAGACCAGAAGCCTGCCCCTCAGGCCAACACTCAAGGGAAAGCAAAAAAGCCTCTTTCTCAGAAAGACTGAGGGTATATTTCCATGTGCTCTCTGTGCAGTGCCCTTCATGTGGTAGTCTGCCAAGAACTACCAACTGACTCTCCAGTTGTTACAATCCCATGGGATCCAGGGATGCAAGCTCCCTTGACCTCCAGAGCCAGGCAATCAAAAGGCATCCCCTGGGCTGCAGCCACAAAACTCAGGCATCAGGTGTGTGTAAAAGCTTCCCTCCTGGAGATACTGGCTCTGTGGAGTATGGGAGAATAAAAGTGTGAAGAAGACACTTGCCAAGGAGGGGGAAAAATTAAAGAAGAAAAAAGGTTAGTATTAAAAAAAAAAAAGAAAAGATGGCACTCAACAGCTTTATCAAAGCAGAGAGAGAATGCAAAAATGGCACCCACTGAGTAAAAACAAATGGTGACCACCAGGTTTAGCAAAATAGAGGGAGAGCACAAAAATGGCACCCACCTAGCACCTCAATCCCCACAGAATACCCCAACACAGCCCTGGCTCTTAATCTGATGATTAACATTAGCAAATGAATGTCTTTCAGATATAGTCTTGGCACTTTAAAATGGCTGCATCTGCACGGGGCCCTGAGGTGAGTGAATTGCACATACGCCCTCTAAGAAATGTTTCTCAGTTCACTATAGCCTTTGAGTCTCATGGACATGAGCTCCATTGGTTTTCAAAGCCAGATGTTTGGGGCCTCACCTCTCACCTGCAGGTCTTAAAAGCTGGGGTGTCTGAGGTGGGGTATGAACACTCTTCTTCTCAGGGAGAGGTGTGAGTTTGCCAGGGGTTCACAGCAAGACCACATCTCAGCTTCTCCTTCCCTCCTCTGTGTGGCCCTTTTCTTGTTTGCCAATGTGAAGGAGCTGCTCAGCCAGTTTTCAAATCTTTCTCAGAGGAAACTGTTCCATATATAGCTGTAGATTCAGTGGGTCTGCAGGAGGAGGTGAGTTCAGGATCTTCCTAAATTGATATCTTTGACTACCTCTCCTGAATCTGTACACCTTAAACTTATATAGTGCTACATATCAATTATATCTCAATAAAGCTGAAAAAATGGGGGGGGGGATACTCTTTAGTTAAATAACATATTTCTATTTTGAAATGAGAGAAAAATCATGGCCATAAATCTGGTTGGGTTTTAGAAGGTACATAGCACAACTCCCTATGAAAATATCCCGATATGCCAATATTTTCATGAAACTTATTACAGATAGAGGTACAAGAAAAAAAATCAAGTATGGTTTGTTTTTTTTAAAAATTCCTTCCTCATTTTGATGAAGTCACTCATAACCTTATTTATCTCAGAAAGTTAAATTTTTGAAAAAATATATTTTTAATATGAAATTTATTGTCAAGTTGGTTTCCATACAACACCCAGTCCTCATCCCAAAAGATGCCCTCCTCAATGCCCATCACCCACTTTCCCCTCCCTCCCACCCCCCATCAACACTCAGTTTATTCTCAGTTTTTAAGTTCTTATGGTTTGGCAAAATATATTCTAAGTGTAGATATAGATCTGATCATATGGTTGCCAATTAAAATAATAACAACAGTTCCACATCAGTGCTAAGTGGGGGGAAAAAGTAAAATTAAGCAATGATGTAGAGATGGAAATTCAGTTTATTGGTAAAAAACAGATATAGTTAAACTTAGTGGTGTCTGAGTAAAAATCAAACTCAAAATCATGTTTCTTATCTTTTCATTACATAGCTTCCAAAGTTTTTACTAATGCTTATTTATTTAAATAGAATATTTTATTTTAAGAAAACTCTTACTTAAACCTGAAGAACCAGTATTTACTAAAAGCTGTCAAATAATTCTAATGTGCAAGGCAAAATTAACCTGAAAGAATTAAATCATGAAGCCACCAGATTAAAACTCAAGTAAGCTGACCTCACACACTAGACTCCTCTGACACTATGACCGTATGACAGCAGCATACCACTAATTTAGCTCAGCCACTAATTTAGCTAAAGAATATTAGTTGAGCATCCATGAGGTACTAGAAATTGAGGATATAACAGTTAACAAAGTAATGCTACATCCTTAAAATCTTGTACTTCAGTAAGGCATACGGATATTTCCAGATAGAGATGCCCAGAACATTCTATAGTTGGGAGCTTAGACTCTTCAATCAAGTATCCATTCATTGATGCTCACTCAACTTAAATATAAAACCGGCTAACACATTTAGATTATTTTAGATTCACTGGTTTGAGTTTAGACACCAATGCTATTTTTGAATGATAAGCACGTCAATTGATTTTATGTATGTGTGTGCATATTTAAATATAAATGTATATTTGTACATGGACTTGTGCATGGACATGCCAGCACATGAATGTCTGGCAACTCTGCAAATGTCAGGACTATACCTAGCTGGTCCCATAAGAATGAAAGTGGACATCTGTCTCCAGGGCATCTAAGACAACAAGTCTTGTATCTGTACAGATTGACCGACAGCAGTAGGTTTCCTCCCTGAACAAACAAGATCAGTTTCTTTTTTCTTAATTTTAATTCCAGTATAGTTAACATACAGCATTATATTAGTTCCAAGTGTACAATAGAGTTATTCAACAATTCTATACATTATTTGCTGCTCATCAAGATAAGTGTACTCTTAATCCCTTTCACCTATTTCACCCCTTCCCCCACCCACCTCCCCTCTGGTAACCATCTGTTTGTTGTCTATAGTTAAGAGTTTTGTTTTGGGGATTGTTGCTTGCTCTCTGTGTTTTGTTTTTTAAATTCTACATATAAGTGAAATCATATGGTATTTGTCTTTCTCTGTCTTATTTGCTTAATCTCTAGATCCTTCCATGGCATGGCAAATGGCAAGATTTCATTCTTTTTTATGGCCGAATAATATTCCCTTGTATACATAACATATCTTCCTTATCCACTCATCTATCGATGGACACTTGGGCTGCTTCCATAATTTGACTATTGTAAATAATACTGCTATAAACTTAGAGATACGTGTATCTTTTCAAATTAGTATTTTCATATTCTTTGAGTAAATACTCAGTAGCATAATTATCAGATCATATAAGACCAGTTTCACAAGACCCTCAGATTGCTAGATCAGCTCAATCCGCTATCCTCACTGAGTATGTATCTACACTACTTAGAGTTCTGAGAAAAGTCGTACTTAACTCCATTTTCTTTTTGTGCCTAGAACACAGCTGGTGGCATTTAAATATGGTTTTGTTTTCCCATACTTTTTGAGTATGTTCTTGTTTTATGCAAAAACCCACTCATTTTATGGGGAAAAATCCACTTCCAATTTCACTTTTTTATTGAGATTATGAATGTAAAAAACTTTTATAATACAATGTGATACATGCAATAGTACAATAAACACCAATGAGATGCCAGCCAAAAAGGGACTCATCACTTAGTATTAAAGAGTCAAAAAATATTCCTGGGAAGGTAGGACCAATGCATAATACCAATGGGAAGTAGCAATTCCAGGCAGGGGAAAAGAATGGGACAGGGTCAAAATTGCATCAATTACAGAACAAATGTTCTGAGGTGTGAAAGACAATTTTTAACTCTGCTCTATTTAATCCACAGTTGCTTATCATGTATTTAGAATCCTATCACAGTTAACAATTTCCATTATGAGCTATAATTCCAAACTTATTTCACTATGCAATGATAAACAATTCATTGGTGCAAATACCTATAACTTAAGCTTTTATTGGGATAGAAGTGAGGGTTTTAGAAATTTAGGGACTAATTAAGTGGTGTGTGTGTGTGTGTGTGTGTGTGTGTGTGTGCGCGCACACACACACACACACACACGTCAGGCTATCAGAAAGCTCTTGCCTGAGTAATGAAAGAGGAAATGAAAAGATATCACTGAATCTCTGCCTCAGTAGACTACTAATTTGGGAAATTCAATCTATAGATTCAAGTCAGAATTCTGTCAAAAAAAATGTTACTCTTTATACATTTCCCAAATTCAGTATCAGTGATGTTCTGATCACTGATGTTCTTGACCTTTTTTTTTTTTTTAAACATAACTGTCCCTTTAGTTCTAGTTTTTCATGTTTCTTTTACCTTTATTTTTCCTAGCAGCAACTGCCAAAGCATTCATTTTAACCACCTTTTCATCATCACATGTCACTGTCACTTTAAGAAATCAACTAATTTATTTTGAACACCTTTCTAACACTGTGATCTACTTATAGAAAGAAAAAAGCCAAAAAAACTACATTAGGAGTATATACACACAAAGACTGAGGATCAACAATTTATTCAGTGTTTACTTAACTGAGTATCAGGTCTCTCTTGATCTCCAGGAACAGTGCTTATCCAGACAGGTGAGATTATAAAATCCTGTCATCCAACATGCTAGACTCAACACAAAATTACTTACTGTTGAACACTTCTGAACTTAAGTCACAATTGTGATACCTGATTCTGATGCAATCATTATCTTTTGTAGTACTTCCAATGACTGAGGCAGTCTTTTCTCTATCCCTAAGTATTGCTATATTTCTATATTTTCAAATGGTTTTCATTACAAATATAAAAGATAATGCCTAAAGAAGTTCTTTAAGAAAAGACTTTATGAAAAAAGTGGACAGGATTTGGAAAATGAAATGATATAAAACGGAATGAGGGCTACACTCTCTTTATTATACCATTAGCTTAAGCATAATGATGCATAACATACTACAAATCTATAAAACAGGATTGTACATTGACTTTCCTCCTTCTACAAACAGTGGTGAAATTCTTCATCAGGTTAGTGGAGAGAACGTTCTCTGCCCCGGACTCGTCTATATTGTTCTGTAAGTGTTATCCTACATATGGTGGTCCTTTTCTATGGGAGTCATTCTATATTCTGAGGGTTGTTCCCATTTACTTGGGTCTTTATGCTCAATCTTTGCTTATGGATTAGCTTAATGTTCCGTTTATGGAGAGCTATAATCAAAATTTTGGAAACAATTTATTGTGAAATTTATACACTTTATAAAATTACACTTCACCAATTATTAGAAAATTAGCAGCTTATAATCACTAGTGGATACAAGAATAGATTATTGCCAGCACACCAGAGTGCTCTTTGTGACCTGTTAGATGGTTGCTCCAACCATTTTTTCATTCTCTATCATGACTATTGCAATCTTCTCCTGTCATCACATTACAGCTGTATTATCTAAGTAGGGCCTCATCATCATCTGCATCCAGCCCACAGAAGGTCAAAGAAAATATGGAAAAGGTAAACTTTTCCCCAGAATGGTGTCCATTTTGTCTAGAATTCATTCATATCTCACATTTCACTGCAAGAAAAAAAGGGAAATGTATGTTCTAGAATAAGAGGTGAACAGCTAGCAAACTCTGCTGCAAGAGGCTAATCACATTGACGTTTATCTGAATCCAGGATGTGAAGATTAAATAACATGTTGAATGTAAGAATTTACTGGCACTTAGTAAACACCCAAATATAGTTTATTACAAGCTATCTTATATGTTCTCGCTTACTGTATAAATCTGTATCAAATGAGAACTTAGTCACCCTTTCTAAATTAGACAAAGTTCTGTCAAATATAAAATGTGAAAAATAACTTTCTAGGCATTTTTCTTATTTGAATATTTTCCTTCTATTTGTGCTCAGAGGCATTTTTATCCACTAACCATTGTTCAAGTTTCACTGATTTTTTTAAAGTATGGCAAATATTGTGTAATAATAATAATAATAATAATTTTTTTTACCTCCAATAGATTTTGAATCAAAACACCAAATACCGAGTCTTATTTCTACCATGTATTAATTGTGACTTGGAATAAGCCATGAACATCTCTGAGTAGTAGTCTCATCATCTATGAAATGGGAACTGGATCCTCTCCCCCATTTACCTCAAAGTTCTTCCCTTAGGAACACAGAGACTGACAGATATAACACGCAGGGAACACAGCAACAGCACACTCTTCCTAAGAGCAAGTGTAAAACCCTGCATATACTTTTATTTTTTAAGTGGGTCTATTCAACCTTACATCAGAGAGACACTTTATTTTATTTTATTTTATTTTTAACGTTTATTCATTTTTGAGACAGAGAAAGACAGAGCATGAATGGGGGAAGGTAAGAGATAGAGGGAGACACAGAATCGGAAACAGGCTCCAGGCTCTGAGCTGTCAGCACAGAGCCCGACGCGGGGCTCGAACTCACGGACCGCGAGATCATGACCTGAGCCGAAGTCAGACGCCCAACCGACTGAGCCACCCAGGCGCCCCAGAGAGACACTTTAAACAGCATAGGTGATTCCACCAGCTATCCTACCTACTGAGGAAAATGAGAATCTCTGCTTCTGAATTTAAAACTTCCCACCCTGAGACTTTAATGTTTTTTATTTTATTTTTTTATTATTTTATTTTATTTTATTTTATTTTATTTTATTTTATTTTATTTTATTTTTGAGAGAGAGACAGAGACAGAGACAGAGTGTGAGCGGGGGAGGGGCGGAGAGAGGGGGAGACACAGAATCTGAAGCAGGCTCCAGGCTCCAAGCTGTCAGCACAGAGCCTGATGCAGGGCTCAAATTCACTGACCGCGAGATCATGACCTGAGCGGAAGTTGGACGCTTAACCAACTGAGCCACCCAGGCGCCCCAAGACTTCAATGTTTAAACATGCATTATTTTGTATAACAAATTCTTGCATATAAAACAACTACTACATCTAATGCTAGGCTGAATATACAGTGAAATACCCCAATGTTAAAGAGGAAAATCAACTGTGTTAGACTTGTGGAAGAATACCATGTCTGCCCCCAACATAAACATTTGCTGACATAATTTTCAGGAGTAATGTTGACCATATAAGATCAATTTTAGAATCTCTCCATGTGTACAGTGTAACTCTACTTTGTATGTGAAAATCTATGTTTATATTGGTCTTTCACATATCTTATTTGTTTGTCATATATATCACATTTCCAAACATTGCCAGGGACTTAGCAGGTAAAAAAAATGCTGGGCTTTTTTTTTCTAATATAAACAAATGAATGATTTATGCAATAACCATTTCCTTTTCCTGGATTCAGCAAGTACTTCCAACACAGTCCTGCCTCTCTGGAGCTGGACCCAGGAACCACGTACCTAAATGTTCTTGCAAAGATTAAAAGTGGTTTCCTGATGATGAGCGATGTTGAGCATCTTTCATATGTCTGTTAGCCATCTGGCTGTCTTCTTTGGAAGTGTCTATTCATGTCTTCTGCCCATTTCTTCACTGTATTACTTATTTTTGGGGTGTTGAGTTTGATAGGTTCTTTATAGATTTTGGATACCAACCCTTTATCCAATATGCCATTTGCAAATGTCTTCTCCCATTCCCTCAGTTGCCTTTTAGTTTTGTTGATTGTTTCCTTTGCTGTGGAGAAGTTTTTATCTTGATGAGGTTTCAATACTTCATTTTTGCTTTTATTTCTCTTGCCTCCAGAGACATGTCAAGTAAGAAGTTGCTGCAGCCGAGGTCAAAGAGGTTGCCATCTATTTTCTCCTGTGGGATTTAGATGGCTTCCTGTCCACATTTAGGTATTTCATCCATTTTGAATTTACTTTTGTGTCTGGTGTAAGAAAGTGGTCCAGTTTCATTCTTCTCCATGTCACTGTCCAGTTTTCCAAACACCATTTGCTAAAGAGATTCTTTCTTCCATTGGATATTTTTTCTGCTTTATCAAAGATTAGTTGGCCATACATTTGTGAGTCCATTCTGGGTTCTTTATTCTACTCCACTGACCTATGTGTCTGTTTTTGTGCCAGCACCACACTGTCTTGATAATTAAAGCTTTATAATACAGCTTAAAGTCTGGAATTGTGATGCCTTCAGCTTTGGTTTTCTTTTTTAACATTCCTTTGGCTATTCAGGTCTTTTCTGATTCCACACAAATTTTAAGATTGCTTGTTTTAGCTCTGTGAAGAATACTGGTGTTATTTCGATAGAGATTGCATTGAATGTGTAGATTGCTTTGGGTAGTATCGACATTTTAACAATATTTGTTCCTCTGATCCATGAGCATAGAATGTTTTTCCATTTTTTTGTCTTTTTCAATATCTTTCATAAGCTTTCTATAGTTTTCAGCGACAGATCTTTTATCTCTTGGTTAGGTTTATTCCTAGGTATTTTATGGGTTTTGGTGCAGTTGTAATTGGGATTGATTCCTTGATTTCTCTTTATGCTGCTTCATTATTGGTGTATAGAACTGCAACCGATTTCTGTGTATTGGTTTTATATCCTGCGACTTTGCTGAATTCATGGATCAGTTCTAGCAGTTTTTTGGTGGAGTCTTTTGAGTTTTCCATGTAGAGTACCATGTCATCTGCGAAGAGTGAAAGTCTGACTTCTTCCTTGCTAACTTGAATGCCTTTTACTTCTTTTTGTTGTCTAATTGTTGAGGCTAGGACTTCCAGTACTATGTTGAACACCTGGTGAGTGTGGATATCCCGGTTGTGTTCCTGATCTTAGTTTTTAGCTAAGATCTTTAGCTAAGATCCTGATCTTAGCTCTCAGTTTTTCCCCATTGAGGATGACATTAGTCAAAATACAAATTAAAACCACAATGAGATATCACATCACACCTGTCAAATGGCTAAAATGAACAACTCAGGAAACAAGAGATGTTGGTGAGGATGTGGAGAGAGGGAAACTCTTTTGCATTGCTGATGGAAATGCAAACTGGTGCAGCCACTCTGGAAAACAGTATGGAGGTTCCTCAAAAAATTGAAAATAGAACTACCCTACAACCCAGCAATTGCAATACTAGGAATTTATCCAAAGGATACAAAAATGCTCATTTAAAGTGGCACATATACTCCAATGTTTATGGCAGCACTACCAACAAGAGCCAAATTATGGAAAGAACCAAAATGTTCATTGACTGATGAATGGATAAAGAAGATGTGGCATATATATACAATGGAATGCTGCATGGCAATGAAAAAGAATGAAATCTTGCCATTTGCAGCAACGTGGATGAAACTGGAGGGTATTATGCTAAGTGAAATAAGTCAGTCAGAGAAAGACAGATATCCTATGATTTCACTCACATGTGGAATTTGAGAAACACAACACATGAACATAAGGGAAGAGAAGGAAAAATAAGATAAAAATAAGAGAGGGGAGCAAACCATAAGAGACTCTTAACAATAGAGAACAAACTGAGGGTTGCTGGAGGGGAGGTGAGTGGGGAAGATGGGCCAGATGGGTGATGTGGATTAAGGGGGAATTTGTTGTGTTGAGCACTGCGTGTGGTATGTAAGTGATGAATCACTGGGTTCCACTCCTGAAACCAATATCACACTGTATCTAATTGGAATTTAAATAAAACCTTGAAGGTGAATAAAATAGAAAATATTTAAATTGTCACTTGATTCATCAAATTGAAGATTTTTAGAGTAGTATTTTTTTGCTTTTTCTAATAATAATGATAATCATCATCATCATCATCATCATCATCATCATCATCCAATATCCTTCCAGAAAAAACATTGTCACAATTTGGTTTATTCACCTAATCTTTCTTTTAATTGTCATTGCTCTATCAGCAGCAACTCAAGGTTTTCGTATGTAAAAATCCATATGAAAGTATATGGAAGCCCATAAAAAAAGGAGTGATTTAGTTGCCTCCAAGTCCTCTAACCCTGTCAATTTAACTTTAAAAAATATATCAAATAACTTATGCTTTCACTACCCTCTCATCTCCATATTTTTAGGGCCATCAAGAAAGGAGAGAGTCATGGGTAGGGGCTTTCATTATCCATCATTTTTCTTTCTAAATTCCTTTCTTCCTAATTTGAACTCAAATTACCTCTTACTATATTATCACCTGAAACTGCTGCCCTCACTCTACCTGGTTCCTCAAATGTGCCTACAGCTTTTCCATCTGCATTCCTAAAACACTACTAATATATGGACATTATGCATTATAGTTCTATGAAAGGTATATGAAACTGAAATATGTTACAGTTCTCTACAGAATAGGATATAAAATCAAACTGAAACGCGGATCCTAATTTTCATAACCACTCCCCACAATAAATAAGGGACTTCATTCATACTTGTTGCCCATGTGTCTTGTTGAGTCCTGACCTACTGACAAAATTCTGTGCTCCTTTCTTTTCCGGGCCTATTCTCTGAATTACAAACACTTGCAAACATTGCAAATTCAGGCTTTTTTTTTTTCTTTTCAATTTGCAGAAAAATAACCTCCCTATTTGAGCCAAACATCTTTCTACTATACTAGCTCCCAAGGCATTCTCTCTCCCAACAAAAAGAACCATCAAAGTGTTTTTTGAAAGAGAATATGAAAAAAACTAATACCCACACCGAGAGAAATTCATGAATCATCTTGGAACAAAGCACAGTTAATTTTCAAATTTGCAATGTTTTCTCATAGTCCGTTACTGAAACAAAACAGAATAAAGTAGAGCAAAATAGACTACAAATAGTAGACTTCAAATCAGAAGGCTTTGATTTGACGAAGCTATGTGACTTTAGGTAAATCTAACTACTCTGAGCTTCACTTTCCCATGCATACAATAAATATATTTTGAGGATCACTGATGTGTCGGTTTGGCTGTTCAAAGGTAAAAGAGAAAAGCCTGCCAAAAGACACTTTATACTTGATGTTTACATATGCAAAATGGATTAACCTTGATTGCCTTTATGGAATCTTCAATCCCAGGACTTAAAGGAGACATATACTTGCCAATTGGAAGATGGAACACTGGGAATACAAACAGTATTTGATACAAGTTTCTAATGCCAAGTGGCAGATATATCAAAACTTTCCCCTATTCAGAGTTTTTATCAGAGCAAGTTTAATGTCTTTGTTTCTCAAGCTGTAAATGAATGGGTTCATCAAGGGAACTATATTGGTATAAAAGACAGAAGAGATTTTCCCCTCATCCATAGACCCAGCAGAAGATGGTTTAAGATACATAAATGCACCTGATCCAAAGAACAAGGAAACAGCAATTATGTGGGAACTGCAGGTGCTGAATGCTTTGGACCTGCCCTCAGTGGAGCTGATGCGGAGGATGCTGGAGAGGATGCAACCATAAGACACAAAGATGGTGACACTGGGCACAATGATGTTGATGCCCACCACGATGAAAACCACCAGTTCATTTACATAGGTGCTTGTGCAGGAAAGCTGGAGCACAGGGAGGATGTCACACAAATAATGGTTGATGGTGTTTGCATCACAGAAGGTCAGTCTCAGCATGCATCCTGTGTGGGCCATAGCACCCGAAAATGCCATCAAATATGAACCAAGCATAAGGCTGGAACACGCTTTAGGGGACAGGACAACATTATACAAAAGTGGGTTGCAGATGGCCACATAGCGATCATAGGCCATTGATGTCAGCACATAACCTTCAGAAATACCAAAAACACTGAAAAGGTAAAGCTGGGCCATGCACCCCCTATAGGAGATGATATTCTTCTTTGATGTGAAGTTAAATAGCATTTTGGGTGTAAACACAGAAGAATAACAGAAGTCTATGAAGGACAGATTGGA